>NW_027526385.1:53885097-54360097 GCF_048455015.1 Haemaphysalis longicornis | reverse complement strand
ACCGTGGAAAAAGAAGAGTTACAGCCGTTTTCCGTGAGCATACTCCTCTCCCAGGTGCCCGCAAATCGACACGTACAGGAACACCATAACGTCTACAACTTTGCTGTAAAAGAACTAATCATGAGACCTAAACGCAATTCAGCGAGATTATGAAGTCGTTTTCGTGGCCGACGGTCATATACTTTGTGTTGAAAACGTTTTCACAGAAACCAGAGTTGCAGCCGTTTTCTAGTTAGCGTTCGCCGTCAATTTGATTTTACACAAGGGTGATTTTGTTTGTACATAGGTAAAATGCACGAAACGCATAGCCGTGTGCCTTATTGATAAGCCTGGTTCGCAGCATTCCTTTTATTACAAGTAAGCATTGCTTTGTTTATGGCCGGTGGAAATTAAAACAACGGCGCCAAAGATTTCAGTCACAGCTGTCGAAAGGCGTGATTAAGAGAAAGAAGAAGGAGAAAAAATATATAAGCCATTCCACTGTGAATCTGGATGGCTGGCGCAGCTCTTTGGCGCAAGACATACCGCTGAGGCACAATTTAAGTGATCGATATGATCACGCTTTATTTTCTTGAACGATTGCTTGTCGTCCGCCTGAAAGACCTATACAATTTAATTTTGACTCTACTTATCGGAAAAAGTGTGCCTTTTAACAATAAATAATCAGCTTCAAATGCATATGCGAGTGATGAGACGTATAAGCTTGAGGTTGAAGTCATGCTTTGAAACGGCGTGCGATAGTGGTTGTACCAGCGTGGATAGTAGCACATGCACAAAGACTTTCGTTTTCTAATGCTGCGCTTCTTTGACACGCCGAGGCTGCAGCGTGTTCGCAGATATAAAGAACAAACGAATCCTTGGCCTTATAAGCTTCGCTTGAAAAGCTGGCAGACGCTCTGCGCAGTAGAACATTGCTAAGAGTATACTCGCGGAGCTCCAGGACACCAAAATACAAAAACAAAGAGATAGGAAAGGAGCTGCAACACGGTTCGTGCAAAAGCCGCACTTCTAGCGTCTCATTCCTCAGATTGCATGCGCCACGGCACTGCCGCTATCCATGTCGGGTCCTCCCGATTGACCGCACACTACTTGTCCGTACGACCTCATTTCTCTGTCGCACGAAGGATTGCCCGACAGAATTTGCGCGTTGGTTTTAACGAACGAGTAAAATACTCAGAATTAAAAACGAGGTGTATGCCGTTTTCTAAATTAAGGAAAAGGGCAGTGAGACAGCTCACAACGAGCGCGACATATTGTGCTATTGAGATCATCTGTCAAATAATATTAACGAGGCACCTTCACCGGGCTTTACAACCATACGAACGAATTCCAGCCCGTCGTTCGGCGGAGAGAGCACAATAAAGACGTAAATTCACAAAGAAACCCGCTAAACAAACCTTTCAGACGTTTCTCACAACATGGTTCTTAATTTATAATCACGAACTCTCCACACACCAACGGTGTTACTCGCCGTTAGCGTTATCGCATTCGCGATCACTGACGGGTGTTCGTGGTAATGAGGTCGGGCAGCTACGATCCGACAGGCCAGCCTCCCGCAATTGGGTGAGAAAATGTTTGTGCATTTTCGCGCTGATTTCTCTCTGCATGCTGCAGCTCCTCCTCTGAGAGCAGGGTACGCCGTCCGGCATCTTCGCTGCACGAGCGCATGCTCTCCGTCAGCGATGTGATTACGCGTGCTTTTGTGTTCTGGCAGTTCTTTTTTTCTGTGTGTGTGCTCGGAGGAGGTCACGCAACCATGTTCGTTATGGTTCAATTTCAGGGCGCTATACTACAACACTCCCAACTGGTCACGGAATAACTGCCTACTGTTGTTGCTCGACGAGCGAGTTGTAAAGTATGGCAGCAATAAAACAGGGGACTGAAGCTCACTGACCAAGCAACAATGGACGAACTAACAAACAAGCAAACAACAATCAAACAAACAAAAGAATGAAAGAACAAATAAACAAAGAAACTAACGAATTAAATAACAAAAATTACGCCCATCTTCCCGTGAGGGAACCCTGGTGTGATGCGACGCATCGGGGGGTTCAACGAAGTAGTCAAAGCAAGGTCACGTCAGTGCGAGAGCAAGCGCTTGACTGAACCGCCGCGGCGCGATACCAGGTTTATATTCACATCGATTGAAGGAGAGGAGACAACGGAGGATAGTCGTGCATGCGTGCACTTGCGCGCACCGGAGCAGTTGTTCACGCAGCGAAACGCGCACCAAACAAGCCCGCCAGCTGTCGTATGCTAATGAGCCCGAGTGAGAGTGTTGCACACAGCTGTGGGAGAGAAGAACGGAGGAGGGATGTGGACGGACGCCGCGACGACGACGCAGGAGGGACAAGCCCGAGAGCAAGAGATGCGTCGCATCTAAAAAGGAAACAGACATAAAAATGAATTAATGAAGGAATGAATGACACAGGAAACAAAGCAGTGAGTGAAACAAGCAATTATAATGTGGTTCAGCAACCACAGAAATATTTGACATTTTTATGGAGGAATTGATGGCATCTCGTAGCTATCATTGACCGGAATTCTAGCAGGCTGTCAAACGTGCTCACGTTGTTCGGCGCAGTTAAATCGACGGATCGTGATATACCGCGTGTTGTGGAAACCTTACCGTTTCCAGCCTTACATTGAGGAAGTTACTATAAGTTGGTGATATTAGGTGACGTTTTCGCAGTATCTATGAAGCAAGAGATTGCGTCTAACAAACTTTGCGCAAACCATTAGTTTCCCTTTTTTACACAACAACAACAAAGGAAGTTCATCGGTTATTTGCACGATAAGTTCTTTATTACCTTAACGCTTCCCCACAATATTTCGGCTTTGAAGCAAATATCCAGATATACAATAATGTGACACGATGTTGCTCCAGTTCCAAGTCTTTATTCGAAAAAAATTAGAGTCGCAAAAGTGCATAGGGTGTACAAGAGCTCCGCTGTTAATATAGCCGTCTACTCGTGATTACGTGACGATTTCTGTCGTCTGCTGTGACTTGGTGGCGGCTCGAGCAGGCAAACTGCTGGCTCTCTCGTTTCTCTAACGGCTTTGCTCCAGCTTCGTTCACTAGTAGCAGCTTCGCCTAATGAACAGAGAAGAAATGTCTCGTGTTCTGGAATTATGTCGGAAACTTCTACGTGTTTTTGTTTGAAATTGTAGGCAAATAGCTGGTTCCTGTTTTTGGTTAGTGTCGCATACTGGGAATGGCAAGAGGCACTAGCGGTGATCTATATTGCTTAACAAGGCTAATAGTTATATGTTTCAGAGAAATTTGCGGTCAATCGTTAAAGCAGGGCACCCTAAGGCAGACACTGCCTTGGTTTTTTTTTTTTTTTTACAGGCGGGCCTTATCCAGTGTTATCTCAAGCTGATGGAAGATGGGGGGGCGGGGGGGGGTTAATATGAAAAGGTAAAATTACATCTCCCGCTTTTCACTTCACCCTCTGCATTGTGTATACCGCCGAACCTCGTTTAGCGAACACTTTTAGACACTGTTATAGTGATTTGTCGTATATATCGAACAAAATTCGAAAACTCATTGGTAATCTCGAATTTTAACGGCACTTGAGCTGTTCACAACGAAACGGTATATGATATAACGAGTGAATTGGGATCACCACGCGGATAAAAATCATATCCAAGCTTGCAGGGAGACTGAAAGCCTCTGCGAAATCTCGTCCCTTGAGTTGAAGGTTGCATTTCCCGGCGATTTTCGAAAAATATGAGGGATTTATTTTTCTGACGCAGAATGGGGAGACGGGGGCGGAAAATATGTGGGTGTGTTGTATAGCCGTCCACCAACTTAGCTGGAGCAACGCTTTACCCCCTTATCGTCTATTCCGGCCTTCCCGTACGGAGTCAGATGTGGTGCAGTTCTATGAAGCATAGGGGGCATTTTTCTCCTCCATATTCATTTGAACTGTTTTTCAGCAGACTTTTCGAGATATTTTACGCAAAGTCGTGTCTGATCCCCCAGCTAAGCGCGTGGACGAACGTACGCACAAAAATACGATATACAGGGTGATCGAAGTTGAGTCGACAGGTTTTTTAAAAATTAGGCGCTTAGATGTACGTGAAGACTACCTCCACAGTGGGGTTATTTGCCCAGGGGGACACAGAATGAAAGGGTAATTATAGATGTCGGTGGCCTAATTATTTAAATTTAACGAGTAACTTTTTGGTAGCTGTGTTAAGCAGCATGCTTGTATTCAAAAGTTAGACGCGGTCGTGTTTATACGCAGTTTCATTTGGCAGAACTCTTCTAGCGAGTCCGTACTCCGAGATATCGAACTGGGAAGCTTAATTGCCATTCGCGAGATTATGCACGCAAGGCACTGAGGTCGGGCGCAATGCTCCTTGCCTTTTGTGACATGCCTGCTGTATGTTAGGTTGCCAACCGGGTAGGGGGCATACGCAAGACGTGATAACTGAAACTATTTCAGTCTTGGCTTGCATTATCGCAATCTGCAGTGTCCGGAACCGCTATCGAAACACAGAACCAAGGAGATGGGCTTTGCGCCGACCTTCGCTGTCAAGCATGCGTAATCATGCGAACGGCAATTAGACTTCGCCGTTCGATATGTCGGAGTAGGAATGCGCCAGAAGAATTCTGCCAAAGGAATCTGCATAGAAACACGATCGTGTCTAACTTTTGAATACAAATGTGTCGGCTTACTGCACCCACTAAAAAATTAATTATGCAATTTTAGTTCATTAAGCCACCGACTTCAATAATTGACACCTAATTCTGTGTTTTCCGGGGGGTACAACCTCACTGCAGAAGTGGTTTTCCCATAAATCTAAACGCAATTCTAAAGAATCATGTCGAAATAATTTTGATCACAATGTATATTTATTATGTAGCGCTGGTTTTTAAAAGGTGCTCTTGAGTTTTATACTACGGCGCATGCTCAGTGTATCCTAGTTTCTGAATCGCCTTGTATTCCATATCCAGCAATTTAGATGCCGAGTTTTACAACAAATTTCGGATATAACAAGAGTCAGTCGAAGTGCGTATTTGTTAAAACGATTTGGACTGTACTTACGTGCTAGCTTATAAGCTTGGCACATGGCTTTCTGTGCTGTCCTCTTTTCCGCATGCGATAAATTTCTCGGTTTGGACGTGGTGTGCTTGCTTGCCTTCTCGCGTTACACGTTATCATGTCTGCTGTATTTCGCGGTACAAAAAAATACGCCGTTCTGCTCAAACAAGTGCTCAAATCATCTGTCAAAAAGTAATGGAGATCAGGCTAGTCGCTTTCTTCTCACGGCTGCATTCTGCTATGCGGCGAACTCATCGAAGAGGCATAACACGAGGGAGGACTTAGCAGCCTTCTTTCAAGTCCTCGGTTTCGCTCGACTCGCCACTCTCTTTCCACAAGGGCAATGGATAAACGCCTACAGCTCATCCTTGCTCCCAATCCACAGTTTTGCGCACCCAAATCCGCTTACGTCTCCAGCGCTTTTCAATGCCTGCTCTCTCTCTCTTTCTCTCCGAACGCTTCCGCTATTTTCGGGTGATGTCAGTCGGGGCCGGCGAAATCTTATACGCTCCCAAAGAACGCTCCGAGTGAGCACTAATTAAAAGGCGTCGAACGGGGCTTAAGGACGGGGGAAAAGGTATCCATTGCCGAGAAAAACCTCGTCCAAGGACAAAAGACCTAGAAAAAGCACGTCAACGTCAAAACCGGCGGGACTGCACGGCTCGCACGAACGTATCAAGAATGCATCGAACAAAACGTTTGGTAAAGTTTGAAGGGAGCGCTTATCACGCGAAAAGGAGAGCATTAGCCACCACAAAGGCGGGCGGAAGGCGGCCTTGTTTTTAGGAGGTGTTTATATTAGTGATAAACAAACACCCCTGACGCTCAGTTCTGACGTGACATTCATAGACGTATAATTTCGTTGCTTCCTTGAAACAATCCGCGTGGCGGGAGTTTTTCAAATCAAACCACCGCGACCAATCAAACTGAGAGATAGCCAAAGCGAGACAAAAAGGAGACAAGAAGAAAGTTCTGAAGCCTTGCAGTCTAGGAGGACACGGTGCCCGTTATTGCTGCGGCTTCCGCCAGGAGCGCAATATTGCCGCGTAGGCGACAGCTCGGCAGAGACTGCATACCAAATAATCTCCATACGCAAACAGCCCCCTCTTTCGGTAAGCGAGGCAGAGAGGTAACGCATTGGGGGCTCTCCTAAAGGGTGCGCAATGAACCACCGGCGACTGCTGTGCCGCACAAGGGACTATTTTAGGAAGTACTACCTATTAGGGGCGAAGAACCTTAAGGCCGAGGTTTGTCCCGCGTCCGTGCGCATGGCGCAGCACCGTGTAAATCGAAACATCTGTGAACAAAAGGTTTACAGAAGGTTAACAAGAACAAAATATAATGTTCACAAAAGGTTAAAGAGAGAGAGAGGGAAAGAGAGAGAGTGCTCCCGGACAGCCGTGATGTGCATGCGCGAGGAGCATTGGATTGCATTATATTTGGATTGGATTGATTTGAATGGAAATGGATTGAATTGGATTGAATTGGATTGAATTGAATTGACTTGGATTGGATTAAATTGAATTCTATTGGATTTAATTGGATTGGAAATCGTTTTAGCAGCAGTAAGCACTCTCACGGGGGATTTACTGTGGGAACAATCCCCAATGCTTCGCGCTCTCGTCATGATTCATTTTGTGGAGATGCGGGAATTTTTCAGGGTAATCCTCACAAAGTGACTCCGGGATTGCTAGAGGACGCTTTCAAAAAGGCCTGTAATTTGGGGCCCAAATAGCTCGCAAACACGAACCCGTTTAGCGGTGGGGATAAGGAAACGCGCGTCAATGATGCGGCCTTTAGATGGAGGCCGTGTTCGTCGTTGTCGCGCCGTTGCAAACTCAGCAGCGTTTGCTGATTTTCGGTAAATTCTTGAGGGCCTTTTGAACTGCCTTCAGTGACTGTCAAGCGTCAGTCTTCGCTAAACCTAGTATTGCGTCACCGAGGAGACGATGAATGACATGGCGCTTGCTTGCAGTGGAGGCGAAGCTGCTAGGTCGAATGCCGTATAATGAGCGACCGTATAATGAGCCGTATAATGAGCGACGGTTTTGATGTACTCTAAGAAAAAAAATGCGAGGCTTCCGTTCCGCTTACGCCCTTTCTTGACACTATGTAGCCTTTTTCAAAATCTTTAGCCCAGGCCCAATATTTTTGGGCACAAAGACTTCGAAGCAAAAACTTAACGCTTCCCAAATACCACATTGTTTTCTGACCGTAATACATAAGGGTGTTTATTCCAGTTGTCTGGAAATAAACGTTTCAGCCTCGCTTGAAAGGTAAGCCGGTACACAATTTGGCAGTCGCTATAAAGAGCAAATAGAAGACTGTTCGATTTTCTATAAATTTGAACCAAGGGGTGCAGAGCAGGAGGTCTGCCCGTTGCTGCCGCGCTCAAACCTCAGCACGTTTTCAGCAGCGGACCAAGAGTTGACCGACAGCTTGCGGCGTTGAGATCATAATTCATGACAGGGTACCATATACTTAATGACATAGTACCATGACAGCGCTTCAGTAGCAAAGAGCAACGCCAGCCGCGGAAAATTCTGGTTCTGCGCTAGCTGTGGCGTGAAGCGTCGTCAGTCTGCCCGTCCAAGTGACCTGCGCCGAAAGACGACGGAGACAAAGACAAGAAATAGACGCAAACACGATATAGCTGTGAAAAAGTCATTGATAAGTATCGCACGGGGAAGCCGTAAGGCTCTCACTTTCAAAGCACGTAAGAAGGCTTAAGCGCCCCGAGGCATTGCTATATTCTAGCGCACTTCTCATCATTGGCTGTTCGTCTATTTTGGCTGTAAACTTCGTGTTGCCTTCATTTTGATTACCTTCGTGTGTTCGACATTTTTATGACTCACAGCCTGGACTGCGAGCAATGCACTAAAGAGTAACGGTCTGCCTTCATAAAACTACGGAAACTTGTTTTACATGTATAATTGAGACCGAAGTAGGCTCGTTTAATGAGCCTATTGCTAGACACCTTTTAACCTAAGAGCATGAATGAGAAGTGTTAGGGCACTTTAGAAATGCAGTCACAACAAAAAAAACGTTTCCTCACAAATTGGCAGGGGTGAGGTTAAAAAGGACAGAAGAAGCAAGCAAAGAAAACAGAGACACCTCAGCTTTGGGATTTTCAGTAATAATTTGTTTTTCTTGTGATGGATTTAAGTAGCTCAAACACCTTTTTTTCTGGGAGTGGGGTGTAGGGGGTGTATATTTAATGTTAGGCTTTCAGCCTTAGGTAGACCTGATAGCTTGACAACGCCACCATGGACCTGAATGCAAATCCATAGGGAGTATTGGCCGTTGTGCACCAATTTGACACCATTATACCTCAAGCATTCGTCACGTATCAAAGCGATGTGAGAGTTGTTAAAATATTTATCAAACTTAGGCTAGTTGCTTTAGGTGGTAACAGCATCTAATCTTTTTTGCCTGAAGATAAAAGACGTGAGTTTATATTTTGGTGCATTCTAAAACCGCGCCTCCGGAAGACAGCGTCTATTCGGCATTGGTATAGGTTTAGGCCAAAGGGCACAAGCGAATGTACGTTTCCCAGTATCGGATGCACGCGAGGCACACGCGCCGAGCTAAGACCAGAACAAAAAGTAAAGAAAATATTAATAAAGCAATAACTAAATTCCGGGACCGGAGGACATATTCAGTAGACATGGCTGGATAGTTCTCCATGTAGACTGATGTTACTGGAGACCATTAGTTGGGCGGTTATAAAAGACGACGACGAAGATCAGATCGCTCGGCTAGCTGAATCGCTTCTCTCTGTCATTGTACGTCTTTAATAGCTATCCTAACGTTAAAATCTGGTCATCTGCTGCACTGAGCTACAGAAATGCTCCCTGCGGTAAGGGCAGCACCCGGTGCTCCGCAGCCAGGGTCCCTTCAAAGTCCGTTGCCTGATGCCCCACCAAGTCTGGCCATCCAGCCGGCAGTGCCTCCTTCCACGTTGCTGGCGGCTTCTCCCGAGCCGCCTGGCTCTCTCGGAGCTTCTCCAGGACCCTCGATAACTCCAGGCCAATTAAGCCGTGAGTTGCCCCCATCTGAGCAACCTCTTCCAGAGAGCCAGAGTGATATCTCGGACATCTCTGACATTACTGATGCCTCTTCCACTGGCACCGAGATATGCGCTGATAAGGCCAACAATCTCTCCGAAACTCCAGAACCATTTCAGAATGTGCAAGCTCCCAAGCGCCATCGGGGATCAAAGAGTCTCTACAAAGCCTTGGACGTGCACGGAGTTGTAAAGAACCCCTTGAGATACGGGCTTGTCGTAATTGTAAAGCCCACCGATTCCTCAAAAATCATCACTAGGTTCAACCCAATATCTGTCAAGGAGGGTTTGGAATCTCTGGCTCCCGATGGCGTGCTGCAAGTGCGTCCTAACTACAGACTTAACCTCATGGCCATCGACACACGTAATGCTGATGCAACGGAGCGCCTGCTGATAATTTCAAGCGTTGCGGGGATTCCGGTGACGGCATACGAACCACGCCCAAGCAAATGCGGTGTTGGCGTAATTCGGGGTGTAGCCACGGACATCTCAGACCTTGAGATTCTCGAGGCTTTGCGTCAAAGAATACCAGTCAAATCGGTCCGCAGACTGGGCAAATCATCCGAAAGCGTGCAAATAGTCTTTGCTACTGAATCGACCCCCGAACACGTCATTATCGGTTACACACGCTACCGTGTGTATGCCTACGTCGAATCACCCAGGCAGTGCTCTAAGTGTCTTCGCTTCGGTCATGTGGCAGGCGTGTGCAAGCTTACAACGCGCGGCACTCGATGTGGTGGCAGCCACGACCGTGCCACGTGCGAAGCCGTGAACCTTCATTGCGCCAATTGCGGGAAAGAACACGAAGCGACGTCTGGAAAATGCTGGGCCCGCCGTGATGAACAAACAATATACAAATACAAGAGCACTCATAAAACTGACTATAAGTCTGCCAAAGCTGCCGTAGAAGATGGTTCCACATCGGCTCCGTGTTTCTTGATGAAACAAGCAGTTTTATTGCGCGGAATCCTATATCATAAGTATCAACGAACTCGTGAAGTTCTGTGCTTTCATCTGACCATCAGACGCCCAAGGAACTGCGACAATAGTGCCACAAAGAACAGGTAAAGATCTTCAAGACGCTAAGCCTTACACCGCCGAAACGTCGACGGAGCTGGCTCGTGCACCGCTGCTTCGGCCGCCGCTGCTACGGCCGCCTCTGCAGACAAAGCAGCCGCTCGTGCCGCTGCAGGAATGCTCCTCTGCGTCATCGCCTCGTGCTGAACCGGCGCCGCTAGCAATGCCTAGCGTGCCCGGCACCGCCGCTCCTTCAAGCAGAGCCCCTACGCCGCAAACTGCGCCTCACCTGCACCCAGACGCTGTATCGCCGATGGATGAAGACAACGAGGTAGTGCCGGTGACCTCACCACAACGGAACCCAACCCATACGGACTCTCAACAGACCCCTTTAATCACGTCACAGCAAGTTATGCCACCTGAGCAACGATGGAACCGCCAACATATTCAAGCTCAAGACCAAGTGACCCGAACGGACCGGGTAAGTAGGCCCCGCTTCCAACTTGTGCTAAGACCGCTCGCTAAATGCAGCATCAACGATATCCCCAAGCACACATTTGCTCACCTAATTGGAACAACCGCTCCACAACCGTATCTAGCGGAACTCGCCTCACACAGATCTGACACAGCAGGGAACTGCATCTACATAACCGTCTACGATGACACACACGTATGTCGCCTTCTTACTGTTTCATCCATCTCTTTCGATCACCGAGGAGCGCGCCAATGTGTCCCTGTTGAGGTAAAACTCTCCCCCTTCAAACCAAACACCACCAGGGGCGTCATCACGATTGAGCCAGATGAGACCAACGAAGAAACTCTCCAATGGCTACGATGCGAACAGGCCAAAATACTAGCCTGTACTCGACTCGGTCGCACTAACCGGGCTGTGATAACCTTTGACTCGCCGACATTACCAAAGGTGGTCAAATATTACATGGCGATTGTGAAGGTGTCCCCCTACCAACCCAAAAGGCTTGTGTGTTACAACTGCCATAACGTTGGGCACATGGCCCGCTCTTGCCCAGCACAGGCAGTATGCAACACCTGTGGCAAGCACCACCCGGAGGATGAAGGCTGTGGGCCCCAAATCTACTGCGTCGCCTGTAAAGAACCCGGGCACATAGCACTAAACCCCACATGCCCCAGCAGAATACCTAAGCCGCCGGCCAACAATCCCCAAAAGGACGCCACCCGTGGGGTCACGTGGGCAGATCGCACTAGGGAACACGGATCTGATTCACCTCGTTCAACTGACCCATCCCTGACGCCGAACAACACTAACCCTAAGGAACTGACAACGGTCGCCATAATGAATCAGTTGAATGCAATGCGTGCAGATATCCAACAGCTGCGCATCGAAAATCAGCAACTGCGCACCGAAAATCAGGAACTCAAGCGTCTTCTGAACATAAAGACACCAGCCCAGTCTAATTCAAAGCGTCTCCCGACTTCCCAGACACGACCTAGCCGTAGCAAGAGCACAAAACGTACCCCTACCTCCCAACCGACCACGGAATCTCCCTACCAGTTAGCTCTTCGAACAGTGCGCACAGACATTCACCACGAACGTCAAGCACGCCAAGCGGACCGCAAAAAAAGATAAGGAATACTTAGACGACCAACTCTCCCAGATAAGGTCCCTTATTCAGTGCGTAATAAAGAAGCTGCCCTCGTTTCACGATTCTGAGGAACCGCCCCGAAAAGTAACCTTACGAACCTCAAATCCGCAGCAATAGGAACATCACCAACAGCACTCCAATGGAACTGCCGCAGTTTTGTACAGCAACAAACTATTCTTAAACAGAAAATTAAGCAAATACAGCCACTATACATTCTGCTGCAAGAAGCCCGCTGCACGCCACAGGTTCCAGGATATACCACATATGTAAGCCCCTCCATACCGCACTACACTCGCCGCGGCGCCATAACAAGTGCTACGGCACCCGGCTATGCGGCCGTGTTAGTTAACTCTTCTTTGAGCAGCCAGCAAGTATGTTTCGCGGAACTCAACTCGAAATTCCACGAAGTCGTTGCAGTGCACACTCGCCTTCCCAGCGGGAAAGCAATCATTGTAGCAACGGCCTATTACAAGCCAGTCACGCTATCCGAAAAACAGTACAACTTCACTTGGATTTCCACCTTGATTTCCCAATTTCCTGGTACTCCGATATTACTAGGTGGGGACTTCAATGCGCAAACCACCACGTGGGGATACTCTAAAACTCACCCGCGAGGGAAAGCGCTTGAGGACGCCGCCGACGCATCCAATCTGCTGCTCATCAAGGATGTTGACATCCCCACTCGTATCGGCCTTCACGCTACACAACAAGACACATCACCGGACCTTACTTGGGCCACCCCTGGACTCACCAGAAAATGGATGCCTTACTCCACGACATGGGGCAGCGATCACCGACCAATTCTAATTCACCTACGTGGCAAGAAACTTCGGGAGCGGAAAACAGGGACGAGGTTAGATTGGAATATTTTCCGAGAAAGCATTCTGGGCTCATCTCCGCCGGCTTCGATCAATGACTTCTGTTCTCTGATTCTCTCTTCAGCAACACATGCACAGGAAGAAATTGATTGCGCTGCAGAAATTACCCATTTCGACAACCACATGGCAAACCTATGGAAGCGAGTTCATAAGCTCACTCACGTTTACAGGACCAACGGTAAGCGGCACAAAGACCTGAAGAAGATCCGAAGGCAATATCGCCTAATTACGGATTACCAAAAACAGTTAAGTCAAACCAATTGGACATCTCTATGTGCTAATCTAAGTCATGAGAGAGGCATTCCGGCACTCTGGAAGCTTCAACGGAGCCTCATCCAAAAGGCAAAGAAAAGAACCCCCCTATTTTCTACCCTTGCACTCACTGAAGACCCCAGGGAAGTGGAACGGCGTCTCATAACCACCTTTTTTCCACACGCCTCCACATCACCCCCTGAACCTCTCCCTGACATCCAAATTTTCCAACCAGACCAGAACCTTGACCTACCTTTCACGATGACTGAACTACGAACAGCCATTGGGCAAGGGCGCCCGAACTCCGCACCCGGCCATGATGGCGTAACATGAAGCCCTCTCGCACCTGCTCTCTCAAATCAATGACCTCTGGGAACAAGGATGCATCCCTGACCATCTCAAGCTGACCTTGATATTCCCTATACCTAAACCGAACAAGCCAACTGCAACTCAGGGGAACCTAAACAACCTACGCCCCATTTCATTAACCCCGGTCATATGCAAATTAATTGAGAGACTAATTAACAATCGCCTCATGCACTATTTGGAGTATGTGCAACCATACTTCCACCCCTCCCAAACAGGCTTTCGTCCCAATGTAAGCACACATGACAGCCTCTGGCTTCTGCGCAGAGTCATCAACCGATCCCACTACGCAAGAGGAAACCCAGACATTGTCATGGCCGTTGACTTACGCAAGGCGTTTGACAACGTCAGCCAAAAAGTCATTTTAGAGGAACTTGCAAAGGCGTATCCGAGTGTAAGAGCTCAAAAGTGGATACGAGTTTTCTTACAAGGCCGACCTATAAGACTCCATGGGTCACACCCTGGCTGGGAACCCACTACTTACTACGTAGACCGCGGGGTCCCTCAAGGTTCGATTTTAGGACCAGTCCTATTTAATCTAGCAATGACTAGGGTGGCACGACAGTTGGAAGTCGACACGGCTGCCCGCTTTACCATTTATGCGGACGACGTCACAGTTTGGACTGAAGCAGCCGACTTCGACTCTCTTGAGGACCAAACAATAGAACTGCAAGCCGCGGCTCATAGCCTCGAGCTGACTCTTGCCGAACTGGGACTCCAGCTGGCTCCCGAAAAGACTCAGCTCTTGGCGGTATACGGCTGCAAACCACCCGCTCAATCCGATGTGATACAAGTTATAATAGAAAATCAAGTAATACAAGCCGCAACAGAACCCATCACCCTCCTCGGCCTGCCAGTCGTAACAAAGAACAGCGCTGGAATATGGCTGCAGAGGTTGAAGCAAAAGTGGAAGGGTCTGCTCCACACCATCCGCAGACTTTCGAACAAGTACGGAGGAGCAACCCAAAAGGCCACCCTGACAATGACAAGAGCTGTCACAGTGAGCACTCTCACGTACGGCGCTCTCGCCTATGAACTCAACAAAAGCCACACAAGAGCCCTCCAAGTGTTGCACAGGGCAACCCTCCGTACCATCAGTGGTTTGCCTAAGCACACACCTAACCAGAAACTCGAACAGGCAGTTCCCCTTCCTCCCATTGAGGACGTCATCAACGAAGCCAAGGCGCAGGCTGAATTCAAACGTCCTTTAACACACCAAGGACATGCCCTCGCCGCATGGGACGTGCGCAGCCCACCAACACCCTGCACTTTCCCCACCCCACTTGACCCATGGAGTCGCCCAGAAATCGTTCCCACTACGCACAGCAAGCCGATTGGGCGCAACAATCCTGCACTCCGAGAACAACGCGTCCGACGCCTTCAGATGACAAATCTCGAAAACGAAGTTGACATCTACACGGACGCTAGCGTAAGCTTAAATGTCATCGGACTGGCCTGGACATGCCCGGAGGTTCCTGCCCTCTCGGGGTATCACACCATGTTCAACAACCATGCCACGAGCCTTGAAGCAGAACTGCATGCCATCAACCATGCCATGACATTCCTTGCGTATGATACTGATTATCCGCTTCCGCCATCTATTCGTATCCTCACAGACTCGTATGAAGCATTGGAAACAGTAAGATCTCACAAGACCACAAATCCCCTGGCACATCAGATCTTATACCAAGCGCAACTTTTGCAACGTAACAAAACACAAGTCCGCATGGACTGGGTACCGGGCCATGAACCCTCTTCCTCGGGAAACCAGGCGGCCCATGAGGTCGCACAGGAGAGTGCACATTCACAACCTCCACTGGCGCCTGACGAAGAGCCGGCACGGTCGCCTGCACCTCCACCGGCGATTCTACTCCACCGGTATAAGAAGGGCCGAAGAGAGCGGCTGAAAAACAGAACTCCAGCAGGATATTTGAGCGCTTTACCACCGCTACCCCACTCCAGTGAAATCTTTCTCAACAAATTTCTCACCGGCGCAGCCTACACACCTGAAATGCATCGTAAATGGTACACTCCCCATTTACCCCCAAGATGCCCATACTGTCACACAAGTACATCAGCAGACCTCACTCATCTCGTGTGGTCATGTCCTACTTTTGCCAAACACCGAACATTCACGGCACCACAACTTCACCCTGATCCCCAACAACTTGACAAAAAATTAATCCACCAAATAGCCCTTTATTCTCTAAAGAGCGGTCTGGCACGAGTTGTCTGAGCGGAGACCTCACCGGTCCTACTCACAATGGACTATTTTGCCTGGCCCACCAGTTGGGATGGACTCATTTCAAGCGTGAACCTGAAAAGAACTGAACCCTCATAAGCGTGAACACGAAGCTACGCAGTGCAAGCCAAGAACTGTACTACTAGTCCCAGTGCTTTTACTACCCTCTCCCCTTTCCATTCCCCTGTTTAGACCAGCGGTCTCCCGTTTTCAATAAAAGCTTCACTACTACTCTCCATGGACGTCGATAAAGACTTCCCGGCACTACCCTCCCTTCATAGCAAGGAGCCACAAAAATCCAAAACAACCGCAACCCCCGAGGCGACCGCATCTGCAGTTACAATACTTCCAGCAACAACGGGCGTTCCCACTCCGAAATCAGGCGGTGCCCCTCTTCCGGATCGGATAGGCACTACCTCTACGGAGCCTGCACATATGCCTCCTTCTGACCCAACAGGTGTCCCTCAACCAGCTCCTCGTAAAGCGCCGGAATCTCAACCAATAAATTCCCCATCATCAACACCGACTACAACGCCCACTCCTGCTGCTCGGTCAACTAGAACCAACTCTCGTGTCACACTGAAAGGACAGCGCGGATCGCCAGCCGCGAGCAGCTCCGGATGCCTCGCTTCTTCAATCTCCACTCTCGTGGAGGCTCTGCGCTTGGTTCTCAGCCCTCTTTCCGCACCAGTAGCCAAAGCCGTGTTGACAATTCTCGATTTTATCTCCCCTCTCCTCGCACAATGGCTGTAACGGCAACGACTATGAAACGGGCCCCCTCAGTGCATCAAATTCGGGAAAAAGCAACAATCTTCCAATGGAACGCGCGAGGACTTAGACAGCGGCTTCCAGATTTCCGCCGCTTTGTTCAAAAATATCAGTTCCCGCTCATCGCCATATCGGAGTCCCGACTAACCACAGACGTACGTTTATCGGGATACGTACTTTTGCGGTCATCAACTGGAGCAGCAAAGACGAGGGTTTTACTAGGGGTGCGTAAAGACCTTACCCTACTCGAACACAACCTGCCACCTAACGCATCGAATGAACTCGCAGCCGCCACAGTGCGACATGCTGGCATCTCTTTCACAATTATCGCTGCGTACATGCCTCCAAACGCATCACTGAACGCCACTCGCCTCGAGGACATTATTCGCGCTACACCGCCTCCGCACATCCTGACAGGAGACTTCAATGCGCACCACCCTTCGTGGGGAAGCAAAAAAACCACGGCTAAAGGACGTTGCCTTTTGGACATTGCTGACCGCCTTGGTTTAAGTGTAGTAAACGCCGGGGACCCAACATATCATCGTGGAAGGATGTCGAGCGCCCTTGACGTCACCATGGTTTCCGCGGCGTTGCTGTCGACCACAAGCTGGTATGCCGACATTGAGTCCCACGGAAGTGACCACATACCAACGTACATCACTCTGGGTGGCTTCCCTGCTGGTCGTCGTAAACCTGCGGTTCAATTTGTGAACTGGAAAGGTTTCACCACCGCAATAGAAGAGAGCGCTGACACTTTCTCTTCTTACGATGTCGCTATCGACAGCATCACGAAAGTCCGGAGGTTGTGCAGCAAAGCTGGCAGGCTTCCAAAGGAGTATACTGTGGCTGATGCTGAATATGACAATCTTCGGGCGATCCGCAGAAGGGCGGAAAGACGTGCGCGGAAAACATTAGCGATTGAAGACGTACGAGCGGGCAGACGCACGCAAAAGCTCATTCAGAGACATTTGGAAAAGCTCGCCAAGCGTGAATGGATGTCGTTTTGCTCCAAATTAGACCCCAGGAAGCCCCTCACGAGGATATGGAGTCTAGTTCGTGGTCTTCGTGCACCAAGGACTCAGTTACATCCCTTCACATCAATTTCCTTGAGAATGAAGACAACCGACCTGGATGTAGCTGAAGCCTTCTGTGCCAAAATCACCTCCACGCAAGGCTCACCTAGTACAAGTACCGTAGGAACAATGAGCCCTCCATTGGCGCACACATCTTATCTGGACACACCCTTTTGTGTGGCGGAACTCGAGGCCGCCCTGGCCTCAGTTCAGAAAGCTTCTTCCCCAGGTCCTGACGGAATTAGCTACGTGGTTCTGAGTCACCTTGGTGCTAAAGCGAAGCGGTGGCTTCTCTCAGTGTTTAACCATTCTTGGGAAACCGGCCACCTTGAACCAGAGTGGAAGCGCGCCCGCATTGTACCAGTCTTAAAGCCTGGCAAGGTGCCTACGCACATTGACTCGTATCGGCCGATTGCGCTCCTCAGCTGCATTGGTAAACTGATGGAGAAGATGGTACTGCAGCGCTTGGACTGGGATCTCACTGAGAGAGGTATATATCCGTCGCAGATGTCAGGCTTCCGCAAGGGTCGGAGCAGCATCGATAACGTGATTGCCCTTGCAACACATGTTAAGGAGGCAAAGGCTCGACGGCAATTAACCATCGCAGTCTTTATTGACATAAAATCGGCTTATGACTGCGTGCTGCATGGAGCTATCTGCACAGCTATGAGGTCCGCAGGTATTTCGGGACGCATGTACAATTGGATCTGTGATTACCTCTCCGGCAGAAGCATCTACATGCGCGTAGCAGATGGCGACACGTCATCGCACGATGTTACCCGCGGTGTTCCCCAGGGCGGCGTCCTGAGCCCAACTCTTTTTAACCTCTCCTTGGTTGGTCTTGAGAGATGTTTGCCGCAGTCGGTGAAAATCTCAATGTACGCAGACGATATATGCATTTGGTTCTCAGGCCGCAACCGGCGTGTGATTCGAGCGAGACTTCAGCGCGCTATTAACTCGGTTGCGAAGTTTCTCGCGATACGCGGCCTTGAGATATCACCCGCCAAGTGCGTCGCAATGGCCTTCACTAAACGGGATGTATCCAAGTACCATTTAATGGCGGCTGGCGTACCAATACCATATGTGGATCACCACAAATTCCTTGGTGTCACTTTTGACCGTCATCTGACATGGACACCACACGTTCGCAGCTTAAAAGAGAAGCTGACATCATTTGCGCACATTATTGGTATGCTCTCCAACAGCGCTGGTGGATGCAGTGTCAGCTCTCTTTTAAGGCTATACGACGCTCTGTGTGAAGGACTCCTCCGCTACAGCCTCCCAGCACTGACTCCACTCTCGAAAGGGAACCGTAGAGGGCTTGAAAGCCTACAGGCCAAAATACTACGAATCTGTCTTGGGGTTCCGAAGACCACATCCACTGTGGGAACCATGACAGAAAGTAGACGTCTTCCGTTCCCTACTCTGCAGGCACTGGAGCTATGTCGAACGCAACTGCGCATTGTAACCAGACAGCGTGGGCACCCACTAGCAGCGGTATATGTGTCCAGGGCGCAGGAGGTCCTACCCCCACATTTCCAGGCCCCAGCTTCTTTTCTTCACCCAACGTGGATGTTCCCTCCCATGAAGATCACGACCACTGTTCCTGGCTTCAAGCGAAAAGCACCCATGCCGGCCCCAGCTTTGAAATTTTTTCCCTTGGAGCTCATTAATATTTACTATAGAGCCCATACGCATGTGTACACGGATGGATCAGTGACGGGTACCTCTTCGGCGATTGGGATTTGGATTCCCTCGTCGCGTACCACCATTAGCGTCCCACTTAGCCACAAGACGTCAACGATGGCTACCGAGCTCGCTGGGCTGCGGGCTGCTTTTCACTACATCCTAAAGCAGCCACCCACTAAATGGGCTTTTTTCACTGATTCCCGGTCTGCTCTAGTGTACTTAAGATCACTGCCGAAAGATCAGATGACATGGGAGATACATCATCTGCACCTCCAAGCAACACAACAGCGACACAGCGTCGAACTGCAATGGCTTCCTGCTCACTGCGGAGTCGCCGGAAATGTTGCAGCTGATACTGCAGCCTCTTCGGCCCACAGCCTCTGTGTTCCACCGCTGCCCGTTCCTTTTACAAGAAAGGATGCGGCAACCCTCGCTCATTCCATTGCCTGGAGATCACAGCGGTGCATTTGGACCGACAAGAATCGTCAGTACACGCCTCTGCATACCATTGACCCTAAATGCAGCTTCAAGATGCCTCCTGGGCTCAGCAAGCGTGAGGAAGCGGTAGTGCACCGCCTTTGTCTCAACGTGGCGTACACACGGCATTTCCTCAGCAAAATTCAACAGGACATTTCACCACTCTGTCCAACATGCCATGTAACAGAAGACATCAAACATGTCATCTGTACCTGTCGAAACTTTACAGTGCCAAGGCAGACTCTCCAAACATCTCTGTGTATACCACACCACGCAGGCCTTGAACTAAGGGCAGTTATGGGCCCTTGGTCGGACCCACGCCAGGCCGTACGGGCTACCAAAGCTCTGCTCGTGTTCTTGCGTAGCACTGGCCTGGAACAAGTGCTGTGATGAACCTAACTTCCAAACTCTGTGTATGTGCTTGAACACTTGTGCGCATTACCTCGTTATTTATTTATTTATTTATTCATTTATTCATTCATCTATTTATTTATTTATTTATTTATTTATTTATTTATTTATTTATTTATTTCAGTTCACAGACTCTCATGTTTTCGTTCCCTCATATGGCGTAGCATGCTAAGCGATATGGCTCGGCTAACCTCGCTTTTACCATTAAATGCATTCTCTCTCTCTCTCTCTATAAAAGCCACTGTAACGCCGCACTCTCGGGAAATATTTTCGTCGTTTGTAGTCCAGTCTTTTGCGCGAAAATAGGCAGCGATCGATGTCTCTTCGCAGATGGGGAGCTTGCTTTTGGTGCCCATCTCTGATGTCACTTCGTTGACGACCAATGTGGGCCTGCTGTTGACGTTGCACTCGCTGAACTCGAAAGTTTTGTTTGCGTTAAATCTCAACACCATCGTCGAAACTGCATAAACCAAGGCTGCTATAATCACTTTTCTTTAGTATCGCAGTGCGTTTTTTACAGTGTTTGTCTAATATGTCTAGCTCACACCACCAGCTTAACTCAAGTGCAACCGACATTTATTATTCAAGGTACGGCAAAAATGCTTTGTTTTATACTAACGTCCCTTCTGGTTATAAATGTCTAAATTGTAGTAAGGGTGCACTCTGTTTGTCGAAGCTTAAATCGTATCTGTTTCATTACTGGACGGTTATACTTCCGCTTTGAAATATTTGTGGCCGAGAATTTCTAGGCGTTCTCTAGAACCTTGCAACAAGGAGTGTACTCATCTAAATATTTCCTGTTATGCTCAGCTTCATGGAATATTTGTTGTCGACATGGGCAAATTCCCTCTGCATCGGTCGAAATCGCAATCAAAGCTTTCCGTCCCATCGTAAAGGCGTCGACCTCGCTACGGACGGCAGAGTCAAGCCTGACTTGCGTGGTTCGACGTTATGACAATTGCATAAGTCGACAACGACGGAGTGACAATGAGATCAACTTCTAAGGCAGCCCGAAATACACTTAGGGTGAGGACACGGTCACAGCTGCAGCAACAAACTCTATCCGATCGAACAACATTATCAGCGACTCGAGGGCAAAGACAGAAAATTTCGCGAACAAGACTTTGCGATGTCAGAACATTCCCTTCAGCTATCTTACTACGAAGTAATAACCAAACTCATAGCGAAAACACTTGTAATATGGATTGCACCCATATTTCTGGGAGATGAACTGCCTCGCTTAACCGCTCGAGCTATCGTCGACTTAGCTGTTTCCCATGGTACCATCACTACCACCACTCTCTGTCTCACGACACAGTGAGACTCAGAACCCCCCCCCCCCCCCAATACTATATCACACAAAGACAGGCTAGTCGCAGGGACATTATGGATCATTAAGGGTTACTAGCATGTAAATGCCTCGAAAAGAAAGAGCCGCCTGGCGACGGCTGGAGCCACTTCCCACTTCCGCTTCCCGCAATCGTAGCTATCCATATCTTTATTCAAATATCTGACCTCGTTGCAAGAACAAAGAAGTCCTACTCCACATGGTGGTCTTTCCATCAGCTGCAAAAAATGCACAACATAATATTGTTAGTCAGATGTTATTGTTGTTAGAAATCGCGATATTAACCAACAAGAACGATGGGAGACGATTTGGCAAAGCTCCATTCCGGAGCCACAACTCTCACAGAGTCCGGATGGCTGAGGCCGCCGCAACGTCCCAGGGATAAATATTACAGTTTTAGCATAGCGGCTACAGGAGGCACACGCTACGGCGGCGGGTTATCGGGACCCGACTGCGCAGGCGCGCGCGGGGAGGGTGAAGGTTGCACCTCTGCGGAGCGAATGCGCGGGCATAGCGAAGGCTGGCCCCCGGAACTAATCCACCCTTCCGGAACGAATGTGTACCTGCCCAGTCGGGCCCCGCTACCCGCTGCCGTAGCGTTAGCGGATGGTACCCGCTATGCTAAAACTCTGTATTGTACAAACCATATTTCTAGGCAACAAACAGTTCGTCTGTCCTCGTTCTTCTCAACGTCAATGCGAACCTACTTGGAGGAGAATAACGACAGAAAAATGCAAAACTTGTCTACGTCGAAAAAGAGGACGTTCACGAGCCATCCCCCCGAAAGAGATATTCCGCTGTCATGGGACGTTCGCCGGCTACTGCAACTGCGGCTACACGCAGCGGAAAATCAGAGCTCGGCTCTTCCAGCTGCTTCGCTGCAAGTGCAGAGCTAGCACGTCAGACTTCACCACCTCCATGTTGCATGGAGGTTGTATTCGCGCATAGAGGTTGGATTCGCCGAAATTGAGTCTGCGGGAAACTGTCGGTGTCAGTATCAGGAACTTGCCCTCGAACATTTGTTGAATGTGCGGTTGGTCTCGAACGGTCAGGGATATCCCAACAATGATGTGAAACTCACTGCACCTTTCTCACTCCATACGTAGCGTATTTCCTGCATTTAATGCGGCCTGCGAAAGTAAAGAAGCACATACGCTTCATCGGTCGTATGTGTCCTTAAGGCAAGGCCTGTTAATAATCCTGCAAGAACTGAACTCTGTGCATACGCTGACACAGGAATAAAATCCTCAACTATCTGTGATAACCAAATCCCGTCATTATCTATTCGTTATCTAACTTTGTCATATAATATGATATAGCTTTGCAGCTATATAACTGCTATACATATGAGGAAGGGGGTCCAGACTACGGTGGATCTTGTTTTGTTCTAGTTCTAGCTCTATGTTCTAGCTTAATATGTTGTATTCTTGAAGACAATTTTGTGAAGAGAACAATAATTGGAAAAGTTAAAAAAAATGAAGCTGCGGGCTGTATGCTAAACTTCCCAAGCGATAACAAGAAATGGACCGTTAAAGCAGCAGGTCTTGTTTTACAGTCTCTCGTGTGACGATGTGATGGAGTTCTAAGGAAACGTGAGTTTCTTGTTTCTAGAAAAAAAGACAATAGAAATAAAGAATACACATGCAAAAAGGAATCCAGAAAGAGAAAAAAATACCTCCCGAAAGTAGCCTATATTTCGGTAACAGATGGATGGCACGTCGAGTTGAAAATAAAGAGGACTAAAATGGAGTCAGAAACTGAATTTAGCACTTGAGATATGCAACGAAACCAACAAGAAACATGCATGTCAGGTATAATACCGGAACGAGTGCTTCCTTCCCTTATCACTCCTTCTGTTTCACACGTTTTCCCATCGTTTCATCTCCCTTTCTCTCGAAAAGAGGAATTCTGGGATGCGTTAAAAAGGAGGTCCACAGGGAATATAATAGAATTAAGCAGGCAATGAATACAAATGACCCGATGGCCTCGTTTCCGTCTTCTCCCAGCGGACCAGCGAGGCAGAGCCAAGAATTCCGAAGTGAAAAATTGAGCGCTTCCGGATGTGACAGCACGGCGGCAGATGCGAGGTTGAAGAGTCGAGCTGCAAAGGCTAAACGGAAATTTGCTGGCGGCCTCCCCGGTTAAAGATCACAGGGCGAGAATGTAGCTTGATATTGGTGGATTTCTGCGAAGAGAGGGGGGGATTAAATGTCAAGGACACCAAATCACACGGACACGAGGGGAAGACTGCTGGGCTTGAAAGTAGATACCAAGAGCATCTTAAGACAAAGCCAAGTTTGTGACTTCCAATAAAAATGTGCGAGCAGAAGCCGAGATTTCGATATACGCGTTAAAGATGCATGCAGGAAATGAGGTCGTTAAGGCCCATTACTCGGGGATTACAACCAGTCCTAGTGAAATCGCAAATGTATTGACTGGAACAGCAAGTATTGTCTAAGGCAGCAGTTTTGTTCATGTGGGGAATATCCGGCCCCTCACACTCTAAAAGCACTGTACTAGGCGGCGACAGGGTAGTCGCCTCCTATAGGAGTGTGTCCTTACTGTGCTTCTCTTACAAGAAAAAAAAATTACTTGGTTTTGTATGGTTTGACTAAAGACTGTCGTAACATTGAGAGTGGATTTCCCAATAGATAGAATTTCTATAGTATGTAGCCAATCCTTGATCAACAACGAGATGAGTTTGGCTGCAGAAAACGAAGTACAGTGAACTCCCATGAAGACGAACTTGGTTAAGGTGAATTCTCGCTGATGCCGAACAACGGGGGAAAGTTTGTTTGGTTTTCCACAGATTAAATGGAAAAGAAAAATCTGCTTCACCGAACTGTCTTGCACGTCCTCTTCGGTTAAGACGAACAACTTTCGGGGTGGCCACCACTGCTGGCGATTCTTGGTAGTGAACATGGCAGTTTTGGCGCGATGCGGCAAAGAATTTACGTGACAAGACGGAAAGAAAAGTAAATGAAAACCGCAGTTCGAAGCAAATTCGCGCCATGGAGGAAGGAAGGCAGCGAGAAACAAAGACACGCCGAAAAAGCATAACCCTTCTCCCAGATTTCAACCCGCGCAGCCAACAGAAAAGCACCGAAAAAAAAGGAGTGATTGTGAGTTTTGTGGCCGCTCTGGAAACTAAAAAACGTGATGAAGGATACTTTCTGTTCACGGACATAGCAGCTCTCCGGTCCAATGCCGTTTCTTAGCGGGAGCATGTGAGTTCGCGTGAGTTCTTGCGAGTCCCACCGCGTCACCGCCGAGAAAGTGAGGAGCTCTTTCTATGTTTTTGCTGCGTTGCCGATTGAGGTAGCGGGTGTGCGCTCTCCGTCGCCGCTTGGACGGGATAAAACCGAGACAGTCTTTTATAAAATTGCGCATTCAGATAAATGTTTCTTTCTCTTTTTCCTCCATTGTAAGTGTTTGATTGATTGATTATAGGGTTTATCGCTCCGACGCAACGCAGGCGTTGACGCGCGCCGGAGTGGAGGGCTCGGATTAATTTTGACCACTTGGGGATCTTTAACGTGCGCCGAAATCTCGCGCACATTGGCATTTTTGCGTTTCGCCTCCATCAGAAAAGCGGCCGCTGCAGCCGGGAATCGAGCCCACGACCTCGTGTCCATTGTAAGTTTATTTCATATACCGTCTTGAAGCAAGATATTTGAATTCACGTGGTTTTGTTGCCTATTCTTTTTGGGGTAAGGCTTCTGGTAAGAGTAAGACGAACTTCTGATGAGAGGAACAAACAATCATGGTCCCTTCCAGTTCATCTTAGCGGCAGATTACCGTGATTCAGTTTATAGCTGAAGTGTATAACAAATATAGCATGTTGGACTGTCACACGCTGATATAAAACTTGCCATGCTTATCTCTAAACTGCACCTTTTATACAAACAACGTGAAGACGCTGGGCCTCCGCCATTCCCGCTGCATTACAAAGACACCGTGGAACGGACAACCCCATTTTGTCTGCTAGAATAAAACACCAATCTTTCCAAGTCTTATTATGCGATTAACTAAGAAGCGTGCATAACTGAGGACTACCAAGGATTGTGTTTTGTTTCGCGCACTCGATTATCTTCGTCGTCCAATCACATCCACAACGTTGATTGGGGGAAAGGTTTTCCAAATATTTCATTCCCATTGGAAATAAGCGCCTCACACCCGGACTTTAACAAAGGAACTTGTCCTCGGCAGCTCCAGAGCCGGATAGGAATAGAATTGAAAAGGCGGATTTGCTGTCCACTGAGAAACAACATTCGGTTGTGTCGTAATAATCAGAAGCTGTTGATATGGCACCGGAGTGTTTTACTGCAGACTTCGGGCAGAAAAAGAGCGGCATCAAAAGGGGTTTACCTACACCCAGATAAATTTAACAAAAGCGGACCAATGAAGTTGTTTGAATCGGCAAGTGCGCAGGTTGAGCCATCAATGAATTCTGGGCTAAAATATAGGCAGGGTGCGAAGATCCCGAGAGTGTTTGATCTAGGCCGCTTTACAAATAGGTTGCCTGTATCTCTTAAGGGCCAGTTACTGATGATGCCACCTGCAATAGTGGCGAAACGGTTTTTTTTTGTTTCTTTGAAAAGTTGTTGAGCACAACACCAGTGTTTTTTTGAAAATCAAGAATAATGTTCTCTGGGTTTTGGAACATTTTCTCAAGATCCACAGATCAAAGTGGAAAGGAGAAGAACTCCGGGAGCGGGACACCTACTAAGCCTGGAGGGCATCGCGGGGTCCTATCCTGCGAGATGGCACTAGAGCCAGCCGGCCGAAGCGAGTACCTCCACGACAGCCAGGCTCCTCCGTGAATCCCCCTCATAAATCTGTGTGCGCCTTTCGGTCTTCCTACCGAGCCGAACATGACCAGTCGCCAGCGGCAAGGCCTTCGCTGGTCCACTGAGAAGTACTTCCGCTCTCATCTCATCTCACACCCCCCTTCGGTGTTTGCTCGCTGCTTTCCTCTGTGCCAGGACCGCGGCAATGGTGGCAGTGAAATAGAATGGGAACTGAAGCGGAAGTCGGTTCAGCGGGATACAATATCGGGAGCGTGTAATCATATATTTACACTATTCATCTTCAGCGACAAATTGCTAAGACTTCAGTTACAAGGTGTTGAAGAACTCAGGAGGCGCTGCTCTCGGGGCAAAGGGGGTGGATTAATAGCTAAGCTTTTCATAAAATTAGGCCGTAGTGAGAAACAATTTATTGCAAAGGTGTGAGCAAATTTTCGTTCTCTTGAGAGTTGACGGTCATACATAAGAAAGACAAACATACGCATGCACGCACTTGTATATAAACTTTACCTATTGTAACTGAACATCGTGCCTATTAGTCGAAGTAGTCGAAATGATGGGGCGCACGAGCTTACTAAGAGCTTCATGTTTTGATTATGAAAATGGTGCGCATTACTAACTACTATACCAAAGATACATATACGAGTGATAAGGCGTATAAGCTTGAGGTCCAAATCATGTTTTTAACGGTGTGCAACTCTGGTGATAACAGCGTGTAATAGCACACGCACTTCAAAACTCCAAAATGTCTCTATTCTTTGTAAGCAGTTTAGAACCAGATATTACAAGAAACGAGAAAGTCGTGCATGAAGTTCAAGGACAAAGTGAGTAGGCACACCCCAGCTACCTAGTGTGTGCCTCTTTCATTGTACTCTCTACAGCGCTGCTCATCATTTTTAATTCAAGTGGCTTGATTGTTATTATTCCCGATTAGCTATCTCCACTTCCCTCGCTGAGTATTTGAGCTGGCCCACAGCTATTTCTTCCAAGTTGCTACGCTGCACTAAGTTTGTAGGTTTTTGGACCACAAGTACAACGGTTGGTGCTATTTTCTAGAATTCCGGTAAATTAGCGCGTTCCTTACGATAGTTCCTTTGGTTCCCTTTATCCTATGACTACCCTCATATCTAATCCATCCACACTGCCTTAGTAAAACATTTTTGGGACCCTTGCATCTTTCCAATTGGCCCAGTACTAACCTGCATCACTGTACGCAGATGGTGAAGAAAGGGCTAGTTGAGTTTCACTAGGGCACTGTAGGTACTAGCGGTCAAACTACAAAAGTATTCCAGCGTCAGTGTTTTAAGATGTGGTTACGTAGCTGCCCCAGCTTACACAAGCAATAAAATTTGCCGCACCTCCATTGGTCACCTTGAAAGAAATGGTTCAAGGCTTCAGTTTCACTCATGGCGATGGAATAGCAAAGTCTCGCGGAAAGAAAAATCCAGAGCATGCCTCATAAATGAGCAGAGACATGAGAGCCGGCCACTGACCGAAAAGGATCCAATCTTCGGACGTACATACATTATGCTGTATGCAAGCTCTAGACGGCCATGTCTGTGGCCGGGAGAGGAAACGAACAAAGGAAGATGTGTGAGGCCCCGCATCTTCTTCTTGCATCCGGGTACGTACAAAATGTCTGCTGCTCACTGGTCCTATCCTCAACCATAAATCTCGGGCACAAGCGCTGTTCGCTGCATTCAGCGACAGACCTCGGCAGTACTTTTCGGCTTGCTCTAAGCACAGCGGCTCACCGTGGGTGTGAAGAGGAGATGG
Source organism: Haemaphysalis longicornis (assembly GCF_048455015.1). Lineage (NCBI taxonomy): Eukaryota > Metazoa > Arthropoda > Arachnida > Ixodida > Ixodidae > Haemaphysalis > Haemaphysalis longicornis. The sequence goes on along the minus strand of NW_027526385.1, from coordinate 54,332,250 downwards.
ATGATGGTGGGAAAATTGAGGATGGAGAGGAAAGAACGGATGAGATGTTTGGTGCTTGCAGCACTTACCGTGCCTGTCCTTTCCTGAAAGGCACGAGATGTAGAAGCCAGCCGTGTGATTTCCCTCTTATCCCATCTCAGTACAAATGAAGACATTCGGTATTGCCAGTGTTATACTTTAGGTACGCGTTCAGCTGTAATGCCTCAGAATTACTTTCGCAAAATGTATCATCAAAAGTTTCGCGTTTGGGTAGCGCAAAGTAAGACCATAGCCTTTAAAAAAAAGTACGTCATCCCCATTAGTTGATCTAGAGAGCCGTGTTTGCTCAAGAATAGCTGAGAGCCAGGACACTACACTAACGCCGCCTTACATAAACGCAGACGCACACTTGACAACCCTCCTCAGAGGATCGGTTCGTTCAGAATACAAACCGGGTTTACATTTCAGAAATTCCGGCTTATATGGTTGTATTTGCTGAGCGAGGTTGTTCGTTCCTGCACTTTGCGCACTCGGTGACTTGCTCGACAAAGGTTCAACTGACATTTTGTCCTTAACGTAACCCGGATGAAGGAAATATCGGAGCGATGAAGAGAGACATCGGAATTCTGCATGAAGCCGAGCAATGGATGACCTAGATCCATGATGGGATTCAGTTAATGTTCGCCGCCATGACATATTGAGAAAAGCGCCGCATTTGCAGTGAATTGCACCTCCCTGATAAGAACGGCTATAAGGATTCCCCACGGTTCCCACGGGTGAGCCGGAGAACTGACTGGCAAATCGAAGAAATTGAGCGTGAGCTATGATAATGGTTATGTTTTGCTTAGGGACGTGTGAATGATGAGAAACTGTAGACAACCGACATACTGTTGGCATTTATTGGTTTATGCTTCTTCTCCTGCTCCCATCGTTGCAAAACGTTGCTGTCTACTTTTGTGAAGCTCCAGTTGATGCAAGTTGAATTAAAATTACAGCTGTAAGCAATAATGTCACTCAAAGCTGTTAACTGTAAAACTGTTTTGCAACACGGGCAAACTTCTCCTTCTCGCTTCTGCATGCGGCAGTGTTTGTTCATCGCTAGCCGATAGCGGGCAGAACAGTAATTTCTCACTCGTTGCCCGTCGTTGCGTTGAGTGCCGCCCCAGGAAACGAAGAGGCCATCTATGGCGGACTCCCGCGATGCTGTCGGCGCGGCTGGCGACCGTCAGTCGGCTCGCTGCTGCTAGCAGCATTATTGCCCAACTTACGCCAAGGCATTGTCACCCGGACACTCGTTATGGCCGGCGGAAATTAGTCGCTGTCACTTGGTTCTTGGTCGTAAAATTGTGAACGCCGACATCTCCTCTGACTCTGGTTTCCTGCATTGGTTGTGAACGCGTGCGGTAGTTCGCCTCCAAACCTCTTTCCTTTTCCACTGATCGTTTAAATGTTTTGTCCTTGACAGCGTGGAGCAGATCATCATTGCGTGCAATTTATGCACTAACAAATTCCGGATCTTTTTTCGCCACCCGTTTGGAATTCTGGACGTCCGTTCGGCAGATCGCTTTGCTGGCGCTGAATGGTGGAGCCTGTGCTATCGTCCATTGAAACTTCGCCTAATTGTTTTGCGCAGCATTGGTTCCTGCGAATCAACATGAGCGATGCAATCAAGCTCTGTATCTTCCTTTTTCAACCTTTTTATCTTCCCGGCGCATGTTAAAATCCCCATGTGGTCAAAATTTGTTTGGAGCACTCCACTACAGCGCGCCTCATCGCCTGCGTAGCGTCGGCTCGTTAAAACAATCATTTTTACCTTCTCGTACTTCTTCTCCTTCTACACTTTCACTCTCGTCCCGGCGTTACGCATAGGAACATTTCGAGATCCTACAGTTTGAAGACTGGAGTGGTTTCCGTACCCTTTCTTTCAAACATTTTCTCTCTCCCTCTTTAATTCTCTCTTTCCCTCACACCAGTTATATTAACACATAGGCCTCAAAGAAAGCATAGTACAGCAGAAAAGTGCTTCGTGGCGAAGCGAGGGGTATCAATTGAGATTTCGCACGGTTCTAGAACGCAAATTTCTCTCACGGTTGTTGCAGCATTCAAGCCGAGAGCGATGCTACACGTACCATGACGGCGTTATGTAGTGAATACATATTCAGTGCAGGTTAACGGTACAAAGAAGTAAGAAAACAGGACATTCCGAAAAGCACATCACAACAACTATGACAAGGTACATGCTAAAACGTCACAACAAAAGGCAGATACATGTGGGAGCATTTGGCAAATTAAACAATACTAAAACGGGCATCATGACAGCAGGTAAAGACAAAGTTATTCCGAAGCAGTGTACTGCTTCGCACCCTTAAAAAAAAGAATTTTATTCTAAAAAATGGCACACAGAGGATACAAAAACGCAACGGTATCAAACATTAAAGATCTGGTACATACGTATGAAGTTCAAAGTGGTGTAGGGAATTGAAATTCCCGCCACCAGAACAGTGCTTACTCAAGGGGCAATTTGTTTTTGGTTTCTATAGCTAGTGCACGTAGACCGTGCCGACATTGCTCGTCAAACTTTGCATTAACCTAAAGGAAAAAAAAACCACTAAATCACAACGCACCCTCATTTGAGAAAACACACGGGCAAAAGTCCCGACAGTCGCACACTCGTTGCTGCTTGTGAATATAGGAAGTCGAGGCCTCGCATATGGAACGTCTACAAATCTTCGCCGCTTCCTCGAACGCGCGAAATGCAGGAGCCTTGGGAGCGAAACTTTCCTCCTTCTGGCACTTCGGACGGGGCGCCGTCAAACCGTGCAAGGCATGCAGGAGGCAATCATCGCTATCGTCTGCCGCCTGCGGCAATGTCATCTACGCGCAGAACAACGCTTCATTTTACCCTTTTTTGCTTTAAACTGGAAGTAGTTCATCAGGGAACACGCATGCACAGTGCAGTGACTGATAGAAAACAAACAAAAAGTGAAACAACTGCTGTGACTTGTTTACAGCAGTCTCTTCTTGCTGTTTACACCGCGTCGCACAAGACGAGGCATTCCTGTTTTGTGTTGGTTAAACTTGACGCAACTAGACGCAACTGGGTCATCGCGGCAAGAGCAAGGAGCTCTGACTTAATTACCAACTGAAGGCATTGCCGTAGCATTCATTTATATACGTTGACTTGCTCATCTTCCTCGATCCGTTTTATAAAGAAGCCACGCACGTACCAGTTTTGCATAAAATAGAGGAAACACCTGAGAGCAATATCTGTTCATGCACAGCGTTCAGGCGCACGAGCACAACGAGTGTAAGCTACATTGCCTGGTTTACCAAGCGTATGAAACTTGATTCCACACTGCACGTTGATGCTTGCGCATTCATGAAGAGTATTTTATTTTGTGACACATACTGTTGTTCGCCCAAACGTTTTGAACGTTCGTACCTACGTAGCATTTGTGTTCAATCATTATCTTACTTTGGCCAGATTGGTATATCGAATGACAGAGAGCCAGAGAGACCGAACAAAACTTTCCTCTTACGGGAGCGCATAAACGATTATTGTCTTTGATAAAATGAAGGAACGGAATCACCTGTAAAAATACGAGAAAACTATACCATGGTCTAACCCAACGCAAAAAGTAAAAACACCAAAAGTAAAAAACGCTGAAAACAAATTCCACTGGAGTTAAAAAGACTAGACATATGGATATTTGTACCGAGGGGTGTACATGTTTGTTAGCTCACGCTATCATTTTAACGAAGTCCTTCATTCTGCGCATTAGCCTGCTCTTTTATTGTGGCTTGCTATACTGGAGCGCTCTTTCATCAATCTGCTTTAGGCTTCTGTATATATAGCCTGGTTTACGTCTATTTTAACGACTGGAGCTCGACCCCATATTCTCCTGCATGATGCTGTTTATTTTCATGCTTTCTTTGCACAAAATAAGTAGTTGGTACTAACCACAAGCACGGCCGCTCGATAGAAACTAGGTCCGGCCTGCTCATTCACGCGCCGGCAATGGGCGGCGGCGTGAGAGCGGAGTTGTCAGTTGCCGCCGCTACTTTCGGCGGGGGCGCCACGCATCGGTGACAGCTCCCGCGGCGGTCGCTTCGGGGCGCCTACGGAATACCGACGGTCATCGTTCCTTCAAACGTCGTTCACTCGCGTTGTAACATGCGTATCTGGAAAATAATAACACCACAATTTACGGCAAAGACATGCCTTCAACATCTAAGAATTTCATCTGTTTGACGGCGGTAAGTAATTCTTGCTCGCGGTTTAAAAGGACGAAAGCGATGCGACCGCTCCCGCGACCCAGTTCCCGCGATGTTCGGGAATATGACTGTAGATGTTACAATGCCAATTCGGTTTGAACACTGCAGCCCGTTTGTGCTGGAAAATAAAATTCTGTTAAGCTGCTATTCACCATATGCTAATTGAAGGACAATGTTAAAACGGCCGTGTTTTAACATGGCCAAGCACAGGCTCAGCAGCACCAGGGCTGTCTCATGTTTGAATTCAGGCACGGTAATTTTGCCCCGAACTACGTGTCCCCAAATGCGGAGAAATAGTTGGCCACATCACTTAGTAAACCAGTTATTTACTCGTTAAACAGGGACGTAAAATGCTGAGATGCGCTGCGAACCTGATTGTTTTGCTAGAGAAACACCTGCGTGCTATCGGTAATGTGTTTGTGGTTTGCTTTCTTCTTTCCGTATTTCGTTTGAATCGTGGTTTGATTTCGCATGTGCGATCGAGTGTCCCGTATGTGTGAAATTTGTTGTGTGAATTCTGAAAGGCCGCTTGGGTGTGTATTCAAAGATGTAATAAAAACTGCGTGCGAGTGAGAACTTGTGTATTTCTGCGTGATTCTATGTCGTCTAGCATTTGCACTGCTTGTCGTGTTTCATTTTGAACAGCAACGAATTAGCTCAGCTTCCAGTTTTAGTAATCCGTACATGTTAACTTCAGGAGAACAGCAACGAATTAGCTCAGCTTCCAGTGTTAGTAATCCGTACATGTTAACTTCAGGAGAGTGGAACCGGAATAACCCGGGCAAGCAACACGGTTGGAACACGGCCCCTCGATGGGATCCATCGAGCAGCCGTGGTCGGAAGGATTAATGCGGCTTGCACCATCGCGCGTGGGCGACGGGCGAGGTCATGAAAGCGAAGCTTACGGTTGCCGCTTGTACTCGCAGTGGGGCGCCACGTATCAGCGCAGACTACGGTTTGGGCGCGAAAAGCAGCAGTGGCGGGAGTGTTGAAGCTCGCGTGAGCGCTTTGAGCTTTTCGTTTCGCATACTTCTGCGCATTGCGCGCTTAATATAACGTACTAGTGTGCTTCAGGCTATGAAATGCCTAAGTACTGCTGCGTGCCGCGCTGCAAGTCGAATTCCTCGAAAACCTCGGACGTCTGCTACCACGAGTTTCCAGCCAAAGAGCAACTCCGTGACGCCTGGCTGCACAACATCTCCCGTCGAGGTATCGACAAGGGCAGCCAATGGAAACCAAGCTTGCGATCAGTCATTTGCTCGCTGCACTTCAAAGAGGATGACTACAAGGTGGGATTGAAGCGCAAGTTCTTGCTACCAACAGCGGTGCCGACAAGATTCCCGTCGTACCCAACGTACATGCAGCCGGGAAGCCCGAAAAGAAGGAGGGCGCTTGTTCGGCCGCCGCTCGAGGCGTGTGCGCCGTCATCTCAAGCAAGCAATGAAGAGCAAGTGAGCACAATTGTTGCATAAAATTAAACGATTGAACGTTCAATTCTGGACCTAACTGGGAATGAAAAAAGAGATCAACCGCACTCACCGGCAGAGGAAGACACAATCCTGTACGCTCTCACGGACATGCTACCATGCGGCCAACGTAATTTTGAGACTCGAGAATGCCAGACTTGGTTCGATCTGGCGGGCTTTTTCGATAACACCAAGAGAAATGCCCGCCGCCTTAAAATGAAAGAAAACAGACTAAACGAAAAACTACAAAAACTGAAAAAACGCTGCGACGAATTTCGCGAACAAGTGGAGAAGTTCGAGGAGGACCGCGCTGTACAGGCAGTTCGACACAGCAGACAAATTTGTAAGCTCCTTTCAGACACCGTATTCCCACACCTCGCAGACTGTCCGCTGATGTGGTGCGCCATCAACAGGGACCCGTACCACTGTCATGAGCTGTGCGAAATGGTCTTGAAAAAGCTATTGAGGCTGCTTCTTGCCACCTGGGCTGGCGACGTTAATAGCTCTGTGGAGAATTCACTGAAGCTTTCGCGAAAACATTTCTCGCCAAAGGTTTTCCGCTTGTAAAGCTGATGGCCGGTGAGCCATAGGCGAAGAGGACTTACATATTTTCTGACAAACCCAATAAATCCCCCTTTAAATGGTATATTAAATTTATCCTTGATGTCCCAGCGATTTAATTTCAATTAACTTTCAAGTGTATATTACTTTTTGCAACTAGTGTAAATCAAAGAACGACTGCCACAGTTTTACCCCATTCCAACTGCATCCTTTCCGAGTTTTGGTTCCCATGTAAATAGTGCTCTTGTTGCAATTAATCAGTTCATAGTTGCGTTCACCGTGTCCACTTTATTCGTGTGTCCTCCATAATTTTGTGTACCCTGTAACCTAACGCGCAGTCTATCAATATTTCCAAAAGAAATGGGCCAATGGACCCTGAAAGGTATTAAAGGGGCACTGACACAAAATTTTGAAGGCGAGATAACTTCGGAGATAGATTGGTGGGAACACATATACATCATCTGCAAAATATCAGCGGTGAATACAGCCTAGAACATATTTAAAATCAATTTTAAAGTGTGCGAAACGCAACCGAGCAGCCAGCAGGGGACCACGCGCAATTGTAAATAAACAACATCCACACACGTCACGAGTTTGTGTTTGCCGCTTCCGCACTGCCGGCGCTTTTTGCCGGCTCGCCCGGCTCGCCGCTCCAATCGGAGGGCCGGAGGGCGGAGCTTCTGCTCTCGAGAACGAACGACCCGATCGTTGGCGGCGGAGGCGACGTGATTTCGTCAGCTCATCGGGCAGCTGGCCGCGACTAAAGTTCGACAGCGATTCCAGGCACTCGGGTTTCTATTACTGTTTATTACCATTGGATGCGAAAACGCGGCGGAGGCACGAAAAGCCCACTGAGCTAGCCGCACGGTCGCTGTGCAGGCGGCGGCCACGGCCGCGGCCGGTGCAGGTAGCTCGAGTGATAGCTTGTTACCGCTGCACGAAATTGTACCCAAGTCCCGACCATGGTGGCTTACATGAGAAAGGAGTTGATGCGATGGCGGGTTGCATTAAAAATTGTCATCTGCACCGCTTACGAGAGCGGCACGCGAATATCCGCCGCAGTGCTAAGCCGAACACATCTGTAGGCGGACCTGTAGGCAGACCGGCCGGCTGCTCCCAGCGCGCGTCTTGCCACCCACCGTCTCGAGCGTCGCGCGTCGTTCTTTAGCCGCGGTAGCATTTGCACTCGCAGCGCCTGCGTCACATCCACGGTCGCTTTTTAATTAAGCGCCTCACGAGATCAGTACGTGGGGGCATTCGCAGAAACTGCCGTCGATGCGGATTCGACAGTGCTACGGCGGCTCTGCTCTGTGATATCCCTCCGACGGTCACGTGGTCAGCTTTGTTCACACAAAATCCACAAAATCCATCGTTTCGCGGCACTCGCTGAAACCGAAACTGCGACTGGCCGCATTGAAAATGCCTCTAATTAAACAACCGTCGCACGCTGAAGCAAATGAGGTTTCTACAGGTTATAAGTAGGTCACTAGCTACTTATCGCAACAAAAAAAAACAAGATGCAAAATTTTTGTGTCAGTGCCCCTTTAAGATTATTCCAGTTCCCTTTGAAAACGCAGTTAAATCAAGGTGTGAAAATATCTAGTCACATTTGTCAAACGCGCATTGAGAAATGGGCGTGTACGGCGCAGCATAAAACGTTTACGTAATTTTTACGTACGCGCAAGTTATAAAGTCTTTTGTTATAAATAAATGCGGTTGCTCAGACTAGCTTGCCACGCCAAATATTATTCCTGAAAGCCTCGGGAAAGTCTTTAGAAAGAAATCCGCCTATTGCGCTCGACTTTGTCAATGCGCCACATGATAATGTCGCATGCGGCGCGCTAAAAGGAAAACAAATTTAGCGCTGTGCCTACTTCTGAAATAATAGTTAGTACGTGACGCCTATATTGTGAGTTTCCCCCTCACGTATCACCGCATATTATTATAAATTATATAGATGCTGACTTCTGCCGTCGGTGCAGTCATGAACAACTTACACCGCATTGAAACCGTGACCGCGGCCGGCAGCCGCCGCTCTTCTTTCACCGATGATTAGCGCCACGACTGACGCTGCGGCGGAAAGGGAAACTAACGCCGTCACCGGCGGAGAGGCGCGTTCGGCAGGCCGGACCTAGTTTCCATCGAGCGGCCGTGCCACAAGCAACCACATTTTTTCTATACATTTGACAATGACTACTAAGGTAAACTTTAATAACAGGGAGTGCGGGAGACATAGATGACGCAGCAGATACTTTGCAGCTTGAAGAGTACTTTGTAGGGTGTGGGCTCGTAAGGATGGCGAAGAGTATGTGCCAAATTTTAATGCTGCGTTATGGTTAGACCCTAAAAGATACTCCATCCAAGAATAAACACCATTAAAAGAAGCACGCTGGGATTTTCAAGCACCCTTCCACGTGGAATCATTAGATTGGTTACGTGCTAACGAATATTTAGATTAGGTTCCTGGTAGACATTTCTTCAAATTTTAATATTGCCATCGTCTTTCACCCCTGTTGTTGAAGCGTTACTTTTCACTATTTCCAACAAAAGCAGTTTCGTCGCACTATGCGACGCTTTGTTTCTCTTTTGAAACGTTACATGTAACTTGCAAATCTAATAGAAGGATCGATCAGAAAATCTATCACTCTGGGGAATACAAGTCCGACGTAAAAGGGCACTCACTGGCCTATGCTTCGTCTCACTGGAAGCAAGGTTCCGCAGCACAAAAGTCCCAAAATAAGGTGCCGTGAACATTTTGTAAACCAAGTTGGAAGCTCTACATCCGGTGGCGTCGCTCTGGTATTCTCACTGGGAGAAGACCACCGGCCACAAGCTTCTAAACATCTCTCGCGCCAGTGCAGTTCAGTTCACGTCGCAGTCGCCTACTTAGTATCCGGTGAAATTGAGGTCCAGTCTGCCGCTTCAATCTCAAGGATTTCCAGAGGAGCACAGGATGCGGGCGATCGCTTTTCGTGGTCGATGGCGCTTCCCCGCTGAGAGTGCCCGATCGAAGACAGCGAACGGAGAGCTTTCACCTCGGCTTATATCATGCTAACAGTGCCTTATTTAGGGTGCGTCTTGTGAAGCCGCTGGTGATTCAATGGGTGGACCTGGTTTTTGATTTTGTAAGTCCACGCAGCGCATTTGCGGTTGCCCTACGAGTTGTATATGAGAGGATGAAAAAGTTGGCGAACGTAAACTGGGTCATTTTAGCAACTTACGAAGCTCACTGACCCAGTCGAAACGGAAGTGTTTTAGTTTTTGAACGAAAAAAAAGCTTTCAGTTTTCGCTTTGGCCAAGAAGTTTTGTACTTTGCTTACGTGTTTTTCCTGACCAAATGGTATTCTGTGAAACACTGCGGTAAGACTGAGTTGTTCTGTAGAATGAATTCCATAAACGGGCAGTGTTTGAGACGAGGTTTCCTGCGAAACGATCGTTTTTTTTTCGCGTGTGCTTAAAATAGACAAAAAAATAAAGCATGCAGCCCCAGTTTGTTTTGTATTATTTGGTTTTAAGGATTGGTACGTTACAAATGATTACATTGTTGTCAATTCGAAAGTCGCAGTGAACTCGGTAGGTCGAAACCCGGCCTTTAAATCGAGGGGGGAGACGAAAATGACTGGCGGCGCAGACAACCAAAGTGAAGTAATCCTAAGTAGTGGCACCTATAGCAATCATGATGACGGTAAGTGGCTACACCACGTTCCCCAAATTCTCACACTTACTCTGGGACCTACCAAGCGTGACAAGGCTAATTGTGGGAGAAGCATGAAACGGTGGTTGTCGATTTCATGGTCGAGCACAGGCTGATGGGACAAGCAGCCGGGGACGGTGATGGTCACGAGAGTGGTAACGAAAATCGTTTCCAAGCTAAATAAAACAAATCTGTATTGTGTTTATAAAATTAACAAGAAGAAATAAGTAGATACAGTTTAAAATTTGTGCGGTGTTCTTCAGTCCAACAAATGGCCTTTTCTTCGCATTGGGAGTGAAGTTACCTGATCGCTTCGTGGTGTTAGCGCCCATTTAAACGAATCAATTATGTTCAATCTGTTAGCGTCCACCTTCTCCTTTTTATTCGGGGTAATTTTTAAGTGGCTTTATATCTTTTGGCCACAATATCACACAGTTTTATTGTGACTTCATGAAACAAAGCGTCAAATGACGCCGCGTTTACCCGGACCGTTACGTGCGTGCGTCCGTGATCGCTCGTGTAATAAAACATGGCTAATGAACGGTGAATTCACAAATGTGACAACGACAAGAGAGACCAGAAGTGATTTCAGAAGACGCTCGGTAATAAATGACGGGATGAAAATACATAAATGAAAAAAAGGGAATAAACAAGCCAAAATTTCAGTAATTTAAAAAGTGAATGTGTTAACAAGTAAAGAAAAATAGGCCAGTAACCAAAAATTAAGCAAGTAAGTAATTTTGACGTCATATTACGGCGTTTATTTTGCGATACAATGACCTGATATGACGCTGCAGCAACCTTTCTAAATCACATGCGCTAAATTCTCCCGTAGTCCACAAGCGTGTCTTGTCTACATCGTACACCTACACTAGCGCCTCTCTAGCATTCCTTAAACAGGCCACTTCTTAGTTAACCTTCGAGTGTTTCAAACAGGCTCCTTTCACGTTGTCGAGTGTAGTTGTCGTCCAGAATTGTCATTTCGAAAATTGTTCGTGTCTTACTCACCTCGTCTGCTTCTTCGTCTTAGTACATTTCTTGCCTGAAAGAAACGAGGCCAGTGGAAGTTTTACGGTTTTTTCGACAGCGTCGTGTTAGCATTCTGCGAGCTCCAAGGTACAACAAAGCTCCAAAGGCCCTTGAAAAATGCTCTCATTTGCAAATTACGAAGGCCCGGCTTGAAGCCGATTCTAGCGTCCGTGGCTCATTCAAATTCAAATAAGCTCCTTCGCCCACTCGACGCTGGTGCGCTTGAGGTTACGAGAACGGAGTGGCAGGAAGCATTTTTCAACGAAAAATGTCGCCTGCTAGAACGATGGCGGGGAAAACCACTTGGCTCTGAGGGAATACTGTGGCCTTTTAGTGTGCTGTTGGTGTACAGAAGTGGTCAATGCTAGTGTAGTTGAGCGTGTTGGAGACCGGTGAAGGAAATAGTTTACATTGGAACAATGGCAACATAGGATACTTGGTTCCAAATTAGGATGGAAAAAACTACGCAAGATATACGACGACAAAAAAGAAGGAAGGACAGCACATCTTTCGCTGTTTTTGAAATTATTAGATAAAATTCGAGCAGTGAAGCTGTACGCCACGGTATTGCGATTGGACTAGGCTTAATTTACTCTTACCACACACATCTCAAAGAATTCAAAAGAAAAGCGTTAAGAAATAAATTGTGGTTGATTCCTCTGTCATAGGAATCGGCAACTCACGAAAGTGAAGTGTGCAGCGAAATCTGCAGCTGAGCATGATTTGCGTGTCGGCGGCTGTCTTGTGGATGTGCTTGGCGAGTGCCGTTTTGCTGGCGGGTGGCTTCGGCAAAGTCGTACTGGCGTCCTATTCGTTACGGATACGACGTCAGTGAAATCTTGGTGAATGCCGGCATAAAACAAATTGGTTTATGTCAAAATATAAAACCCGAAAAAGAACAACCCGAAGTACAACGTAGTCTTTAGTGCAAAAGGTTGCTTCTCCGCAAGAAGACCCTGTGTGCAGGGGTGCACCTCTCACAGGCCGCGTGCTTCGCTCTACTGGCGTCACTTCCGTGACGAATATGACGTCAGCGAAATCTTTGTGTGTCTGGGAATAAAGCACTTTCGTATTAAAACTTTTGCAGCAACCGAAATGCTGAGTTTCTCGTTGTTCCTGGACCCATCTCTAAATGACTGCTGCAGTTGTCGCTTAGCTACTCATTTTACAATGTACAATAATACGTTTCGCAGTAAAAGCAATCTTCGGTTTACATAATAGCCGAGAAACCTTTTTTTCGCAGTGTATAGAGCGCCATTCGACGGAGTACCAGCTAAACACCAAACACAAGGCTAGAGTGCCGTACGATTACATTGAATTTTGATGGCTAGATTGGCACGGAGCATAATGTCTGCCATTGTAGTGAGGGACTCTGTCTTAGTTCTGTTATACCCAGGGCGGGGACGAGAGCCGGGCTCTGGGAAGCGTTTTCGGAGTTTTATTTCCAATAATATTATTGGTGGCCTAGGGTAAGTTTTCGTGTTTTAAGACATCGTTCTCTATTTGTGAGAATATATTAGGTTACTTTACGTTAGGTTACTGACAGCAAAATAGTGTCAGAAGTTGCATTTTGTTGACAAAGGCCGCTTAACGACAGTTTTAGTGGACTGTTGATAGCAGAGTCGGACGGCATTGTGGACACAGTTTTTTTTTTCATGCTTGATGTTGTTGGTAGTTTAGTAAAAGCAAGTTCAGTTTGAATTCTCCTTGCATTGCTTCCACGGTTCACAAAAAATTACGAAAGGTAATGTTCTCCTACGTGTATGGTGAAACCTGGCTGGCGCCTTTTTTTTAAATCTCTTAACGGCCTCTGCCATTGCTGTATGTATGATGGGAGGGATTGGGAGATTATAACATTATGTTCATTATATTCCTTAAAAGGGTTTCTTCGCCGTGAAAAAAAAAAACCTTTAGCCTCTCTTCATAAAGAAATTTGAGAAAAGCGCGAAAGCTTTCTGACATCAAATCTGCGTCCAAAGTGCTCCCGAAATCTTCGCTAAAAGTGCTTCTAACCGTGCCTGGATGTACGTCCGATCGATCGTCAATGCTCCAAAGACCCAAATCGCGAATGAAGAATTATCCTATGCGACGATTTTTCGCGCGCTAAGTAAACGCATTCACGGACGATCTAAATGTTTGCTGGTAAGTGGTTTATGAGATAGAGGTGTGCTGTTGTACTCCTTTTCCATGATAGACGCCTGTATTCTCTTATCTATAAGCGTTCCTTTTTCGCAGTTTTCAAGTAACCGTTTTGACACATTAGAATTCCGGTTTCAGGCACGCGCCATGTGTTCTCTCCGTAGGAGTCACCCTTCTTTAACTGAATTGGTCATCGTTTCTCAAATTCTTTGAATTTTTCTCCACCCCGCGAAAGAAGAAAATGAATGTGGGGGGAACAGCCCATCGTGCCTGAAAATGGCAAAACTTAAAGAAATAATTAGAAGTTATTTTGTTATTGCTTTTAGTTATATACCACAATTATTCCAACAACGATTCTGTATTTTGCGTATTTTATTTTTTCTATACCCTGTATTGGAAATACAGGGTATTTACTTCGATATTTTATATAGTTTCTATATTGCACACCATATATTCTCGAATGCCCTATAGGTTATAGCTTATTCGCTAACCAAGAACCTAGATGTTATCAAATCGAATCAAAGCTTATTACAACATTGCTTACAACGTTGTGGTCTTCCTGTCAGAAAACTGTAATGCCAGCGTTACGAAAAATTGTAGTGATAGTACGTTGTAAAATTGTGACGGGTATAATTTCTACGGTTGTATATATTCTATGGTTCATATTTGTATAGTTTCTATTGTTTCTAATTCTATGGTTTCTACTATTTTTGGAAGTGCAGCCGTCGTATTAACAACGGGTATTGTGTTTTCAGACTACGATTAAGGATCTAAAGAACGAAGAAATATATCGTTGAGAATTTGCAGGTGACAAAAACCAAGTAGCATTTGCTGTTGACGTGTGTGTGTCACTGTGTTGAAAAATGAGCTACTGATTTATTTTTTTGCACGCCTCCCGTTGTTTTGATTTGTAACCAAAGGCTTTCCGCGGCTATTTACGCCACCGGTGCAGTTTCAGCTTATCTCGACTTCCTTCTTGGAACTATCACCAAAAATAATTTTATTTGGGTGTTAGAACCATGGTTCTTGCACGTAAAAAAAGAGGGCTGAGGTTTAACCCCTTCATAGCAAGTTATCACGGCCGAAGGTGGACATTATGCTTACAGTGTTTCGTTAAAGTTTTCTTTTGGTTGATATTTCGCAGCCTGCCGTCAAGCTATATCTACTCGATGATTGTATTCATCCTTTAGCTTGCGCTGAATGGTGCGCACAGCCAGCGCCGTCGATGGCGAGAACTCAAAGTGCCGGTTAGGGAGCCATTGTATTCTTGCCTAGTCACGTGGTTCGCTTGAGTTGAAGTGCCCGCACAGATGGCCCCACCGGTGCTGAGCAATTGAGAACACACGAGCAATCGTTTCCACCTCGCCTATTTACGTTGTGTTGCGGCTGAGATGATTCCAACGAGTTAGGCGATGAGGCGCAGCCACTGATCTTGGCGCAGCTTGCCGCTCCGGCTGGTGAAGTTGAATGCGACGGGATGGGTGACCTTGATAGATGTATCGTAGTAGAGATTCTACTCTCACAAACAAAACTTAACGCATAGCACACGGGGCTGTGTCATTGTCTGAAAAATAACTGCTCTTCCATCTCTATTTTCCCCGCCAGAAACACTGCAGAGACCACCTTACACCGTCAAAACAGCGTGTATGAAGTCGTGAATATGAGGCTCAGGGAAGAAACTTTGGATGAGAGCTGGGTGAGGGCAGACACGTGACGTAGAAATTTATGCCACTTCTGCAGTTTCCTTTTCTGAAAGTGCAAACGCGCGTGTTTATATACTACACGAGAATAAAAACTGCGCTAGTGGGAACAAAAAGTAATCCTGCAACAGGGCTCTTAGGAAAATTGTTAGGTGGCGGCGAGGCAGTCTTTTATGACGGCTACGAATAAAAGGCGGGAAACGAGACGAATTTTGAACTGAAAGCACCCGTTCCTACCAAAGCACCCTGGGAAGTGGATTTAGGTGTGCCGAGCGGAAACGACCCGCAAACGACGGCTCGCTTTGCAAGATGAGATTCATGAGAAGCGCTCAAAAAAGCCACTGTGAGAGTGTGCGAAGCCCTCATACCACTTCTCCGATGGTGATGCTGGCGCCAAGAGTCTGCATTTTACTTCTACATGGATATTTTTTTGGACGCTGCGAAGTAGTCGTTGCTTTTTTGGTCATGATGCGGCGGCAAAGTTTAAAAAAAAAACATGCGGTTTTTTTTTCAGCCTAAATGAGAGCTCTATATCCAAGGCCGCTTTTCCTTAGGGTAAACATACTACAGAACATCATCACAGCCCTTTCATCACAGGATACAGCATGGAGTTTGACGTATGCAATGGCGCAAATAGGCGGGTATTGCCCAAACATTGATAATTACATTTTAAAATTGGATAAATCTGGCAGCGCATTGAAACTTTAACTGATGGTATTCCCAAAGACAGATGAACGCCGCTGGGTGCTTCTTTAAGGGGCAGTTATGTTTTAATGGTGAAGTCCATTATTAGATGCCCACGGCAACTTATTTGACGTTTCAGCGATAATTAACCGACGACAGTTCTTGCCTCAGCGTATCTTTCTTAAAAGTTTATTTGTTGCATTTTGTTTTTTTGTTTCTTATTATCTGGGGGAAGCGCTCTTTTCCAAGCCACTTGCTGAAGTGGCTGGCCTGCGTACACGTAATTAACATCTCATCTCTCTCCAGACGCGTTTTGTCACGTTCTTGCTCGGAAAAACACAAGTTTTTACTCTTTTTTGCTTCCACAAGAAGTGAACTCATTCACGCCTAAATAGGGCAATTCACTGTCTAAATTGCTAGCGTCATTTGTATGTGGTCTACTGATTCTAATGGTTAACTTCTAGAATGAATCAAAATAACCACCCGGCCGGGGGTGCCAGGGCACCTACGGACACAAAATGGTGCAGGTTAAGCACTTTTAAACCTAGCTGGTACGAGCAAAAGCTGAAGCGCACGCGCAGTCGAGCCAGCCGGGGTGTCATCCATGACGATACTGAGCGAACTAGCGCCGACAAAGCAGCTATCTCCCGCCTTGTCACGTGGTAAAGCAGCGGCGTGGCTCTGAGCGAGCGCAGCTTCGACGCCTCTCTGCAGCGGATCATGTGGGATGACTTCCAGCAGCACTTGCGCTCCGGTGGCTCAGGGTTATTGGGATATTATCAAAGACCTTGAGACGCATGACGTAGTGGAGTTTCCATGCCAAACATTGGCAGAAGTAACATAACGTGTTTCGCCTATTACAAAGCAGCGGCGGCTGTCTAGGCCACCAAGAGAACCTGCGACATTAAGTTCACATGGTACTATTTTATGGATGGCATCCACACAAATGTTTACCTACCGGTTTGCTCTCTCGAGAACACTGATAGACGCCATGGCAGTGCCCGCCGTGTCTTCAGGATGCGTCCGCATCTCGCAAAAAAAAAAAAAAAAGAACTGGTCCCGCTGTGCGTCGTTTGCGCCGTTACCACCTGGTTCTCAGCCGTAACGTCAGCGGATATGAATAATCCCAGTTACAATTTGTGTGCTACTATAATTACCCTTAAGGACTCCGCATCAGCACCAGAAGATGGAGCCGAGGTTGCGAAGTAGGCGGCACGACACATGAAATGCCTCGCTGCAGCGCAGTTGCCTGCGGACATGGACATCGACACAGGTGCGCCTGCACCATGCCCACGGCAGAGTCGTTCAGTACCAAAGCCCAATAGTACGTCCAAAGACATTTTCACCGTTCAAACGCACGCCGATTGAGATACAATGGTAGCGCAGCAGTGAGTGCATTGTTAGCTGCGAGCCTAGCGACATCTATCGACAAGTCACCGAGAATACGACGTCGCTTTAGAAAAATGGACGCGCAGGCACTGGCCTAGCGGGGTCACACATGGTTGCTATTGTGTGCGCCACGCCAGTGGAATACATCATATACGCGCACCGCACATATACCGGGTGTTCAAAATGAAGTTTCTTTTTGTTTTCATAACATTAGGCAGCGAGAATCACGCGAAAACGACCTGTGGAAATCAATGAATGTTCCCAGGAGGACACAGAGTGAGAAGATAGTTGTCGCTGCTACCAGCCAAAGAAACTAAAATTAAACAAATTTTTGTTGTCTGCAGTAAGTGACCCGCCGCGGTGGCTCAGTGGCTAAGGCGTTGCGCTGCTGACCACTAGCACGCGGGTTCGATTCCCGGCCCGCGGAGGCCGCTTTTCTGATGGATGTGAAAAGTAGGAAAGCCCATGTGCTCGAGATTTCGGCGCACGTTAAAGACGACCAAATTGTGAAAATTATTCCGGAGCCCTCCACTACGACGCGCTTCAACGTCTGCGTTGCGTCGGCGCGTTAAACCCCACAATAAATCGACTGAAGTAAGTGGGTATGTATCGAAAAGTTTGAGGCAGTCCTGTTTCTACACTATAGCAGTTGGAAGAATTCTTCTAGCGTGTCTGTGCTCCGAGATATCCTTATCCAAATTTGAATTGTCGTTCGCATGGTTACGAATGCAAGAGAGTTGGGATCATCTGAAAGTGCCTCCCTGATGTGTCGGGGTTGTTGCGGCTGTTGCGCTGTGATATCTTGATTTCGCCAGCGAAAGGGGAAGGGGGCCAGTTATCATATTTGCAAAGCCTGTGCTCCGTTGTGAGACTAAACGCCGCACGCTACAGCCACGTCCCATCAGAAAGGAGTTTTGTGCCGAACCTCATTCTCGTGTATGCGCAATAATGTGAAGGACAATTAAGATTGGGAGTCGGATATCTCGGAGCAGAGACACGGCAGACGGATTCTTCCAACTGATACTGTTAAGGGACACGACTGCCTCAAACTTTTCAATACAAACATACCCACTTACTGCAGTCAACAGAAAATAATTATTAAATTTTAGTTTATTGGGCTTCTGTCGCCGATTAATTATCATTTCACTTTGTTTCCCCCTGGGCATAAACTTATTTTCACACGTGGTCTTCGCGTGCCTTCCAGTGCCTAATTTTAAAATAAAGCCTAAAACTGAATATTGGGCACCCGGTAGAGTAAGACGCGTACACGTAATGAAAATATGACGATCAACGCCGAATAAATTGGCAGCGCGCAGTACCGCCAGAGCCTTGACGCAGTACGGGACGCACCATCTGCAACAAATCTTCCCTCCCTACTGCCGCTCCTAATCCTCGCTACGCCCCGCACGGGGCACCTTGAGTATTCATGGTGACGGTGCCGGCGACACCGCGGACCCCGAACCCCCAACATAAACTGTAACCTACCGTGGTGATGTGTTTAAAGGTGAAGGGTAGAAGCCTCAAACGGTGGCCGTCGGAGCCCAGGTCAAGCTCTGGCGGATGGGCTCCCTGTCTGTTTACCAGGCAGGGAGCTCCGGGACCTCTCAGGCTATTAGGGCAAGGTTTGAGAAGAAAGTACCCCCGTCCCCTGCTTTTTTTTTCTATGCCGTATGGAAAATTCAAAACCCCCCTCCAAACGTGATCGGTCCATGAAAAGGGGCCGCACCGAAGTATCTTTCCTCCACTTCCAAGCATGAGCTTCCCAAAGCCAGACAAATACTCTCGTTTTCTTGTTATCGAATCTCTTGACACAGCCCGCCCTCTTGCTTCACAATCAGTATTTTTGATTACAAAATACCTTGATGGAATAATTGGGAAAACCTATAATGCCAAAAAACAACGCACAGGTGAAATCCTTGTTGAAGTAAAAAACCAGCAGCAGGCAACCACACTTCTTGGTCAGACGAAAATGGTCGATCTGGACATCAGGGTCACACCCCACCGCAGCCTGAATAGCTCGCAGGGTGTGATCTCTGAGGCCGATCTTCTTAATGAGACAGATGCCGACATTCTTGAAGGTCTAAAGGATCAGGGTGTCACAGCCGTGCGCCGCATCACGATGCGTAGAGATGATAAGGTAATCCCCACGAAACACATTATCCTGACCTTCAACTGCTCCTCACTTCCTGACCATATCAACGCAGGGTTCATCCGATGCTCCATTCGTCCTTACATTCCAAACCCGCGCCGCTGCTTTAAGTGCCAGCGGTTCGGGCACGGAAACAACTCCTGCCGTGGTCGTCTGGCCTGCGCAAAGTGCGCTCAGCATGATCATCCTTCTGATAATTGTCCATCGTCAACCCTCACCTGCGCCAACTGCATGCCAGGGACCCCATGCCGCCTACTCTCGAACGTGCGAGAAGTTTAAGCAGGAGAAGGCGATCATTAATGTGAAGCTAACTGAGAACATCACCTTCCCAGAGGCGCGGAAGAGGTTCGTCTCTTTCCCCCTGGGGAGGTACGCCGACGCTGCTCGCCGGGGGGCGGAGCGGCGTCTGGTGTCCACAGGGACGCAGTTCAGCGAGTCTGACCTGGTCCATCCGCCGCCCCCCCTGGGGTGCCTCAGGCAGCCCAATCCGTCGCCACGCCACTTGCTGAGGCAACAGCGGTTGTGGTGACAACATCTTCTGTAGGGACCGGTGCCGCTCCCGCCTCTGTCTCCCCGTCCTCCAGTGCATTGGAGGATACCGTGGTGTTAGAAACCACGGGCCCCGCACATGCTCCGACCGCCACCGCACCGCCCGTGCCACCTCTGGTGCCCCGGACACCCTCGGCGGTGGCGGCTCAAACGAAGGGCTCCCGAGGGGGGGCCAAGTCCGGGGGTCCTGGTCCGTCGGGCACCGCTCGGACATCCGACGACGAGATGGATGTCGGGCCGTTCCTGCCTGCAACGCAGCGCAAGGAGCGGCCACCGACTTCCAAGCCTACAGACAGGCCTAAAAAGCCTAATCCCAGAGTAACAGCCCCGAAAGACGACACATGAACACACACACACACTCCATCCATTCTTAAACGTAAATAATGGGAACAGAAAACATCATTCAATGGAACTGCAGAGGACTCCTTAAAAATCTTGACGATGTGTATGATATCCTGCATGCCGATCAGCCAAGTCTCATGTGTCTCTAAGAGACACACCTCAATTCCAAACAAATTTCTTAAGTAGTTACATGCTATTCAGAAAATACAGGGTTGGGTGCACACACTCTTCTGGGGGTGTGGCCATAATCGCCCGGAAGAGAGAGAGAGAGAAGGCTCTTTATTAGAAAAGAAAGCCGAGATGTTTGCCGGAATTGCGGCACCGACATGCTACTCGGCGGGGGAAGGGGGAGGGGGAAAGAAAAGGGCCCATAGATTACAGGGCAGAAGAAAGAGGAAGAAAGAAAAGAAATAGAAGAAGACAGAAAAATAACAAGAAAAGCACACTCAGTTTGTGAGTAGTAAGATTACAAAGTCTGTCTTCAAAACTCTAAATCATTGCAGTGACGCCAATCTCGTCCAGATAATCGAACAACGCCTCCAGTACTTTGCGTTGAGCTGGTGGAGATGGCCATGGACCAAGAAGTACTTTCAAGGTCATTGGTCCTGGGCTGAGGCGCTCTAGTTTCTGCGCAAGACTACATCTTGCGTGTATGTATGCAGAGCATTCCAGCAGCAAATGCTTCACGGTTTCTGGTGACCCGCAGTTGTCACAGTAAGGTTTTGTGGTGACACCTAGTCGAAAAAGGTATGCCTTCGTAAGCGCTGCGTTGAGACGAAGTCGGTGATATAATGTCTCTAATCGGCGCGGAAGTACCTCTGGCAGCCTCATCCTGAGCTCAGGGTCTATGTACCGTAGGAAGGCATGGTGGTGATCTGGACGGGACCAGAGGCGGTTCCGTTCCATTAAAACAAGCGCCTTCGCCATAGTTCTGGCATCACGCTTAGTGAAAAAAATCTTCCTCACATTGCGCATTTCCAGGCCCCTGCGAGCAGCTTCGTCCGCCTTCTCATTTCCTAAAACACCACAGTGACCGCGAAGCCACTGAAACGTTATGCGGTGTCCAGCGTCGTTGGCAAGGTGGTGCAGGTATGTGACGTTGCGAGAGGCATGTTCATGTAGGATGAAGCAGTCGCTGCGTCGCAGGTTTTGGAGAGCCGCCTTCGAGTCTGCGAAAACAGTCCATTGCTTTGACTGCTGGCGTAAAATGTAGCGTATAGCTTCCTTGATGGCGTGAAGCTCGGCGGTCATCGATGATGTCGCACGCTCGAGGCGATAGGAGAACGTCTGGCCAGTAGAGGGAATAAATATTCCGGAGGAACTGCGCTCAGGTGTGCAGGAGCCATCTGTGAAGATGTGGTTTGTGTCCGAGTACAGCCAGCTGATATGCCGAAGTGTTAATTGTAAGAGTACGCTTTGAGGCATGCTCTTTTTGGAGCCGATTCCGGGGATGCTGCATCTGATATGTAGGGGCGAGAGGGTACAGGGTGGAAAATTAGACGGCATTGCTTTTGGTGCCTGGGAGGGAACAAAAAGATTTAATGTCCTGAGTGTTTGCCCGAAACTCGAATTATCATCTTCAACCATGCGTGTTAGTATACGGCTCTTGGCGTGCAGCCGATGTCGCAGATGTATTCGCACAGTCTCCTGGAGTCGAATCACTTCCAGAGGCAGACAGCCAGATTCAGCGATCGTACCTAGGCACGACGACCCTTTCGGGAGGCCGAGGCAGATGCGGAGGCAGTTGTTTCTGGCCGCATCTAGCTGCTTTCTGCTTGTGGGCGGAAGCTTCTGGAGGACAGGGAGGCTGTAACGCAATAGACCGTCGACATAGGCTTTCCAAAGCAGTACCATAGAGCGACAGTCACTGCCCCAGCGACTGCCGGCGAGATACCCCAGGATTTTTGAGATGGCGGTGATTTTTGTGCGGAGTTTCTTCACTTCAGGACCCCAGGAAAGATTTCGGTCTATTAAAAGTCCGAGGAATCTGTGGGTTCGCACATATTGCAGGGTGCGGCCACCGAGAACCAGTGGATACCGTTTCATGTGCTTGCGAGTGAAAGCAATGGTAACACTTTTCTCGGAAGATAGGTGGAGTCCTCTCGGTGAAAGGTACGCAGATATTTTTGCGAGAGCTTTCTGCAGCCTTTGCTGCGTGGTAGGACGCGATCGCGACGCACTCCAGATGCAGATATCGTCCGCATAGAGTGTGACGTGGACACCAGGTGGGAGTACTCGCTTTACGTGGATAAGAGTAAGGTTAAATAGCAGAGGGCTCAAGACGGCTCCTTGAGGTACTCCTTTTTCTATAGTATAGAAGGAAGTTTGGCCGTCCGGCGTGGCCATGAAAAGTTGTCGCCCTTGCAGGTAACTTGAAATCCAAACGTAAAGTCTTCCACCAAACCCAAGAGCAGCAAGAGATGTCAGAATGGCATCATAAAAAACTGAATCAAATGCCGATTTAATGTCTAAAAACACGGCAATAGGAACATATCCATTCTATTTTTCTTCTTCCAGAGATGAAACTAGAGCAATCACATTGTCAATGGCTGCTCTATTTTCGCGAAAGCCGTTCATCTGAGGCGGATAGAGGTTTTTGCTCTCGAGGTACCAGGCCATTCTTCGGAAAATCATTTTCTCCATAATTTTGCCGACACAGCTTAGCAAAGCTATTGGTCGGAAAGAGTCATAAGTCGTTGGTGATTTACCGGGTTTTAGGATGGCCACTAGCTTAGCTAGTTTCCATTGTGGAGGTACTGTGCCACAGAGCCGGATTGAATTATAGTATTCTAGGAGACGCAATCGAGAGTGATGGGACAGGTGAGAAATGGCGTCGTAAGTTATTTCGTCTTGACCCGGTGAAGAACGTTTGTTCGCCCGAGAAATTGCGGCGTTCAGTTCGTATATGGAAAAATGAAGGTCGATGGCGGGGCAAGCCGCAGGCGGGACTTCAGAGGGGGCACTTGTGGGGCGCGTTGGCGGTACTGATCTTGTAGACAGTAACCTACAATACTCTTCAGCCGCCTCTTTCAGTGAAATGTCGTCGTGCAATGATAGCGCGCGGAATGGGTGCAGCTGGTGAATGTCGCTGCGCATTCCCTTAACGACGCTTCAAATTCGCGATAGAGGCTTGCGAACGTCCAGTTTTGAGCAGAAGTCCCGCCATCGCTGTCTGCTCAGCTTTCCCAAGTGGCGTCTTACCTGCCTCTGCATTCTGCGAGCCTCTCGAACGTCTTCTGATTTCTTTGTGCGTCGTGCATTACGTTCCGCACGCCTGCGAAGGGCTCGTAACCTTTCATACTCTTGGTCTGGCTTCAGGTTGAGACGCTCAACCGTGGATCGGGAGCACTCCTGAAGGCAGTTGGTCATGGTTGGAATCAAGTCGTCGTCTCCAGTTGCCGCCGTAATTCTGGTATTTACGCGGGCTGTGTAGGCTTCCCAGTCCGTGAGTTTGATCCTCTTTCCACCTCGACGCACAGCCGCATTGTGAGAGGATATGAGAACGGGATAGTGATCGCTCCCTCGCGTTTCTAAATCAGTTGTCCAAGCAAATTTTCGTACGAAATGGCTTGATACAAACGATATATCAATGCAGCTGCTGATAGCTGCGTTTTTCAGGAACGTAACACTGCCGTCATTCAGTGGCTCTATACAATATTTCATCATCAGCTCGGCGAGTCTTGCTCCACGGGAATTTGATTGTGTGCTCCCCCAAATTTCGTGGTGTGCATTGAAATCGCCGCAGATTAGGTGTGGTGGAGGAGTGCTGGTGATGATACTTTCAAGCCTGGAAGCATCGAAGGCAGTCCCTGGCTCTAGGTAGGCAGCAATTAATGTGAATGGTTGAGTGCCAATTACAGTCCTCGCACAGACGTACTCTTCGGTTTGATGAGGTGGGACGGCCACTGCTGCAGCAGGTACATCATTGCGCAAACCTATGAACAGCCAGCTAACACCATTTAAACGTTGCGAGTGAAGAATATAATAATTCTTTAAACGAAATGGATCTCCAACGCGAGATTCAGATATCACGACAAACTGAAATTGGTATAAACGTAATAGTTCCCGAAAGTCGGAAAGTTTCGAACGCAAGCCACGGGCGTTCCACTGAAAAATTGTACAGTTCTTGAGGTGGGTGTTTATAGACATTTTCGGAAATGGGGACGGCGGCTGAGTCGTCATTGTTGGGATATTCCATTTCGCTGCTGCGTCGTGAAGCTAGAGGTTATTAGAGGCTCGAGAGCCAGAACAGCCTCGACTTCAGGGAAGTGCCTAGAGGAAGAGTTAGCCCGTAGGAGTGCCTTGATGGCTGCGAAGAGCATAGGAATAAGCAAGTTTACAATGTCGGTCTGGCCGGTCGGGCTTGTTGATTCCTCATGGTCTCTTCGAGAGCGCCGCATAGAGGGAGAGGATTGGTCCTGAGAACTAGCACCAGAAGGGACTTTTGAATTTTCGGTCGGTGACTGTTCTTGGACTATACCCGCATAGGACTGTTTTGGAGATGCACTTTGAATTGGTGGGTCATGCGTCGAGTGCATATCGCTGGTAAAGACTAGATCAGGGTTCGGCGGAGGTTCACGTTGACTTGGACCTTTGCCCTGAATTTGCTCTACATTGCGAGCAAGAGTTGCGGCCTTTTTCTTTGGGCAAGCTCCGTACGACGCAGGATGCGGCCCGCCACAGTTAGCGCACCGAGGTTGGGCCCGTGACATGCAGTCTTTATACGAGTGAGACACGGAACAGATCTTACAGCGTACTGGCCCTCTGCAATTTTTGGCGATATGGCCATGCCTCTGACATTTGAAACACTGGGTGGCTGTACCCATGTATTCTGTTACGGAATAGCTGCAGAAGCCAAGGAACACTCGTGCAGGTAGTGGCGTGCCAGACCGGAACTCTAGAATGACGGATCGCCGGCGAGTTTCAACAATGACATTGTCCTCGGTACGTGAGTAGGAAACTTGCCTGCGAGCAGATAGAACTCCTCGGTCACGTAGGTAGCTCCCAAGCTCCTCATCCGAGTATTCTAGAGGGACGCCTTGAATTCTCCCGTAGGTCGCCAAGTATGACTGCGGAACTCGAGCTTCAACAGCCGTGCCAGCGAGGGTTGATACCTGGAGAAGACGATTAACCGCAGTCAAAGATGACAAGCCGCAGGCGGGACTTCAGAGGGGGCACTTGTAGGGCGCGTTGGCGGTACTGATCTTGTAGACAGTAACCTACAATACTCTTCAGCCGCCTCTTTCAGTGAAATGTCGTCGTGCAATGATAGCGCGCGGAATGGGTGCAGCTGGTGAATGTCGCTGCGCATTCCCTTAACGACGCTCCAAATTCGCGATAGAGGCTTGCGAACGTCCATTTTTGAGCAGAAGTCCCGCCATCGCTGTCTGCTCAGCTTTTCCAAGTGGCGTCTTACCTGCCTCTGCATTCTGCGAGCCTCTCGAACGTCTTCTGATTTCTTTGTGCGTCGTGCCTTACGTTCCGCACGCCTGCGAAGGGCTCGTAACCTTTCATACTCTTGGTCTGGCTTCAGGTTGAGACGCTCAACCGTGGATCGGGAGCACTCCTGAAGGCAGTTGGTCATGGTTGGAATCAAGTCGTCGTCTCCAGTTGCCGCCGTAATTCTGGTATTTACGCGGGCTGTGTAGGCTTCCCAGTCCGTGAGTTTGATCCTCTTTCCACCTCGACACACAGCCGCATAGTGAGAGGATATGAGAACGGGATAGTGATCGCTCCCTCGCGTTTCTAAATCAGTTGTCCAAGCAAATTTTCGTACGAAATGGCTTGATATAAACGATATATCAATGCAGCTGCTGATAGCTGCGTTTTTCAGGAACGTAACACTGCCGTCATTTAGTGGCTCTATACAATATTTCATCATCAGCTCGGCGAGTCTTGCTCCACGGGAATTTGATTGTGTGCTCCCCCAAATTTCGTTGTGTGCATTGAAATCGCCGCAGATTAGGTGTGGTGGAGGAGTGCTGGTGATGATACTTTCAAGCCTGGAAGCATCGAAGGCAGTCCCTGGCTCTAGGTAGGTAGGTAGGCGCCCGGAAATCCTTAGCATGCCACCCTGTCACTCTGAACACTGTCCTTGAGGCTGTAGCAATTGGTACAATAATATTCAATAGATTGATAACGGTATGCTCCATATACATTCCTCCTGATCATGCACTCTCGAGCTCTGACTTCGAGGCGCTGGTCGACCAGCTGCCCGAACCATACATCCTAACAGGCGACCTCAATCCGCACAACTCTCTTTGGGGCTCCTCCAGAACGGATGCCCGAGGTCGCCTGATAGAGAAATTTCTTACATCTTCAGGAGCATGCCTTTTCAACAAAAAACAGCCTACATACCATAACGTAGGACATAATACGTACTCACATCTCGACTTGGCTATTGGTTCTGCAATTCTATTTCCATGTCTTGAGTGGGGCGTGGGCACGGACCCATATGGTAGTGACCACTTCCCCACGTCCCTAACATACATAGGTAAAGGCCCATGCAGTCCATCTTCCCATAACAGGTTTAATGAATCAAAAGCAAACTGGAGTACATTCACAGAAACATCTAAACTACACCACACAACCATAAAACACCTACACGTTGAGGAAGCAGCCCAACTCATGACGGCGCACATACTGGACGCTGCCGAAAAGTCCATTCCCCAGGCCTCCAGTGCGTCCCGTAACCCAAGGAGGCCCTGGTGGAACGAGGACTGTAGGCGGGCGCTAGGGGCCCAGAACAAGGCGTGGGGTGTCCTTCGCCGGTACCCCACGCCAGATAATCTCATTTCCTTTAAACGGGCAAAGGCTCTTGGGAAGCGTGTGCGTCGTGAGGCGAAAAGGGAGAGTTGGCGCACCTTCCTCACTTCCATCAATTCATACACGGATACACACAAAGTCTGGACACGAATACGAAAACTAAAAGGACAACAGACACACAGCCTGCCCCTGGTTAGTACAACAGGGGACACACTGGAAGACCAGGCTAACACACTCGCACAACACTTCCAACACGTGTCCAGCTCAGCACACTACACTAATACTTTCATTAAACACAAAGCATCATGCGAGAAGAAGTCCTTGCGAGACAGTAATAAGTCGAACTCATCCTATAACACCCCCTTTTCACTTCATGAGCTGAAGATCGCACTCGGTACTTGTAAACCTTCAGCTCCCGGTGCAGACAGGATTTCATACACAATGATACAACACTTACATGCAGACACGCTTGAAACACTCCTTCACCTCTACAATAAAAAAAAATTCCCCCGCTTTTCCCCGAGGGGGAGAATGTGAAAGTGCGAATGCACGGTTGTCGGCCCGCTTGCGGCGCTTGCGCTCGGCCCCCGCAGCCCACCGCCTTGCCGCCTTCTCTTCCATCTCTTCCATCGGGTTTGTAGTATCACGTGTACACCACGCAGTTATCAAGCCGCTATAACGCCGCCGAGTCGCCAACGCACGCCGCTGACGACGTAGTTTGAATGCGTTAAAGATATAAGGCGCGTCGACACTGATATCACCGTCGCGTCCGTGGCTTGATCGGTAGAGCGTCGCGCTGCGGCCGCAAAGTCCGCGGATCGAAACCTGGCGCCGGATGCTGTTTCTTTATAGAGGAGCACTGCGGACGCCGACGCCGCCGCCGGCGGTGGATGGTTTGGGGTCGCTTATAAAGTGTATTACACTTAAAATATTTCTTTCGGGGCACTTTCCACACTCTTGGAGGGAGGCCATAGTAGTGGCTTCCCTAAAGGAAGGGAAGGACCCTTCCTCTCCTGCCAGTTATCGCCCCATTGCCCTGACAAGCTGCCTGTGTAAGCTCTCCGAGAAGATGATAAACAGGAGACTTGTGTACTTCTTAGAGTACAATGGTCTTCTCGAGAGCTGCCAGGCAGGCTTCAGGGCGGGGCGATCTACCAACGACCAACTGGTTGCATTAGAGTCTTATATCAAAGATGCTTTCCTCCACAAGCAGTACTGCATGACAGTCTTCCTTGATCTTGAAAAGGCGTACGATACTGCTTGGCGGTATGGCATCCTTAGCGACTTGAAGTCCTTTGGCATGTCGGGTAACATGATGAACACGCTTGCCAGTTACCTGTGTGAAAGAACATTTCGCGTGCGTGTTGGAACTGCGCTCTCTAGGGTTCATGTGCAGGAAAACGGCGTGCCACAAGGTGGAGTTTTAAGTTGCACCCTTTTTATTGTAAAAATGAATTCTCTTCGGAAGGCATTGCCATCGTCGATTTCATGTTCAATTTATGTAGACGACGTACAATTATCTTTTAAGTCGTGTAACTTGTCTGTCTGCGAGCGGCAAGTCCAGCTTGATGTGAACAATCTTGCCGTCTGGGCAGATAGCAACGGTTTTAACTTTAATCCGGGAAAGTGCACTTGTGTTTTGTTTTCCAAGAGGCGTGGTATCCGGCCGGATCCTGACATTCAACTCAATGGTGTCTTGACTCCTGTCAAAAAGGAACACAAGTTTTTAGGCATAATCTTTGACGAAAAGCTCACATTCATCCCACACATAAAACAACTAAAACATAAATGCCTAAAAATAATGAATATCCTGAAGGTTCTGTCGCACATCTCTTTTGGTGCTGACAAACAACTTCTCTTACGTGTTTTGACCAGCTTGATAGGTTCACGATTGGACTATGGTAGCGTTGTCTATGGGTCAGCAAGTAAAACATCCCTCAAAATGCTGGAACCAGTGCTCCATCTCGGGCTCCGCCTGGCGTATGGCGCCTTCCGCACTAGCCCGGTCGAAAGCCTATATGTGGAGTGCAACAAATGGAACCTACAACGTCAGCGAGCATACAAAGATCTCCTTTATGCTTTTAAAATTTCATCCATGCCTCACCATCCTTTTAAATCAGTTTTTCATGATACGTCCATGACTGAACTCCTTTTAAATGGACCATCGTTCTCTGCGCCCTTCTCTTACAGAGTTAGAGAGGAAGCGTCAGAGCTTGCTGTCTCCTTTTTAGACACCGTTCAAAGTACTGTAACAGATTCCATAGCACCATGGCATCTCCGCCCTGTGTCATGCGACACATCTTTTACACATGTAGATAAAAACTGAGCTCCCACATGTGCAATTCAGCAGCACTTCTTGTATTTGCAGCAAAAGTACCAATGTTCTGAATTTTATACGGACGCCTCTAAAACTTCCACCTCGGTGTCCTGCGCGGTGCATGGGCCCGGCCTTAGTGTCACTAGAACTCTTAACAGTAATACAAGTATCTTTACGGCAGAGGCTCATGGTGTACTTCTGGTTGTTAATCATATCCTTCAAAGACACATCCCACAATCCATTATATATACAGATTCTCTCAGTGTTGTGCGGGCGTTGTCGTCAACGAAGTCTTCAAAAAATCACGTTATAAATTTAACAGTCAAGGGTATTATGTCTGTGTATGTACGCAAATTTGAACTGGTTCTTTGCTGGGTCCCTGGCCACTGTGGTATAGCCGGGAACGAAGCAGCGGATCGAATGGCTGCTGCTGCTACACTCTCGAATGCAGTAGACATAACCACATTACCCTACACCGACGTGAAACTACACATCAGACAACAACTTCGCAAAACATGGCAAACACACTGGAGTGAACAAACAGACAACAAGTTACACCTAATAAAACCTCACTTGGGACCATACACCACCGACACACGCAATTGATATTCTGAAGTCTCCTTGGCTAGATTACGGATAGGGCATACGCACGCAACGCACTCGCACCTGCTCACTGCATCTCCAAGACCTCTGTGCAGCAGGTGCGGAGAGGCCCTATCCGTAATCCACATCCTCATACAATGTAAGGCACTTCACACAACACGACACAAACACTTCAGAGAACTCTACAGACAACATATCCCACTACATCCATCGCTGTTTCTAGGTGACGATGCCAGTGTGAAACGTGTGTTGGATTATTTGTCAGACGTTAAGTTTTTAAACCTCATTTCATATCACGCATAATCAAGTCTGGCCCTATACACCAGCCATCATCATTACCTTTAAATAATTTTACTATGTTCGCTTGACACGATTTTTTTTACCTACCTTTTCGTGGTAACCACTTCACTTCATTAAATAAACTTTTCTCTGGCGCTCTTTGCCCTTAGTCGGCCTTGCGCCATAAAAACCCAACCATCATCATCATAGTCCTCGCTACGTTGCCATGACGACCACCCCGCACTCATAGCTAGCATGGAATGAACGCGTTGTGGGACAAGATCACACCAAACGGCTTCCAGAGTAGTTAAAGTGGAGAAGAGCACACTCCAAAGGCGGAAGTGAGTTGTTGTCGGTTTTACTAACCAAAAAAATTATAAGCCATTCTACACCGTGAAAGTGCAAGACCACCAAAGCGTTTTAGTACTCCATGTAGAGTTGACACAGATTTTAGGTGAGAGGCATCGGCAAGTTTTATCTCTTGAGCGTTGGCGGCGGTCCTCCCTAAGGAAGACACATGCGTACATACGCACGCACTTTTATTTTGGTTTTAGATATCTTCAAAATGGTGCTAAGAGATAATACACTTGCTGAAATTGCACTTCTCATACATAAGATGTAGACGTTTGAGATGTAAGTTATGTTCAATCTTGAAACTGGCGCCTAAAAGTAACTAGTCTACTGAAGATACGTATCAAAGTGATGAAACGTTTATTGTTGAGTTCCAAGTAATGGTTTTCACGGCGTATGACTTTGGTGATGACTGCGTGCTGAGAGCACAAACACCATGGGCTCGTTTTCCAACTCCCCGCGCTATGCAATGCCTCGCGCTTCAAAGTCACGCAGAACCCGGGGAGTTTTGTTCCCGTTCATGAAAATTAGCAGTGGCTTAGCTCGGCTATGCCATGATATACGTAACGTGAGCTGAGGTTCAGCAATCTAGTCCAACCAAGTCCAGTCCAGTCCAGTACAGTCACTGCTCCTCGCGCATGCGCAGCACAGCTTTCCAGGAGCCATGCGAAACGGCTATGAAGCGGCTCCGACGCAGCGTCAGACTTCGCTACTGCGCAACGGAGGCGCACAGCTGGGCACGCGCCGGCGCGAGTGCGTCTGCCACGGATATGACGTCACTCCTCTGGAATGCTTAGACCGGCGAATGTGCAGACCAAATTCTCGACACACCCGTATTCCAAATGGATTGGATTTCCAATACAACCCAATTTAATCCAATCCAATTCAATCCAAATCCAATCAAATGCTCCTCGCGCTTGCGCAGCACGGCCCTTCAAGGTCCACGCGAAACTGCACAACATCGGCAATTGTAGCTTACGCTACAAAAAATATATGGAACCATTGCCACATCACCTTCCCCTAAATTACCAGCTCTCACGACGTGGAGAGAACGGAAGGATGACGTGACGCAACAGCTACAGCGGGTCCCGGTCAATGACGCAACCGCCTGCGTTGTGGCGGCTCAACGACCAATACATGCTTCAAGAACTCTGTAACAATAAATATAGTTAGCTACAGTGTCCTGCCGCTGGCACAATGAAATGGGGTGGTGCGCACTTATGGAGAACAATAATAAATTTGGTCTGCAATCCCACGTGTATATGACATTCCCCGTACGTTATGCGATAACATAAGAACGTTGCTGGTTTCTAGCTTGCCTTTGTTTCTTCGGAAGGGAACACGTAATGACAACCAGTCTAGCGATACAGGCGGAGATCGGTATAGTTAGTTTCACTTCCCTGGTTAACGATAGTCCTGCTCGTTGTAAGTTGATGGCCGAAATTAGGCTTCGGAAGCTTATTTCCTGTTGTTCGTTGTTTGTGGTTTAGGAGAACAAGGAAATAACTAAATACGGTCAAAAGAAAAGTCAGAGTTCTCGTTGCCGGAAACAAATGATGGTCCTTGCGAGTTGCTGCGTCTCGTATCTGGACTTCGCCACCAAAGAAAGGACTTGTTTCTGCTGTTGCCAAGACAAAAGGGGTTTCTCCTGTGCTCGGCGGAACTTACCCAATTACGTAGGAATGGCTGGGAGGGAACCGACGTTGAACTGAATGAAAAACGTTACTATTGTGAATGCTAGATTATGGTAAGAAAATTTAGAGAGGCAAGTCGAGAGGCTCACCTCGACTTCAATCTTATAAATATAATAAAAAAATAATTTTATTATTGTCTTAGGTCCATGGTTCTTGCATGTAAAATAAAGGGCTGAGGTTTAACGCGTTTTTACCTCGTTATCACGATCGAAGGCGGAGACCATGCATGCAGTGTTTCTTGAAAATTTCCTTTTCGTTGAGGTTTCACCCCTGCCGTGAAGCTATATACTGGATGATTAGACTCATCCTTTCGCTTACGCTGAAGAGAGCGCACAGCCAGCACCACGGATGGCGAGAACTCCAAGTGTCGGTGAGGCAGCCGTTGTATTCTTGCCTAGTCACGTGGGTCGCTTGCGTTAAAGTACATGCAAAGACGACCCAACCGCTGCTGAGCAACCGAGAAAAAACGAGCAACCGTTTCGTCATCGCCTATCCACGTGGTAATTCTGCGGACATGACTCGAACGAGCGAAAAAATGAGGCACGGCCAGTGATCTGGGCGCATTTTTCCCACCTCCGGGTTGAGGTCAATGTGACGGGATGGATGACCTTGAAAGATGTAGCGTAGTAGAGCTTGCACTTCACCAACAAAATCGAGCGCATAGCAAACCGGGCTGTGTCCTCTTCTGAGAAACTATTGCTTTGCCCTCTCCTGTTTACCGGATAGTAAACAGTGCAGAGACCACCATACAACGTTCAAAGAGTGTGTACGAAGTTATGAATATGAGGCTCAGGGAAGAAACTTTGGATGAGAGGTGGGTGAGGGCAGATGCGTGATGGAGAAATTCAGGCCACTACTGCAAGTTCCTTTTATGAAAGTGCAAACGCGGGTATTTATATACTACACGAGCATAAAAACTGCGCTTGTGGGTACAAAAATAAATCCTGCAACAGGCCTCTTAGGAAAATTGCTAGGCGGTGGTGACGCAGTCTTTTATGACGTCTACGAGTAAAAGGCGGGAAGCCAGGCGAATTTTGAACTATAAGCACCCGTTCCTACCACAGCACTCAGGGAAGTGGATGTTGTGTGCCGAGCGGAAACGACCCGCAAACGACGGCTCGGTTTGCAAGAAGAGATTCATGAGAAGCGCGCAAAAACGGCTGTGTGAGACTGTGCGATGCACTCATACCACTTATACGTTGCTGATGCTGGCGCCAAGAGTCTGCATTTTACTTTTACATGGATGTTTTTTTTTGGACGCTGCAAAGTAGTCGTTGCTTTCTTGGTCATGATGCGGCGGCCAAGCTTTAAAAAAATGCGGTATTTTCAGGCTAAATGAGAGCTCTATATCCAAGGCCGCTTTTCCTTAGGACAGACACACTACAGCACATCATCACAGCGCTTTCATCAAAGGCTACAGCATACAGTTTGACTTATGCAACGGCGCAAATAGGCATGTATTACCCAAACATTGATAATTACATTTTAAATTGGGATATATCTGACAGCACATTGAAACATTAACTGATGGTATTCCCAAAGGCAGGCGAACGCCGCTGGGTGCTTCTTTGAAGAGCAGTTATGTTTTAATGCTAAAGCCCATTATCAGATGTCACGGCCACTTATTTGACGTTTAAGCGATAATTAACGGACGACAGTTCTTGCCTCAGCGTATCTTTCTTAAAATGTTATTTCTTCCATTTTGTTTTTGTTTCTTAGTATATGGGGGAAGCTGTTTTGTCTAAGCCACTTGACAAGGTGATGATGATGATGATGATGATGATGACCTCAAAAGTGGCTGGCGTGCTCGCACGGAATAAACATCTTCTTTCTCTCCAGACTCGCGTTTTGTCACGTTCTTGCTCCGAAAAACATACGCTTTTGCTCTTTTTTTTTCCCAAGAAGTGCAACTAAATCACGCGTTGAAGGGGCCATTCCCTACCTAAGTTCTAAGCGTCGTTCATCTGTGGATTACTGATTTTAAAGGGTAATATCTGGAATGAATAACGATAATATCCCTGTCGGGGCTGCCAGGGCACCTACGGGCAAAAATGGCGCAGGTTAAGTGCAAAATCTGAAGCGTACGCACTGACGACACAGCTGGCGTGCCATCCATGACGATACTGAGCGATCTAGCGCCGGCGAAGCAGCCGTTAATGACCCGCCTAGTCACGTGGTTCAGCAGCAGCGGCGTTGCTCCGAGCAAGAGCATCTTCGACGCCTCTCTGCAGCGGATCATGTGGGATGACTTCCAGCAGCACTTGTGCTCCTGTGGCCCAGGGTCATTGGGATCGTATGAAAGACCTTGCGACGCGTGACGTAGTGGAGCGTCCGTGCCAAACATTGGCAGAAATAACATAACGTGTTTCGCCTATTACAAAGCAGCGGCGGCTGTCTACGCCACCAAGAGAACCTGCGAAATTAAGTTCACCTTGTACTATTTTATGGATGGCATCCACACAAATATTTACCTAGTGGTTTGTTCTCTCGAGAACACTGATAGACGCCATGCCAGTGCCCGCCGTGTCTTCAGGATGCGTCCGCATCTCGCAAAAAAAAAAAAAAAAGAACTGGTCCCGCTGTGCTTCGTTTGCGCCGTTACCACCTGATTCTCAGCCGTAACGTCAGCGGATATGAATAATCCCAGTTACAATTTGTGTGCTACTATAATTACCCTTAAGGACTCCGCATCAGCACCAGAAGATGGAGCCGAGGTTGCGAAGTAGGCGGCACGACACATGAAATGCCTCGCTGCAGCGCAGTTGCCTGCGGACATGGACATCGACACAGGTGCGCCCGCACCATGCCCACGACTGAGTCGTTCAGTACCAAAGCCCAATAGCACGTCCAAAGACATTTTCACCGTTCAAGCGCACGCCGATTGAGATACAACGGTAGCGCAGCAGTGAGTGCATTGCTAGCTGCGACACTAGCGACATCTATCGCCAAGTGGCCGAGAATACGACGTCGCCTTAGCGAAATGGACGCGCAGGCAGCGGCGTAGCGGGCCACACAGATGGTTGCCACTGTGTGCGCCACGCCAGCGGAATACATCATATACACGCACCGCACATATTCCGGGTGTTCAAAATGAAGTCTTTTTTTGTTTTCAAACATTAGGCAGTGGGAATGACGCGAAGACGACCTGTGGAAATAAGTTAATGTTGCCAGGGGGACACAGAGTGAGATGATAATTGTCGCTGCCACCAGCCCAACTAAAATTAAATATTTAACTTTTTGTTGACTGCAGTAAGTGACCCGCCTCGGTGGCTCAGTGGCTAAGGTGTTGCGCTGCTGACCACAAGCACGTGGGTTCGATTCCCGGCAGCGGCGGCCGCTTTTGTGATGGAGATGAAAAGTAAGAAAGCCTATGTGTTCGACATTCGGCACACTTTAAAGATGCCCAAATGGTCAAAATTAATCCGGAGCCCTCCACTACAGCGCGCTTCATCGCCTGCGCTGCGTCGGCGCGTTAAACCCCACAATCAACCGACTGCAGTAAGTGTATTGAAAAGTTTGAGGCAGCCGTGTTTCTACACAGTAGCAGTTAAAAGAGTTGTTCTAGCGTGTCTGTGCTCCGAGATATCCTACTCCAAATTTTAATTGTCGTTCGCATGGTTACGCATGCAAGAGAGTTGGGATCGTCTCACAGTGCCTCCCTGATGTGTCGGGGCTGTTGCGGCTGTTGCACTGTGATATCTTGATTTCGCCAACCGAGAGGGGAAGGGGGGCAGTTATCATATTTGCCAATTCCTGTGCTCCGTTGTAAGATGAAACTCCGCACGCAACAGCCGCGTCACACCACAAAGGAGCTTTGCGCCGAACCTAATTCTCGGGTATGCGCAATCACGTGAACGACAATTAAAATTGGGAGTCGGATATCTCGGAGCAGAGACACGGCAGACGGATTCTTCCAACTGATACTGTGTAGGGACACGAGTGCATCAAACTTTTCAATAAAAACATACCCACTTACTGCAGTCAACAGAAAATAAATATTGAATTTTAGTTTATTGGCTTCTGTCGCCGATAATTATCATTTGACTTTGTGTCCCCCAGGACACATAACTTATTTTCACTGGTGGTCTTCGCGTGCCTTCCAGTGCCTAATTTTAAAATAAAGCCTAAAACTGAATATTGGGCACCCGGTAGCGTAAGACGAGTACACGTAATGAAAATATGACGATCAACGCCGAATAATTTGGCAGCGCGCAGTACCGCCAGAGTCTTGACGCAGTACGGGACGCACCGTCTGCAACAAATCTTCCCTCCCAACTGCCGCTCCTAGTCCACGCTACGTTGCCATAACGACCACCCCGCACACGTAGCGAGCGTGGAAAGAACGCGTTGTAGGACAAGATCACACCAAACGGCTTCCAGAGGAACTAAAATGGAGAAGAGCACACTCTAAAGGCGGCAGTGGGTTCTCAGTTTTCCTAACACAAAAAATTATAAGCCATTCCACACCATGAAAGTGCAAGCCCAGCAAAGCTTTTTAGTACTCCATATAGAGTTGACATAGATTTTAGCTGAGAGGCATAGGCAAATTTTATCTCTTGAGCGTTGGCGGCGGTCATCCCTAAGGAAGACACATGGGTACATACGAACGCACTTTTATTTTGGTTTTAGTTATCTTCAAAACGGTTCCCAGAGATAACACTTTTACTGAAATTGCACGTCTAATAGATTAGACGTAGACGTTTGAGATGTAAGTTATGTTCGATCTCTAAAGTGGCGCCTATAATTAACCAGTCTACTGAAGATACGTTTCAAAGTGATGAGTCGTCTCATCTTGAGTTCAAAGTAATGTTTTTCACGGCGTCTAACTTTGGTGATGACCACGTGCTTATAGCACACACACCGGGGCGCTCGTTTGCCAACTCCGCGCGTTATTCAATGCCTCGCGCTTCAAAGTCCCGTAGAACCCCTGGAGTTGTCTTCCCATTCATGAAAATTAGCAGTGGCTTGGCACGGCTATGCCAGGATGCACGTAGCGTGAGCTACGGTTCAGTAATCCAATCCAGTCCAGTCTAGTCCAGTCAATGTTCCTCACGCATGAGCAGCACGGTTCTCCAGGAGCCCCGCGAAACGGCTATCAAGCGTCAGACTTGGCTACTGCGCAACGGAGGCGCACAGCTGGGCACGCGCCGGCGCCAGTGCGTCTGCTACGGATATGACGTCCTCCTCTGGAATGCGTAGACCGGCGAATGTGTAGACCCAATTATCGACACACCCGTATTCCAATTGGATTGGATTTCCAATACAATCCAATACAACCCAATTTAATCCAATCCTATTCAATCCAAATCCAACCCGATGCAATACAATCCAATCCGATGCTCCTCGCGCTTGCGCAGCACGGCCCTTCAAGGCCCACGCGAAACTGCTCAACTTTGGCCATTGTAGCTTAAGCTACAAAAAATATATGGAACCATTGCCACATCAGCTTCCCCTAAATTACCAGCTCTAACGACGTGGAGAGAACGGAACGATAACGTGACGCAACAGCTACAGCGGGGCCCGGTCAATGACGCAACCGCCAGCGTTGTGGCAGCTCAACGACCAATACAAGCCCCAAGAACTCTGTAACAATAAAAATAGCTAGCTACAGTGTCCTGCCGCTGGCACAATAGAATGCTGGGGTGCGCACTTTCGGAGAACATTAATAAATTTGGCCTCTCCAATCCCACGTGTTTATGACATTCCCCGTACGTTATGCGATAACAGAGCAAAGAGTTTCTGGTTTCTAACTTGCCTTTGTCTCTTCGAAAGGGAGGACTTAATCACAACCAGTCTAGCTAAACAGGCGGAGATCGGTATAGTTAGTTTCACTTCAGCGGTTAACGATAGGCCTGCTCGTTGTAAGTTGGGGGCGGAACTTGGGCTTCGGAAACTTTTTTTTCTGTTGCATTAGATCTTTGTGCCTTGTTTGTGGTTTAGGAGAACAAGGGAATAACTAAGTACGGTCAAAAGAAAAGTCAGAGTTCTCGTTGCTGGAAACAGATGATAGTCCGTTGCCAGGAGCTGCGTCTCGTATCTGAACTTCATCACCAACAAAATGACTTCTTTCTGCTGCTGCCAAGACAAAATGGGTTTCTCCTGTGCTCGGTGGAACTTACCCAATTACGTAAGAATGGCGGGGAGGGAATCGGTGTTAAACTGAATGACAAGCGTTACTCGTGTGAAATGCGAGATTATGATAAGAAAATGTAGAGAGGCAATTGAATTGAGTAATCTGAAAACTCAAAACATTGAGCGAACGATACTCTTCCAGGCTCCATACCCTACTAAAATTTAAATTAATTTGCGTTAAGTATGGCATATGCCACGTTAACGTTTTTCAAGGAAATATCAATATCAAAGTAGTTACTCTAGCAACAAAATATTCATGAAGTTTAAAAAATTAGTACAATATAAATCTTGCGGGCAGTTTATTTTGGGTTCCGGGACTGAACGCAGGTTGTTGAAACTTAAGCACACAGGGAGGGTTATAGTTTACAATGAGCACAAATGTTGATGACTCAAGGGTGCGAAAGGCAATATCTAGCGTTTGGCAATGCGAAAAATCGCGGGAAAACGTGGTCTACTTTAAGCTTTTATTGCTTTTGTGGTCTCCAAAATGTATTAAAAAT
This sequence comes from Haemaphysalis longicornis, assembly GCF_048455015.1. NCBI lineage: Eukaryota > Metazoa > Arthropoda > Arachnida > Ixodida > Ixodidae > Haemaphysalis > Haemaphysalis longicornis. The sequence continues at coordinate 54,293,652 of NW_027526385.1, read as the reverse complement.
ATAAAAATTATGAGACGAAAAAAATGTATTTTTTTCCGCAACGGCAGCGTGTGTAATGTGGCTATTGTTTTCACGCGGAAACGATAAATCATGGCAAGTTAGTTTTCAATTTTAATATAACATTTCATCAATTTCACGCGATGCCCGTGTTTTATAAATGCGTAGTCAGCGGGCAGAAACAGCAAAATGTGTGCAACTTAAGTGCTTCACTTAGTGTCCATCGCTCCTGATTACGTCTTGCTACGGCTCTAGTTTATTTTTTGCCAGGCACTGTTTTGCTCTCATATACCGTTTTGAACCCATAATTCTTGTAGTGTACGAAAAGCTTATACCATGTGTATACTCTAAGATGACCCTTAGGGCGTCTTGACCTCAGTGCTCCACAATGACCAATAGAAGTTGCCTTGTGTGAAAATTGGGCGAATGACTTTGACGAGCATTAAAGTTGTATTGAAGAGGTCACCTGGAAAGGGACATCGCGCAGTGCAAAATTCCATTCCCGTCTTGCCTTGCGCGCTGTCCCTGCGCGCATGCACTTTCTTGATCAAATCATATGTTTGGCTTTGTAATTCACCAAATTTAAACATTTGGTCACTTCAATTGGTCATTCTGCAGCACTGTGGTTACGACGACCAGGCGAAACTTTTTACAGTGTAAGCACGAACGCTTGGGTGCCACTCCTGTAGTTCGATTAGAATTTAGTCACGTTCGTCCCATTGCATTTTAAAGGGCACACGCATACTGGTCGCTACCGTTATAGATCTATAGCACTCAATGGGAACTGCGTAGAAGGAACGACAGCCAGTTCTGTAGAACATTCATGCCTAATACACTGTACGTGACGGGCTTGCATCCAAACCATAGTCATGTTCACTAGGCGTACTACGCATCCCCCCCCCCCAAAAAAAAAAAAAAAAACCTGTCATTGTTTATATGCACAGTTCAGCATAGAACAGCGACATTCGCAAGAATTTTGGTTATTGTGGGAAGGAAAACTGGCCTATGGTGTTTGTATTCTCCTAGAAATGGAGTGATGACAAGACAAACAAGGGGACAGATATGCATAGGGACAAACCTTTAATATCGGGAATGGCCAGTTTAGGAGAAGGTGGGGAATGCTGCTCCGAGAGCGACGATAGCGAACATGCTAGAAGCAGAACGCGCATTTTAGTAACTCATGAACAAAGCAGTTGGGACAGTTCTGTACATGAAATAAGGAACGACCAGGTCTGCAAAGGTATATCGCAGGAAGCGGACGGAGAAACACTATGGGAAGAAACAGCTGTACAGCGTACTCATAGTTCGTGAAAAAGATAGCTAGCGATCAACGCAGTACAAGGAACTTGGGAAAAGGCGAACGAAGTCTGAGGAGACAGGTCGAAACGCCAGTAAGTGCGTGAGACCGAGAACAGTAGATGCGAAGCGGTTGGCTTCAAAACAAAATGTCGTCGAGGGAGGGGAGCACAAAGAAGAGAGCAAGGAAACGAGTGCGTTGAGACCAACAAAGCAGAAAAGTGAAGGAAAAGAGGCATTTCCAACAAGAAAAAAAAAAAACAAAAAGAAGCATACTGAGCTTCGAGGGTGCGAAAAGAGTATGGCATGGCCGTTGCTTTCTCTGCGGAAGTACGCTTCTCGGGCTCTCCTCCGTTGAGTACAAATACGGCCTGATGAACGCTTTTCTGCCCCTCACTATTTGTTAGCGATGGAGGATCTTGCCGAGCCGTCTGCGGAAAAAAACAAAAGTATCTTAGGCTGGTGCGTGAGCCTGAATGAAGAACAAAGGCAGCGCTGCAACAGATGGTGCCATTGCCTGGGAGGGAGTGAAAATCAGCCGAGGCAGTCCAGTACCCCCCATTGACACTTGCAGACAGATGGAACACCAAAGCATCAACGCACGTTAGCTTGTCCCTCGGCGGTAGGGAGGAGAACCATATCGACATGTGTTGGCTGCCTTGGGCCGGATGCAGACTTCTTTTACGTGTACATAACTGGGACGCCCTGAGTGGGCTGGCCGTCTCTGTTCTTCCTTAGGTCACACTGTCGTCATGCACGCGGGGAAGCATGATGTCCGGGGGAAGCGTGGCTCTAGAACGAATACACACATGCACGACTGCCCTGAGTGGCATCAGTCGCTTTGATGTTCCTTCTTTTCTGCGATGTTTGAGGGAGAGTTGCGAACGCAGCTACTTACTGGTCGGTGAATACGCTAAGTGCATAAATGATGTCAGCCCCACAACGCCGAAAACTGCTTGATAGAAGAGGAACAAAAGATAGAGCAGCAGTGACGGTTAGGCACGAACAATTGAGTTGCACAATATGTGGAGATCCGATCAAGCACGGAAACATGATAATGATATGGCGGTGATCCGTAATTGTATGTTCAGACGTAAGCGTTTGGGAAATTTGGTCGAAATATCTTCCTATTGAAGACAGCCTTCATTGACAGGCAACCTGCGTCGCAGCCGTGAGCTTCGAGAGATTCGATGATCTGCTATGTCAAAGAAACGCCTGTAAAGCTGTCAGTAAAAGAGCGATAGAAACAAAAAAAGAAGTGAACGAGACATTTTCATCAATATGAAGGCGTTTAAAAGAGTATTTATTATGATGTTTCAAAGGTTCAACACTCGAATGTTTCGCCTTTGTCAAAGCAGGTGCGAAATTCTGATTTTACTGGAACACTTCGTTTATAGTTTTCTCGAATCTTATTGGAACAAGGCAGTCCGCTTGAAAAAGGGCCTCACTTAAAAGATGACAAAATTAGAGACTGTAGATGCGGCAAACGGAGCCGCAAGAATAGACCAGACAGGGGCAATCGCCAAGCTGAACAAAAAACGACGAAAAAACGCCAACGATGCTGAGCGAAGAAGGCAGAATTTGTTGGCTGAGTTCAAGAGTGTGGGGAAAAAATGGGGGACGACAAGTCAAGAAAAACAATTATAGAAGGGTAGCAGGCGTATTTTCCATGAGGGCGCCGCTGTTTAAAATGGCTCTCTGCGACCACCCCAACAACGGCTGGTAATATACAAAAATTAGCTTTGTCGCTGAGCTGTTTTTGAGCTCGAGAACTATAGTGCACACCGTTCAGGTCATGACCGAAGACAAGCCTGTCTCGCCATGTTATCATTTTCTTTTTACGTCTCTAGATGCAGTGGTGCTGAACGCTATCGCCGGAAAAGTGACCGAAACGCTTGAAGAACAAGAACACGGTCTTGTTTCACCCTTAGCGTCTTGTCTCGTTGTTTTTGCGTTCTCTTTCGACTTCTTTCCGGTTCGCACACCACACGTGCAAAACAAGCCGAGCCAAGCCGAGTCAAGTCAGGCCGATCTGTTTGCGCGCGGCATTGTACCCGGTGGAAAAGCGAATGCGTGGGAGCTGCCATCTTTCTTTGAGTTTGTACGGAATCAGAGATGCACAAGTACTCTAGGGAAAGTTTTCAGCACCACAAGAGGGCGCCCCAGAGGAAACTGTGAGAGACGAAACCGTCGACCAAAAGGAGTAACCTTGCCACTATTGCTTTTATGGCCGCCATGGCGTTGTTGAGCCGAGACAGGAAGGAAGCAGAAGAAATAGAGAGAAACAGATCCTCGCTTTTCGCAGACGATACGACGGGCTGGCTTCTCTGGAAGCGGGGATTGCGAGGCAGGATTGCATTCTTATTTGTTTGTTTGTTATTTATTTGTTTGTTTTCACTCCGCATCGGCGGCAATCAGACATTCCGTAAGTCGTCTGCAATGCCCCGTCTGGCGTCATTTCTGGCTCCACGTGCGACGGGCAATCGATGCCCTGGTTTCCCAACCTCTATGGGTCTCAATGCCCGGTCGTCCGTGAGGTCGAGCGTTTACGATCCGCTGTGCACGACGTGTGAACGAGTTTGCTTTGCGAGGCACGTTCAGAGGAGGAAAAACAAATTCGCAAGTACGAAAATTAGAAAGAGTAATCCAACGCTTGCTTTATATTCGGCGCTGGAGATAATGATTGTGCACGCCGGCACGAAGAAGTGGCCTCTAGAAAGTATTTTGAAATGCTGAGTGTTGTTTGCCAATTTGTTTCTATTAGTGCTTGCAAATATCTGCCGAGCCGGTTATCCCGCTAAACCAGTTCTTGGCGACTCCGGCATGAAAAGCCAGTTATCCAGAAAACCGTATTATAAACAGATAATCAGTATAATGATTGTGCATGCCGCCGCGAAGAGAGCACTGAAGTGGCCTCTAGATAGCATTTAAAATGCTGAGTGCTGTTTGCCAATAGAAGGTTTCTATTAGTGCTGGAAAATATCCCTCAAACCGGTTATCCAATTAAACCGGCTCAGGGCGACTCCGGTGTACTCGATAATCGGTGTACCCAGCTTCCAAAGCGCGTTCAGCGGATATTCGAATACTCGAACGACTGGGTGTGAAATATATTTGCAGTAGAGCAGCGACAGAAAATATATCGGCTTTAAAAAGGCGAGGCCGCAATAATGCTGCCATACATTCGATGCCGAAAACCCTCCTCCACTCACAAAGATCTCTTTCGTACAACAAACAGAAATCCAGATATCCTAATATCCGGATACAAAACTGGTTAACAAGGTTCCCCTACCAATCCATCCGGATATCCGGTTATCCTTCTTTCAAATGCGATTGATCGGTAAATTGAAGTACCATAAAACCGGTTTTCTCAAAAAACCGGTTTTGCTATCACCCAGTATTTTCTGTGTTCTACGGCGTTGCCAGCAAAAATGACAAAAATTTTGCACCGACACTGAACCTGCAGCCCCTCGGCGTTTTTCCGGTCGCAAACAAATTCTCATTCATATTAACACTTAGGCTTACCCCTACTGACCATCCTCTTATAGTATTTTGTTACGTATCCTTTAGGGCTTCTTCACTGCTGGGAACTTTTGGATTAATCTAGATTGACTAGCATTATTTTTGGGCCTATGGTTGAACTTTCTGAACACAGCTCAAAACCCATAATTTGAAGGGTACCCCTGATTCACTGAATAATACCATGTAGTCACAAGTCTCCAGTGACTCCTTTATTCAAACATTACTCAAATTTATTGCTTCTTTCTAGCAAGCCTTCTTAATACGCCCTCCAGGTAGTCTCTAAATAGCTGATGTATTTAAAGACCTGATGTCCCCTTCTCTGACCCTCTTCCATACAGAAAACTTTCAACTTAGCTTAGGAGCAAATACTGTGCGCTGAAACCGCAGTAATAGTCCTCAAATACCTCTGTGTACATATTCTTAACAATTGACCTTCAATGCTTTAAATATTGCAGCAATTTGCACCTAACAAAATGTCTTTCCGTAATACATTAAGCATACGTGAAGAGATGGAATATATATGCTGCATATTTATCGATGGCCCGGTCAATAGCATGACTGTGCAATTATCTTAAATTATATTTCAAGCTTTACTAATACAACCTTCCATAGTTTATCACACACTGAACTGTTACGTCACATCATTTAAGTTTTCATCTGTTTACCTCTTTAGGTGCCGTTTGCATTTTGTCCTCAGGTACGTTTAGAACTGCGCCCAGAAAGACGCTTCTGTCAGCACAGTTCCCTCACATGGTGTTGCTTGTGTACAATCCACGACAGGTGTCATAGACAGCGACCTGCCCATCGCAGCCGGCGACCATGGGAGCCAGCATGCCAAAACAATTCCTTGTATGGATGGCGCGCTCCGTCAGGTGGGGCTAAGTTTAATCCCCGAACTCGCCAGCTTCGCATCGTGCGAAGTGGGGCCTACGATTGCTCGCATAAAAAGTAGCAGTCGTATCAATCGACGCCGATTGTATCGATCCGTACCTGTAATAGCGGCCAGCAACGAGAATCCTCCGTTGAGTCTAGAACCGTTTCGTAGCTACGCAAACGTCAACGTACGAAAGTAAACGAGACTGCTACCATTTCGGCCTGCTCGACTGTCACACTTGATTTTCGTGCACTTTCGTTCATTTAAACATGCGCAAACTTTGTCGGCTTTCGCTTTACGACGAGGAGCTTTCTATTGACGTGAAGCTCGTCGACGCAACTGTAATAGTTCACGGAGGAGGTTCGAATTGGCATAAACATCCCGACAGGGCCGTTCTGTGCGTGGAAGCGCCGTCGTTCTTCCCGCAAAACAATGTTTTTCAGGCGAAAAGAGCAGCACTTCACGGCAATCTTTTCAGCGGCTGCGGCGTTTTCACCGTAACTGGAGCGCCCCGTTTGTAGGAGCTCCGTCGTGGTGGCTCACAAGCCAAACAAATGGAAACATTGGTACGGCAGCCGTCCCTGGTACATGCTCGCTGTGACAACCACAGTTACCTTTCGGGATATATTTTGGAGCCACGACCCCGTGCCGAAGCGATCGGAACGCGGTGGAAACAAATGAGCATATCTGGCGCCTGTCAGGCTTGCTAATCTATACGCAACAAACACCATGGTGTAAATGTTCACTGAAAGTACGATGCAAAATCTTTGCAGGATATTTCAGCACATTTTTTCACGAAAGCGCCTCTTTTGGATAGGTTTGTCGCCGAGCCTCCTCCCTAAGTCGACAAAGCTACAACATGGGCCTCATACTCACAGCAGCTACTTTTTCCAAGAATCTTTATTTATGCTGCTGCCACACTACCTCCAGCGAAGCTGAAGGCCAACGAAGACCACGCGGAAAATTTTTGACTCGCTTTTTTTGTTTTACTATTGTCATGCGTCGTACGTTAATGGGAATAGACCCTGCGCCGAGTGTTCCTTCCAGTTTTAGGAGCGAAGCTCCTTAGAAACTTGAGCAGTCGGCGTATACAGGCGCCGTTGTATCATGTGGTCACAGTACGAAAGCACTGGGGCACTCATTTTCCAACGCGTCGCGCTAGAACGTAACGCGTATTCAAAGAAAACGTGATCATGGATAGAAACGGTTCAGAATAAATTGACATGATTTAAAGATTCGTGAGACGTCCCTGGCCGCTTCATCAAACGTCAAGCACAAGCAGAAGCTGTTTGTAGACGGGTTATAATTTGTGTTACACTCAAATACTTGTCGGCTCTCGACGTTAGGCCTGATCGGGCCGGGTGGTCGGTCGAAGAAGAAAAGGCATACGTACCTAGTGCCGGGGCCTCATTGATCACCAAGAACGACCCTCAAGGGCCAGGCGGGGACATTGCACTGCACTCGCGTTGACCCGTGGTACTACCCGAAAATGGCGAAGTTCGGGCATGCAAATTGCTTAAATGCGGTTAAACGTAAGAGAGGGCGCCACCGCCTCAGCAGGCCCGCGATTGTTCCAGGCGGCGACGGCTACCACATCCCCATCCCAACCCCACCAAGCCACAGCAGACAATGCTGAGATGACTGCAGACAAACACACTCATGTGTCTAGTCAGACTCCACCAGTTTTATTCAACGAAGCTCACTAACCCCCAATGCAAGTTTCGTGGCGGCGACAGAACCATAGAGCACATGGTCTGGCCTTGCAGCCGCAGCCCGGGCCTCCCGGCCATTTCCTTCCGGTTCCTCGGATCGGCACTCAACCTCACTTGCTTTCAGAAAAGGCCCCCCAACAAGCCACCACTAACAGCAGCATCCCCTTTCCATCCCGTCATGTTCCTAGACATTGGAGGCTTATCCTGGGCAGCCCCTCCTTCGAGTACAAGCTTCTGTTGGTCAGCCGAGCAGTGGCCGCGTCCCTGTCACTCGGATTTCCCTTAGCCGGAGTCCAGGCCTCTCCCTCCCCTCCCCCTCCCCACGTCCACTCCCTTTCTAAAGGCCAATAAATTGCGTTCCACCACCACCTCCCTCCGGCGATTCTCCGCTGCGCGATCAGAGCGCGCCGTGTGGTTAGATAGAGAGTTACAATGTTTGACTACACTTATACACTGCATGCCATGCAGTGTAGGCTTCAACCCTCCGAAGGATTCACGTTAGTGAAGGATGCCCGGGATTTTTTTTATTCACTTTTTACAGCGGCAGCCATTTTCCTGACCCGACAACGACAATTCCGCTTTCTTCTAAGAGTAGAAGTGACCATTAATGCCTGTGCACGTACTGAGAAAAATACTGGTCGAAGGCGCATATCCAAATGTATTCTGTCTTCTTCTTCTATATGTAATAAGGTATATCTGCCACGGAAACCAGCCTCTCCTTACCAAGACATAATCATAGACGTGATCATTAGGAACAAAGTTTAGAATGTTGCTAGCAGAGAGAGAGAGATGAAACTTTATTCTGCAGCTCAAGTCCGAGCCGCGGAGTTATGAGTCTTCGGAGGAAGGGGGTGTCCCATGGTCCTCCGACGGTAACGGGCGTGGCGGAGGTGCACAAAGAGTGTCAATGTGGGCAGCCAAGAGGGACCACAGGGCTGCCCGGCATTCATTGCAAATCGAAGAACATTTGAATGGCTTCAATCATGTCATTATGTTGCCATTTTTGATCCTGACAGTCTACACCGCGCCTTCTAATGTACTGCGATTCTGTCACAATGCATAATTCCCGGAGGATGTGCGATAAAAAAGGTAAGCTTAGGGGGCGACATCCTTCATTAAGCTTCCTCGGCTCCACAGAAGCCTTGTTCACCTCAGAAGAAGTTAGGTGTCGCGTGGATGAAACCATCTTCCATCTGTGGCTCTTCCAGCTGGAGTACTTTCGTCGCCTGTGGTTAATCATTTGCCCGTTTGTGCCATGACCATGGCCACTGCGTTCCAGTCGATCTACTGTCATTTGCAGACTAACTACGATTTTTCAATTCAACAGTCACTCCAATGAAGATTGTAGAGGTGGCGTAGAGGAATAGGCATAACACTATTTTGGAGATTGCACTTACAATAAAAAAACATTCAGAACACAAAATGGCCGTGTAATGAAGCTTATGGAACATTGAACAATGGCAAGAAAAGATATTTGCAGACAGAATAAGAGGCGATGGCTGTTGTAATCGGATGCGAAAATTGTCATCAGTTTGTAAATGGTCGTACCAATGTACTTGAAACGAATCGCCGTCCGCTGCTTGCTGTCGCGCGAAAAGCCATCTTGTATATGGCACAAAGCTGGCAGCGTTTTTTCTTACGTTTGCTCGGACTCTTCCCTTACATAGGTTATTAATAAACATAACCGAATGCTTTCATTTTGTGACTGCGGTTGTGACGCTCATGTGCTATTACTCTGCGTGAGACTAACACCGATGATTCTTTTGTGGGCATATCTCACGCCCCATCGAACTTCACGAAGAAGCCATGTCATGGGCTGCGGCCACCTACCCGCGTCGCGCATAATTACGCCCTCCTCTCCCGCTTCTGACTTACTTACCGAAGTGCTTTCTATTCAGCGGACTGGTCAATCAGTTGACTTTTCTAGTCCTTTTGCGCACAGTTCTAGTGGTTTCGTGTAATCGCGTTGGCGCAAGCATGAGTTACGTTCATCCATTTCTTTTTTTATCTGTCATGCAATGGTCCTGACCAATTTCCACATTTCTCACAAATTAAACGCGACGATTGAAGAACGGTGTTTGGGAGATCGGACCGTTCGCTACTCAAGTATCATTCCAAAAAAAGCTTCTCTAGTCTTACATGCAACACTGACTCTCGACTACAGAACCGCAACAAACCGCCACAAAAATAGCATCTACTGCCAGACATTAGCCCAAGAAAGCACCCTTCGTTGTTTTTTCCGAAGTAACCATTGCCCAAGTTATCCTACTTCCGGGTTTAAGGAACGGATCACGGAACCCTTTATCGCTGCTCGTGTTTTCGGCCGTTGCGAACGTTCGCGAGATTTTAAGCAAGACAGCTGCAACGCTGCATGAACTAGCGGGCAAGCTGCGCGAAAGCCAGCTGGTTCCCTCAGGCGCGATTCCATTTTCGCGTTGGCGCTCCCATATCCACTGCTAGGGCGTTTCGAGGCTCGCTTTCACGGGATTTTTGGATAGCCACGGCCTCTAGAAAGCTTCTCTATAGTCCATTATTTCGCCTTCCGGGGGATGCTTTCACAGCAGGGCTTTTGTTTTTATGGGCAGTCCTCCTTTCTCGTGCTTCTTTGAAGCGCCTCCCGCTTTGTTCAATTGTTTTTGGGCATTATTTACGTTACAATTTCTACATTTCAAACCCTTGTGTCCCCTTGCCCCTTTGGCGACAGTTTTTCTTTGAATTCTGTTTGTTTTCTTCCCGTAGTACGTGTACGTTTTATTCATTCTTAGCATCTGCAATAACTACGAGAGTAACTCTTCAGAAAAGATAAAAGAACATAATAAAGAAGGTCACGAGTAGGAATGACTGAAGGAGGAGGAATGCCTTTATTATCAGAGGGGGCATGAATGCCCTGTTGGGGAAGGAAAGGGACATGAAGGAAGGGAGGGAATAATCGAAAAAAGAACAATGTTCAAGGTTCAATCACCTGAAATGGTGGATAGCATTGTAAAGTCCGTGAACATATAGTTCGCAGAAACCGTGAAGAGATAGGTGCGACGATGTTTAGAGGTGTCGGTCCAGGTTATTACACCAGCCTGTAAAGACCACTGGTTAGTGCGTATTCAATAACTTTCTCAAGCACTGAGGGGTCCTCTCGAACGCGTTGCAGGTGCGCTTCTTCATCTCCGGGTGGGGAACCGAGGTCCAATAGTGGCTCGCGATCGGTCTTGAAGTGCTCACAGTGCCATATCGAATGGTACAGGTTAGGGATACACGGTGACTAAACAGCGCAGAAGACGAAACACAGAGAAGAGTTTTTGCTCTTCTCTGTGTTTCGTCTTCTGCGCTGTTTAGTCACCATGTCGCAACACCAACTCGCCCAACTTTCCATCCTGCTTAGGGATACACTTCTCGTCACAATACGGGCAGCGTTGGATGTGCGAGCTGGCTCCGTGGGTCCATGTATGTAGTACATGAGGGGTTAGGGCCGTGTTAGCGTAAATCTTATTAGCTACCACCTCGCCCGAGCGTGTGAGCGTCTTGAGCGGTCCCAGCACACCCACCGGGGTGGTATCTTGAAGCCTCTTGCGACTGTCTGCCTTGAATTTCCGCAGGTGAAGTTGCCAGTCTGGTCGTCGTAGGTGTTGCAATGGGGCACTGGAAACCACTGAAGAAAAAATTGCCCCAAACGTGAATGGAATTGTCCTACGCGGAAATATGCAAACACACAAGAATGGCTTGGAGGCAGAAAAAAATGAATGCTATGTATGTCGAAGTATATAAAAGGACAGATAAAGCCAACATCAAGCTGCCGCATTTCTTTGTGCTCGCGAGATATCGCATGAGCGGCGTCATTAGACACGTGTCGCATATAATCGAAACCAAAAAATTTCTACAGATTTTGCCCGGTAACCTATGACATTTTCCTTCCTGTTTTTTCGTTTCAGTTTTGCTGTTATTTCCCCTAGCTTTGTGCGCAGTAGAATCGTGAGGTTAGAATAACAGCATGCCGTTAGATCTCTGCTGTGTGCACAAAAGGACGAAGAATAGGACTAGTTTGTGATGTTTCATATTGAATTGCGCTACGTATACAAATACAGATAGGATGCTAACCGGACTGGGACGCGGCGCAAACTTGCAACGGTGTATTAAAAATACGACAGAAACGGGCGGCACCTCAATATATACACAAGAACAGCACTCTGCGCTTGCGCGATAAAAACCAATAAAGCCTAAAACAGACAACATTAAAGTGCAGAAACAGATCTGCTCAGACGACTACAGTGCACGAGAACACTGGCAGGAAAATGTGGGAATGACAGCTTGAAATACGACAATGTGGTGGTGGTCTCTGAATGACTTTTCTCTAAAGGAAAGCTTCACGTCCACGTCAATGCAGCCATACGGTACAAAGAAAAGCTATACAGCTTTCTCTGAAACATCGCAGTTGAAGAAAAATTCATCCTGGTTTAAGATTTGAACCCGGGACCACTGGCTCAGCCGGATCAGCTAACGGCAGCGTCCCGGCACCGCCTTGAAAACGATGTAAACTTTTGTGTCATACTTTGTCGAACTAAACATTTTCAACGCAATATTTTACGCCCGCGATTTACGAACGGCAGCCTATATGTGTACTAGCGGGTTTCTACCCGCTATCATCATCAAATGCACAAATTAATCCCAATTTAAGGGCGCGAAACAAGACCAAAACGCATGTCCGTTGTCTGCTTGGATATGTACTTTTGTGTTTTCGTTATATAGCGCAGCCGCATACGCAGTGCATGGTCCAAATATTTACATACGATCGTCACTGAATTTCCTTATCGTCTAGTGCAGAGGTCAATAAGCTCCGGCCGCCAGCACGTCGTCAGAAGTCTCAACCCTCCCCCTGTGTGTTTTCCTATCTGAAAGTGGACCCGCCAGTTTTGACTTCAAATGGGGTTTGGCGAGAGACGCCGTGGGCGAGGGCCAAGAACCGAGAATTCATCTGATCGAGCTGCATTGTCCTCTACTTGTTTAATTTATATTTACTTGTATCATCGACCATTTTATCTGCCACGTTTTGATTACGATGCCTATAGCGTCGCATTCTGGACCAACAGAGTTTACCAATGTTTTCGCTTTAAGTTTGTTCGTTTTTTGCCCTAAAAAAAGTTTCTTTATCAAAGACCCCTTTTATTCTACACATCCATTATTTGAAACCTTCTGTTTTATAGTAACCTTTCACTGCGAATTCGGCCCCATTCTGTATAAAACCGCACACCATGCGCCTTCAAAGCCTCATAGCTCTATCTTTGCTTCGGCGTTCTAAACTCCCAGCATAGGTCGGCGACGATGCGGTACGCTCTCATCGCAGCGATCCTAGCGGGGATCAGATGACAGTCAACATCGCGTGACAGGGCAGTGCACGTTTTCCGGTTCGGAGAACAGAGGGGAAGCTGAAAAAGAGCCGAAAAAGGCGGAAGCCACCTCGTCTCGATTTCATGGCGTGCAAGCGCTTTGCCCGGAATAGCGAGAACGATGGTTCAAAGATAGAGCGCCCATGTCTGCTCACCCCGTCGGTTTCGTTCCACGTGCACCTGTTACTTCGCTACTGTAGAATTCGGTCATCTCTGCGGCCGAAATGAAAGTAGTGCTTTTTTATTTCCCTTTTTTATTTACTTCCCTGCTCTAAAAATATCAATTGTTTAAGCCCCTTTGTGTGTGGTCAAAGCTCTTTTCGTAGAGGAAGAAGGTGCACACACACGCGCACACACACACACACACATACACACAACACACACACACACACGCACGCACGCACGCCCGCACGCACGCGCGCACACCCTCTCGCGCGCGCACGCACCCACACAGACACGCACACACACACACACGCACGCACGCACACGCCCTCACGCACGCGCACGTGCACGCACACGCACACAGACGCACACACGAACGCACACACACACGCACGCATGCACGCGCGCACACACACACGCACGCACGCACACGCACACGCATACGCACACGCACGCACGCACGCACACATGCACACACACACACACACACACACACACGCATGCACGCACGCATGCACGCACGCATGCACGCACAACGTCGGCTTTTGGACATTTTGAACTCTTTTCAAAGTGTTTGTTGCTGTTGAACTGCTTTAGAATGAGTGAGTGAAACACTTTATTAAACGAAAGGCAAGGAGGCCCTGGGGGAAGCAAGGATGAGGGGATGAGGGGCCTGTGAAAGCTCATACAATGAACGCAGTTGCACCCTTGGGGCCCTAATCACAAAAAAGCAGCGCATTTAAGTACGTCAGTGGCACCAAAATGCACAGTTCACACTGAAATGCAATGTTCACACTATAGACAATGCTGTTCACTCTAAAGACAGCGCACTCTAAAGGAAGTTCACACTGTTCATAGAACGGGGACGTTGATCAGACCATTACACCAATTTGTAAAGACCGTTTGGAAGGGCACACGGGGTAATTTCCCCTAGTGTGGTGGGATTGTCACGGACCCGACTAGTATGTTCCTGTTCAGTCGCAGGGGCGGGGCCTAAAATTAAAAGCTGGTGGCGATTACGGCCGAATAATGGAAAAAGCCAGATTAAGTGGTGAACATTTGGTGTGCCTCCTCGACTACAGGCGGGGCATCGGCGCAATTCGGATCCTGCTGGAGCTGTCCACTTATAAATAACAGGAAGGGAGGGGGGGGGGGGGGGGGGCGGAGGAGAATGTACGCTGCGTTCGAAGTACACTTTATTGGCGAGTACTTCCCCCGGGCGCGAGAAGTACTTGAGAGAGGCAAGGATGCCAACCGGAGTTTCAGGTTGTAAGCGCTTGCTGCTTTTCTTTTTGAGGTGGCACAGCTGGAGTGGCCAGTCTGCTTGGACAGGGGGGACGGGCATGGCGGGAACCACCGGAAGTGATTCAGCCTCTCCCTGGCAGCGTCGTGTGCCATACGGCTGCCTTCTGCGCCGATAGTGTTTCCTGGAGTACAAAAAATGCGAACTAACTTTGAAGGCTATAATCTTTAGGTTTCTTATCGTGGTAAGGATATTGGCGGCCGTATTGGTTGGTGAAAATGGACGATTTCACTCTCGGAAAGCAACACTGGAATCCGTGATAATGCGAAATTTCTTCGCGGATAGATGGCCCGAACGTTCATAAGTTTCCCGCGTGGCTCCCACAATTTCTAGTTCTACCTCTTCTACGAGGCCGTACGTGTTAGAAATGTGCCTGTATCCATTCGATTCCGGCAGGTCCGCAGATGCCCAGGCAATGGCCGCCGTCATTTCATTCAGAGCCACGATGGTGTAGATGTCACCTTCCTCGCCTTCCTTGTCATCTGCTAGAGTGTAAACGTATTGTTCGCATATTTTTTTTATACCAGCGGATCGGGCGTCGACGTAGAATTCCGATGGGTGGGCGTTCGTACGGAGGGAATGCTGTCGGTAAATAAGTGCTGTCAGAGTTATTATTTAAGTGGTCCCATTTTTGGAGTGTTTTTCCTTTTGGCTAATGGTCCAGATGATATTGAAAGCGTAGTTCTGTCTCTTCGATGAGGTTAGCGAGTGGCGGAAGGGGAACTGCTTTGTGTAGAGTGTCTACCCTGGTGAAGGTGGGGAGGCCACTGATCGCGCGGAGAAGGGGCGGATTCATTTGGTGGAGAGCATTTACATGTGAACGCCGTAATTCATAAACCCGGGAAGCCGTAAGTGAAATAAATAAATAAATAAATAAATAAATAAATAAATAAATAAATAAATAAATAAATAAATAAATAAATAAATAAATAAATATGGGCGTCAAGAGATACGCTCAATGGATAGAAAAGTCTTGTGAAAGCGCTGGAGAAGTGTGCTCAGTCTCGGTAAAGCTGACACCCGAGTTGATTTCACATGAATTTCAGGTTGAAACAAGAGCGTCACCCGCCGCTGTGGCTCAGTACGTAAGGCGTTACGCTGCTGAGCCCAAAGTCGCGGGTTCGATTCCCGGCCGCGGCGGATGCTTTTCTGATGGAGGCGAAAAGCAAAAGCGCCCGACTGTACGAGATTTTGGTACAAGTTAAACATCCCCAGGGGGTCAAACATAATACGGACCACTACACTACGGCGCCCCTCATCGCCTGCGTTGCGTCGGTGCGTTAAACCCTACAATCATTACACATCGAAACAGGAGCGTGTAATAATCTACGCTGCAAAATTCAGCACGTAAGTTCACAAAATACAACATGCTTTAGTAATACTAAGGCGACTATGGTGATCTTCTCTTTGTACTTTTTTATTTGTTGAATAATGAGAATAAAAATTTTTTAGAAATCCTTCATTGTTATGACATGTTGTATTTGTTAGGATTTAACTCGACCACGCAACGCAGGCAATGAGGCGCTCCGTAGCGGATGGCTCCGGATTAATTTTGACCACCTGGGGATCTTTAACGTGCGACGAAAACACGGGCGTTTTTGCTCTTCGCCTGCATCAGAAAAGCGGCCGCCGCGTCAGGGAATCGAACCGGCGTCCTCGTGCTCAGCAGCACAACGGCTTAGCCACTGAGCCACCACGGCGGGTGATATGTTGTATTAACTCTGTATTTTACTTTCTACAGAAACGCTACAATTAAATTTGTAGTAAAACATAAATACATTAACTTCTTCGGTGAAATGACACAGATCTTCACCGCGATTGAAACCGATGGTCATTATCAATCAATCAATCAATCAATCAATCAATCAATCAATCAATCAATCAATCAATCAATCAATCAATCAATCAATCAATCAATCAATTAATCAATCAATCAATCAACCAACCAATTAGTGTATACATCAATTCGTGGTTCAATCAAATATTTACTTATAATTATTAATTATTCATGACCAAGTACGCATTCCAGGCTGCCGTGAACTGCGAGCTCAGTCGAATATTTTCACAGAGGCTGGAGAAAAGTGCTTTAATGAGCCTAATCTTGGCATGATTTGGCTATTCCAAGTTTAGTGTGGCATATAAACAGGGTTTAAACAAGTTACAGTGCGTTGTCGTTACTAGTGCGAAAACTGCGATCGTCCTGGTTGCGCAGTTGCAGGAAGCAACCAAGCGTTCTCTTGCTACCGCACCGCCAGTATCGGGCAGGCTATTGGTTAATTATTATGTACAACGTATTGTTCATCGCTGCTGGAAATGTCCCCAAACATAGACAGTTGAATAGAGTTGCCTAAACTCCCTTTAACTCTGAACTCGCTTAGAACGCATCATAAATTTCACAGCTGCTCAGTTTCGTTAAATGAATGTGAATAATCGGCAGAACTAGCTTATTTTATGTATCCCCATTTGTGAAAATATTTTTATGCAGGCTGGTTCCAGCACAAGCAGATTCCAGTGATTCACTTAAAAGCGGAAGTAGCATCCGAGGAGGCATGCTTCCGGTCCGCAGTGTGTCTCCCGAAACGGTCTGTGCCTGCGGCCCATGCTCGAACTGCCTGTTTTGAATTGCCACTGACGTTTTAGAGCCCTGCATCAAGGCAAGCTGCTCCGCATGCTTTAGTAATGAACGACATGCGGGTGACTACAGGGGGGAGGTTGCTTCCATGTCACACCTCAATGGCGTCGTGCCAATCCCTTTTGCTACTCAGAAGGCGCCGCGACGGTCGTGCTCCAGGTGGCGCCGTCTGTGGTGGTGCCTCAGGTGGCAGCCCTCTTCGCCATCCTAGAGCGCTATTTTGGTACCAGTTCACTGTCATCACCACCACCCTGGGCGGGAACAAGGACTCCATGCACACAGTCCGGGACCGGCAACTCGAGAGCAACACACTCCGGGCAAGATGAGCACCATGCCTGTCCGGGTTTACCATCATTACTACAATTGTGTAATGGTATTATTGATTACCCCTCAGGCAATACTTTTCTAACTTTCGAACAATGTACTCACTGCAGACGCAATAGACTCCGGCTAAGTAGAGGTATCTGAAGTTTGCGACATATACAATATCATCACCCTGTTTTATGACGATGATAATGAGATTCATTTGGTTGAATTCTCAGATGGTGCACAGGGTGAACACCGTTTATTTAAATTTGTATGGACGCCGCATAAGAGTCGGAATATAGGAAGATGGATGTCCCTTTCGTATTTCCTTTATCCGAATTCTAGTACGGGGTCTTCTCGGAATCCCACCGAAACTGAAAAGCCGGAGACACATCAGCAGGCTAACACAGAATTTAAAGTCTGTTGGAAGGACCACGTTAATGAAAACAACCGTTTTACTATCTCCGGCATTCCGGAGTTTCGTCTTACAATATTTGGTCCTACAGTAGTTCTGTCGCTAAAGGCAATGGGCGCACACGTGCAGCTACTCTGTGCTAGAGGTTCGCACCTTGCGGGGCCACACTAGGCAGGTATTCCGGAAGCAGCTGGAGTCACTGGCCGCGGGCGCGGCCGTCGTGCTCCCGCTCGTTGCAACCAAGGACGATTCCCGGGAGCTGTTTGCGGCGACATCTTGGCTGGGCGTGGCGGGAAAGAACTACTTCTGGGTCGTCGCACAGTCCGTCAGTGGTGCCCACCCGGAATTTCGCCGCCGTAGTACCCCGAGGCTTTCTGGGTACTCACTGTGTACTCCCTTCGAATGCCTTGGGTGCACACTGGGTACACGCTGATTACCAACGGTGTTGGAACTGGGAACACGGCGGGTGTACGGTTGGTATTAGTTATGTACGCTCTGCGCATGGCATGGGTGCATGTAGGTACGAACTGAGTATACCATTTGTACACCCTAGGTGCACGCTGGGTACCAACTAGGCGCACAATGTGTAGGTCCCAGGGGCACACAGGGTACCAACTGGGATCGCACTTCGTACGCCATGAGTACATCGTGGGTGCTAACTGGGTTCACACAGGGTAGGCTCTGGGGGAATACTGGGTTCACCCTAGGTACAACCTGAGAGCACGCTTCTTACAGCTGAGTACGCACTGGGGACGCACTGGGGACGCACTGCGAACCCTTCTCGGTATTTGTAGGCCTTGCTGTACCAGAGAGGCCATTGTTAGAGAGGTCACTGTTTGATGGGTTGCCGTACCAGAGACGTATAAGAATTACCCAGGTGGCACACTTAGCGTTGCACTAGCGAACCATTCCTGCACCACGGCAGTGAAATCGACTAGAGATGTTGCCTCAATTTTCCAATGGGAGGTATAAGCGAAAATGAGTCTTTATGTAGCCACTTTTGGAAGAGTTTTTTGTAGTACACAGAAACACATATCAACTTGGAATTATGCGCGTCTAAGCTGCACCTGGACAATATGAAATGCACTAAGGATTAAATTTGCTGTCTGTTATGTGTTCACGTGACCCTCATTCTTATACCCTCGGCCGTTTTTTTCACCCTCCTTTATCCATTGTTATTATCAGTGCAGCCAATACTCAAAGCTGAACTCGGCTGCCAAATTCCTTCGCCGTAAAACGCCAGAATGGTGCACTGATCGGGATTCCGAGTGGGAGAATAGTTGCGCGCCTTCTGTCTGCTCTTCGAACCTGGAAGAGCTTAGGCGCGAAACCCTAACAAACTATGCGCAGAGTTTGGAATAGGACACGTTCTCGCCCGTCATGGAACGCCGCCCCGGAGCGGCGTTGGGCTGTTTTATCTCCGAAAAAACTTCAGACATGGCAGAAATAGCGAGCGCGTAAATACCAGAGCTCGTGCGAATAAAACATTCAAAACGTGCGCGCCAACTACAAGCATGCTGCGCCATTTCTCCCGAAACATTGCTCCATTTCGACGAAGGTCTCGTACTTCTAGATAAAAATCAACCACATCAGACTGCGTGCAGTAGGTTTGACGACATTTTCAAACAACGACTTCACAATCATACGTCGTGTCGTGTCGCTTATACGGCCGGCACTATCTAGCAGTGTCGGCGAGTCATTTTTTTTGTCCGCCGTCATCTCTTTTCCGGGGTTTTCCTTCTTCATTGCAAAGCTAGAAATGACGCTCATCCATGGACGCTCTTAGCTACCTCCCCTTCCAATCTTTGTTTTCGGCATGACATCTCCCGCTAGATGAACCATGCCCGGTGCCAAAAAGGAAATTCCAACGCTGTCCAGGCATTGTTGAAAATGTGAAGACGACGTGCTCACAGTATAACATTCAAACCTCGTGCACTGCATATATAACCTAGTCACACCGCTGCCATTATGGTAACATCCCTCTCTCGGCAAATAAAAAAAGAGACGAGTTGGTTTTTGAGAATCTGGCTGTGTGACAACCGTCCTTCGCAGTCATCTTATTTTGAGCGGCGTTAGGGGGGTAGGTGTCGGGCGGCTTCAAAAGAAGGAATGGGTGTGGGCACGAAACGGGTTTGGGGGGCCGTGAGAGAAATTAAGAAGAAGAAATGGACGTGGGCAGGGCATGTAGTGTGAAGGCAAGATAACCGATGGTCATTAAGGGTAGCACCGTGTTTCCCTAGAGAAGGCAAGCGTTGCAGCGGGCGGAAGAAAGTTAGATGGGCAGATGAGATCAAGAAGTTAGCGGGGATAAATTGGTCGCAGGTAGCACAGGACCGGGATGATTGGAGAATAATGGGAGAGGCCTTTGCCCTGCAGTGGGCGTAGATGGGCTGGTGATGATGATGATGATGATGAGGAGGAGGAGGAGGAGGAGGAGGAGGAGGAGGAGGAGGAGGAGGAGGAGTGGCGGAGGGCGAAAGGGGTCGACATCTCAAGACCACCCGCCTACATAATACGACGTGTAAAAGTAGAAAAGGGGGGATGAGCATGGAGGATGTAGACGAGGAACGTACTAACCTACACGAATCAGAAAGAAAGGGGGAAGCATCTTCAAATTAAATAGGCTGCAAGAGCGTGAGACCGGGGAAGGAAGTAATAGACGCGGCTCTTCTAAAATGGGTTTTATTTTTTCGCCCGTTCAGGGGAAGGATGCATGGGTAGTGACTAAACATTATCGGCATTCCGCTCTTCTAGCAGCGCCAGGAAAGTGTAAGCCACACACAACCTCGCTTTCTGCCTTCCACACATCGTTTGATGGTGGCTCTCCTGCTCTTCCCACATTCCACGAGAATCATTTGAGTCTTCCCGCCGCCATCCCCTTTCTCCTTGTGCGTCCACGACCGTTCTTTGGCTTCCCGTAAGAGCCACTCACGGTCACTTTGTCACCTTAAAAAAAGTACCGCAACTTGTTAGGAGGATGTAACCAGGCCGTTGCGGCCTTCCAGTTTTGTGCCCACACTCTTCCTACCAACCTACCAGTTTCGGTTTAACATTTCCGCAAGTATAGGGCGATGTGACGGACTACAGACGCGCCATCTTGAGTCAAGACAGAGGGTGTTGTTGTCCTCGTGTTGTTGTCCTCTTCTTTCTGTCCTGGTTTTTTGCGCGTTTTTTAACTTTTGATCAAGGCAGAGGGGAAAGGAGGTTTTAGACTGAAACACTGTCTTCTACGGGATCAAGAAGTAATTAGGCAGGAAGACCGTCCCCCTTCATACACCGTTTTAACTCACTGACACATCTGCGCCCCACACATTTTGTTCGTGATAGCTTGGTGCTGTAGCATTACAGCCTTCAGCAACGCTACTGCCCGGCAAGCATAGCATGCTGATTTTTAACCCCTTCCTCTTCTACCCCAAGGACTAACAGCAAGTACGGTGAAGCGGGAAACGTATAACAGTTGATAGGGTGACTAGGGGTTAAACTGATTAAAGTGTGTGCTGTAAGAAAGTTGCTGCTGCACTTTAACCTCCGCTCCTCGGGGAAGGAAAGGCTTGGTCTGCGGGTGGTGACAGCAATTAAAGACTCTTCCGGAAGCGGTCATGTTGCCCGTAATGTTCCCCGGGAGGCCATAAAATAGGTGCAAAGAGTCCTGCTTCCATTTAGCCGTGGGGATGATTAAGTACGCAGGTAATATATACGGCGCTGCTTTCGCCTTTGCACTGACTGTCAACCTCACCAACAGACATTTTTGGGTTTTATTGCGGTTGCTAGAAAGACTCGGTGTTCTGGCCTAAGCAATCACAAAAAAACGTTTGCCTACTCAATGCTTTTTATAAGCAGCAGTCACTGGGATTTTTTTTCTTTTTCAAGAGTGGGACGGAAGAACCGAATTAAATGATGTATTGCACTTACATGTAATGTATTTACAAAACAGTGTGTTATACGCAACATTTTAAATCAAGCAGCATATGTCGAAAAAATATTTATAGCTTGCCATTTATTCCCTCAGCTACCCCATCCTGCTTCTATCGTTTAAATTTCCAGCAATGTACACGAGACTCGACAGCTCGGTAAACTACAAGAACAACATTGTGACGAAACCGCGTGGGCTGAACAAATACACTACAGAAAGGAATGAAACAGGAAAAGCACTGTCCTGTCTCACTCGTTTTGTGTAGTCAAGCAGCGCTGTTTCGCCACAAAGTTACATAACCAAATCACTCATCTATGTATCTTTTAGAAAATCATTCAAAACACGCTGAAACGTAAACCCTCGTATTATAAAGTTTCGGCACAGGATAGTGAAATCGATCTAAACGCTATTTCTTTAAAAGCAGGATGATTTGCTCTCCCTGTGCTGCTGCTGGACGGAAAAAAAATTTCGAGTAAAGCGGTACGTAGAATAAAGCGAAATTGTGAGACCATGGTTTACGCATTCCGTACAAACACACATGTTCGAGGTTCAATACGAATAAAGCACAAGGACTTTGCAGAATGCTTTAAAATTTTGGTATTATGTTTTTCGGCAAGAGCTTGGTGGTATTCTATCTGATGGCTCCAATCTGCGAAGTACCAGGTAGAACCGTTTCCTAAACGTGATACTAGACGTTAATGGAGCTCTCACCTTGAATTTTTATTGCGGTTAAGTACACTACATACGATAATATAATTCCCCTCTTAAGAAAAAGTTGTAGGTCGGAAAAAGTAAAGCGTCTTCTGGTTGAATTGCGTGCAGGCATCCAGTACAGCCCATCGACGTAGGAACTGCGCGACGAGATCCACCGCGCCGTGCTCATGTTGGGCAACGGCGTGGAGTTATTTTATAGTCAGCCAGCCAACGCTAACGGCATGCTGGCGCCCGGGCTTCGCTGCTAAGAGTCGGGACACGCTAACTGGGCGCAGGGGCACACCTTCCGGTGATGCCGGAAGGTGTGCCCCTTATTATTAGGTGCCTCATCGAGCGAATTAGCAGTCATCTTAGAAACGAGGCCGCTGAATAGGCTGGGACGCTGTTCCATGGCGAGTGCTCCAGTATTAATACACACACGAACACGCCTCGGAGCTGTAGAAGAGCCACGTAAAAGGCGGAGAGGACAACAGCGGAAGCTGTTGGGCTGTCCGCCTCCCCGCGCTGATCTTCGCACTCGGGCCGTTTCTGCTTCTCTCGCCCAGCGGCACAGCAATCACCAGCCATCGCGGGCGCTTTGCGAGGTGCACAGTGCCCCGCGGCGTTCAATTGGGCACTCACTCGGGTTTAGTTAGACCTAATGATTTCTCATTTATCAATTTACTGCTTCGTAATGCATCAGCTAATCAGGTAGTCAACTATCTATGCATCAACTATCGCTTAAATTCTTTCAATACGTTAGGAACCGTACTAGTGACGAACTTTTTGTACGGATGGTTTTTGTGCTTGATTCCGGAATGTGTCTTTGCTAGCAGTGGGTTTGCGACACTGGCTTGATTACGTTATGGTTTAGTTGGAAAGCACACTTAATAACTTGCGGGAAAATCGTACAACAAATATCGTAGGCTTGGTAGGGGTCACGCTCATTGTAGACGGAATGCCAAGTAAGTTGGCTTACAGAATCTTTAAACCGTACTAGATTATTTGCCTAGATATCCTGGAAAGTGCGTTTTCTCTTTGTATTTATGTTCAGTACTGCTAAGAAGCACTAAAACTGCTAAATGGTCACTTATGTATGCAGCAATAACATCTGCTTTTCTTAATAAGTACAATCAATTTGCAATAAGACATATTCTGGTAAAGTGGAAGATGTCACCGTAACTCTGGTGGGCTCGGTAGATGTTATGTCGCAAGCATTTAACGCCACAAGCGAAAGCAGGGACGTTTGTTTTAAACCATTGTCGAGTATGTTGGCATTAAAGTCGCCTCCAAGTACGAGTTCAAACTTGTTTGTATTGGCAAAACTAAGAATATTCTCAACAAACATAAACAATTGTCTAAAGAACCAGTTGGTCGTGTATAGAGCCGTAAAAACATACGTGGTACACCACATACGACTACTGTTTCATAGCCCTCAGTTATAGCAGTGAAAGTGTATTGAAGACCGCAATAAAAAGACATTTGAACAAGATATCATACCCCTCCACCATGTTTGCCCTGTCGTGCTATGAAAAAGTGAGAATAAGCTGACAATTTGCACATTTCTGACTTGTAGTCATACCACGTTTTTATGAATATAATTACTGAAAATTGAAATCCGAGTGTCTGGAAAAGCAAGTCTAACTGTTCGATGCTTGATCAAGCGGAACGGTAGTTCAGGTATGTAAAGGAAAAAAAACTTACTCGCCGTGGAAATCCCTACAAATTCGTGTAGTGCGATTACTGTGTTGCACAAGTTTGCATAGGCTAACTTAACAACGTTTGGATAGGTTAACGAAACAACGATTGCACGATCGCCCTTCTTTTCAAGCGAAACGTTTGTGTTCTCACTGATTCGTCTGTCACGCAAGAACGCCCTGTAGGGACGCCAACTTTTCCTTACGATGATCATGAATGGTCGCGGGGGAACTGACGGAAAAAATTGCGTGTGGTGGGCGAAATTTGACCCGATTCCCTCGCGTAAGAAGCAAGCGTCTATCCGATTGCTCCATTTCGACATGTCTGGAGGGGTTTGGAAAACTCCGAGGACAACTAAAGAGTCCGTCACGAGAAAGTTTTGCGTTCAACCATCATCTTCGTTTGACGGATGGGTGCATTATTTATTTCATTAACAGTGTCTTGCCGTTTGAGTGCGAGGCACAACCGCATTCGTTTTCTGTGGCTCAGTCTTGCGTTTTCGGAAGAACGTCGCGGTTGCGCGTTGCCATGTCTTGGAAATTGAAGCCTGGTGTTTAGCGGCCCTTAAAGGGACACTAAAGTGAATTTTTCAAGCTCCCGCTTTTGCTTGCACTGCGTAGACTGGCTCAAATTAACACACTTTTCATCGTTTATCCGGTTGATAAGTCGGTAATAAGCGCGAAAGAAGAAAAACTACCATGCGCGGTTTGCGGCGGCCGCGCCAAGTAAAGGCTGTTTTACAGGAGGAGATGCATCTTGATTGGACGATGTTCAAGGTTAGCACTCAAAGAAGTTTCGGATTCGGTTATGTGAAACAGCATGCTTGACATCCGACGGCATTGTTATATGGGCATTCTCGATATCTCAGCAATCGTCATACCACGCTTCTGCCATGTTGCCGGCTGTAAAATGCCTAACATAAGCCTCCCAGGACGGCTTGGAATCGTAGCAATCGCTAGCCGAGGCCTACGCAGTGGATGAACGCCCTCTGCGTCACCGGAGACGCTCAAATGCCATGCGCTTTTCCCCCATATTTGGAACTTGCATCACTCATGCCTGTATCGTAAAAAGCGTGTTCGCACCAGGCCAAGGGTCTGATGATTCCAGCCTGTGCCCACTGCCCTCAAGCAGTCGGTGCTTATGGCAACAGCACGCCAACGAGAACTCGCTAGCGCGTCAGTGTCAGCCTGCGCGTGTTCTGTGAGCTAGTTCGTGGAGCAGTTTACGTTGCGGGCCAAAAATGGAGAACTCAGTACAAGAAACGTCGGGCGAAAAAGAAAAAAGTCAAATTACAAAACAAAAAAAAAAAATGTACCCTCGGTTATTCGAACTTGTGACTTGCACAATAACATTCCTTGCGCTCCAAACCACTCGGCCACGGGCCAGCGCTGCCAGCGTAGGAATTATAAGGTATATAATGTATAACCAGTTTACACGTTTATTTTGTTTTAGTATTACAAGCAGCTTAGGTGACTATTTGTTGTACAGCGCTCGTGCAGTAAACGTCCCCCAAATTTACACAATATCTCACGTCTAGCAATTGCATTTCTTAAACAGAAAAGCCTTCGCAGATGTGTGGTCGTGCTGCTGACCGCTGTGCTTGTTCTCCCAGCACAAAAACGTGCTTCGCGTTCCCTAGTTTTACGCTGTACGGTAAAAGTATCAGTTGGTTTTATTTCCTGAGTACCTATATTTACTTCGCTGACTCTTCTCCCGCCTTCAAGTGGCCTTAGATTTTCTTAATAGCGTACCAGTCAGGGAAGCGTCGCATGTAGGCTTGTGCAGCGCTCGTGTGGAGCGGCCTTGACTTGGAGCTAGATACAGTGCACGAACTAAGAAAGTAAAGAAAAGCACATTCTTTCATTCACAAACATGTCATGGCTTCGTTTCAACTGAGCGAACGAATTGCGACGACCCGTCGGCGGCCGGCGGAGTAAACGCGGGGCTGGCGGGGCCGACTGACTCTGCCGGAAGGTCGGCGAGCCGTGCAGTAGCTCAGTCAATGGTCAAGCCAAGTCATCTCCTCCTGACGTCACACGAAAACGCCACAGAAAATAGGCGATGGTGTAGAGAGGAAGGCAGCATTTTCGAATTGATTTGTCTACCAAATATATTCGCGTAAACGCGCTCAGAGTGGTCGAAACATGGCCTATGGACTCCGGACTACAATTTGCACTAGTAATCCCAAAATGTTTTTAAAACACTTCAGTGTCCCTTTAAAGGCCAACTGCACTGAAATTTCCCCTCGGGCAAATTTACTTTGAACGTACAGTGCGTACCACCAGATGAACTTGGGCATGACTGGTACCCTCGTGAAACGCGAGGTTAATTAATTCGACGAGTTTAAAATAGCTCCGTCGCAGGCGAAGCTGCACCTGCCAGCGGATCGCGCTAACATCCATGAAGCGAAAGTGACACTGCGGCCAACGCTGAGCTTTTTCCTACGGCCAGCCTGTAGAACCGGTCGAGCTCCGCTGGGCCGCTGCGCTGCTGCGAGGGCGAAGCGTTGCGCGCTCGCCGGCTGGGCCGGCTGGGACGTCCCTTCATCCTGGCCGTAATGGCCGCTCTCTCCTCAATTTCAGTTTCAAAATCACTGATTTTTATGGCTTTTTGCATCGCGTATGCGCATATTTTGGCCATTTTATTTTGTAACTTGCTGTATTTTTATCCAGACTACACGAAAATAACGCTTTAAGAGTTCCAAATTTTGAGTGCAGGTTGCCTTTACTTAACCAGCACACTCACTGCTGTCGCTGCGTCCGCTTGTGCTCTATGACGGCGCCCACCATAGAAGCGTATCTGTACGGCCCACCGTTATTCCCAGACCATTCGACTGGACATTACGGCATTTGCGTTCACTACTCGTCCCAACAGCCTAGGTGCACTCGGACTTTCCTGCCAATTTTTTTTCAAGCCAGTTTCACCTCACGCGGCCCATATCGTACTGGTCTTATCCCAAAGACCAGTTGTATCAACCGAAACTACTACATTCATGTTCAGCAAATAAATATGCTTCGCATCCCTCGATTGACCCTCAGGGGGATATCACAATTTTATTGCGCAAACATTAAGCGTCCGCTGCTGTGGTTTGGCGGCTTCGTCGGCCTCGTAACCGAGCGGACGAAGGAAACACCGAAGACAGACTGAAAACGGAAAAGGAACGTGTGGCGAAAGTGTGAGCCCAGCACACGCTGGGTGATGCACATACATAGGTCCTTCGTTGTCCTCCTTGTTGCTCCTTTCTCTTTCAATAAAGCAACCCTTTCTCTACTACCCACTGCGTGGCTTATCCGCACCACGTGGGATTTACGCGGCCGTTTCAAACACAATTTACGACAACATGCTCGGTGGCGTCGACGAGCTGTTGGATAACGACAGAGCAGCGCGCAACGCTGTGCGTTCGCTGATAACGCGATGACTTCTTGAAACGCTGCAGCTATGCGCCGAGAAGACCGCAGCTCGCGCTGCGCACAAATTTTGCATTAGGGAGTATAGTGACCTTCAGCCATTTTTTTCATTCATTCATCTTGGCTCCACGCTTTGGCGTTCCAAGCGATCGCCACACACACTTTTACCGTCGTAGGTATACCGTTCGCTAAGTAGGGATTTGGTAATCTGGGCATGCTGCATTTGGCGTGCTTCTACGGGAAAAGTATCAAAATGAGAAGCCCTCTCTATCCACCACCAGAATTCCTACTCGACACAGAGGCTGTTTCTAGGTAGTATGCAATTTCTCCTCACAAGTAGGAAAGTTTGCCGAGCTTGTCACAGCAACGATCGTGTAGCTAGAGGCAATGCATAAAAAAGAAAAATGGTAGCATCTCCGCTCCGTGGATCATGGCGAGGGTGCGGAGTACGGGGACTCTAAATGACATTGAATTTGCGCCCCGCGTGACATCCGATTTGCTCCCCGACCGTCATTCGATTTGAGCCGTGAGTTGCACCTTGATTATTGTCTAAATGAAACTGAGCTTCCCCCACGTTGAGCAGCAGCGTGACGCTTCTTACGTTCGTTTCCGTCCATGGCGGGGAGAGAGGGTGTGATTACCGGAAAGCGCGTATATACGCGGCACGCCGCGGCGCTATCTCGTGTTTACGCGTAGCGCCATCCAGCGTAGTTCGATGTAGTCACTGTGTATTAAAACTTGATCACAACCTGACTACACCGGTATTTTTGCTCGTTTTCTCGTTGCCAGGTTATGTTTGTGCCTGTTTTCGAGTGTTTTGGAGTGTTCTTGCACCCTTTTAGGTAGTTTCTGAACTTATTTTTGCTTGATGGTGTTGTGCGCACGGATGGACGCGGACGGATTTTGGGAGGTCCTAATATACTCCGCACCTTTACGTGCGAGAAAGTAAGCCGTTTGACTCTCAGGTACTAACTCACGGTCGTACTCCAGGATTCTACTTCCGGTCACGCTGGCGTACGGACGCGGAATCATGGGCCCTATTCTCGACTGCACAAATTGCCGGCAACTCGCCATTTTTCCGGCAATTTGCCGGAAGTCTTTTTTGATTGGCTTTCAATTTTGGTTACGTGCTTCCGGTTGACAAAGCGGTTGTGTGTGCTGCCGTCATTTTGACGTTTTATGACGTTTACGAGCACCAGTTCTAAAGTTTGCCTTATTTCTCTTCACTGAAAGCGCATAATTCTTGGCCGGCAATGAAAAACCATACAAAAAGCACTAGACATGACAACGTAGGCCTGTCTTTGCTATTCAACAACAATACTGCTTGTAATACACACTCTCTCTGTGATTGGCTGAGAAGGCGTGACGTAATTTAAACAGTTGGCGGGAACGATTACGTCATGCATTGGCAACTTCAGCCTGCGTAAAAGTGACGTAATGCTACGTAACAACTTGAAAATGGCGGTTGTTTTTGTCGCAAAATACAAGCAAAATAGGGCACAATATTGCCCCGGCTTACGGCGCCGCGAAATGTGCGGTAATTAGCATCAGGCGCAGTTTCGCATGCGCGCTGTTTAAAGCATGTTTCCTACCGAAAAAAATTATAGTTTCAACTGCTTCCAAGTCAGTGATCATGGAACATACAAATAACATGCAGTATTTTGCTTTTATGTTTGGCAATGAAATAAAAATTATTTGTTTGGCGTAACCGCAACATAAGAGGGCAGTACAAGCCTCTCCATGACAAAGAGAACCCAATGCATGGCATTTGTTCATACTTGTCCTAGTAAGCTGTTGGGTCAC
This sequence comes from Haemaphysalis longicornis, assembly GCF_048455015.1. Lineage (NCBI taxonomy): Eukaryota > Metazoa > Arthropoda > Arachnida > Ixodida > Ixodidae > Haemaphysalis > Haemaphysalis longicornis. Next base: position 54,264,547 of record NW_027526385.1, on the reverse strand, counting down.
ATGATCGAACTCAAGAGAAAAATAACAATGAAAAGTGACTATTTGGTTCATTACAGTGCTGATTGCAGTCGAGCTTGACGAATGAGTGAATCGGCGACATCGGTGCGCTCCGCGGTTATCAGCCGTAGCGCTTCGCTGCTTTTATGTGTCATAGAAGCGATGGTCGCGGCCGTCTTTTTCTGTGATCACGCCATAAACTTGTAACATAGCAGCCACGACAGCAGCAGACGATGGTGTGGCGGCGGTGGCGGCAGGGAAGGTGATAATGCAACAAAGCTTGCATTGAAGAAGAGAGCCCAGCTATGTTAGTAAAAGCGATTGAAAGAAATAAATAGATACGGTAAAAAAATTCTGTGATGTTCTTTAGCTCGACATCCGCCTTTCGCTCGCTTTTGGATCAACGTTACTCGATCGCCTTGTGGTGTTGGCGCCAAATTTAACCTCCAGAAATGTGTTTTTCTTGTCAGCCTCAGCTACCGTCTTAATTTTTATAGTACATGCCAAGTGTTTTTATATCTTTCTTGCACAATATTTGATACCATGGTAGCGATCTTTATGAGTGACTCGTCAAATTGCACTGCATGTCGTCATAGCTATAGGTGCAGCACGTCACTGATTGCTTACGTCGTGCTTACGCAAACAAACATGGGCGAAATGCGGGAAATTTGTGCAGTCGAGAATAGGGCCCCATGAGCTCCGCCGGAGCTGCGTTTGCGGCCAAGTCTGGCCGCCGTAACAGGAGCGATAACGAAGCCCAGGAATACTCTGTTGTTCTGCCCCCTCTGCCAACCGGGTCTGTTGTTTTGAACACTGTCTTTTTGCATGGCGACGTAAGGGCGCGGCCTTACCGCGTGGAAGACTTCCGTGACGCGTTGACGGTGTGCTTGCCGACGTAGCTGCTCTCGGCACATACCAAATGAATCATTTCTGGGCAGTTACCTTTAAGAGCCATGACGGGAAGAAGAAATTGCTTTTGAAGAAAGAAGTCACCGTGAAGGGCCACAAGTGCTTGGTAATTGACCCGTGCCCCCAAGACATCCGCGTCAAACTTCGCTGGGTCCTGCACAATGCTCCGGACGACCAGATAAAGGAAGCGTTCGCGCCGTACGGCGGTGTTGTTGAAGTGACGAAGGAAAAGTGCCGCGTTAATGGCTGCATGAACTTCAGCACCATGACACGCACCGTAGTGCTTCGTCTTAAAGGGGGCGTGGCTCGGGATGATTTGCCGCATCAGCTACGTGTCGGGGACGAGCTAGCTCTCGTCGCTGTGCCAGGAAGGCCTCCACTATGCCTTCACTGTCACCAAACTGGGCACATTCGGAGGGAGTGCCGAGTTCCCAAGTACAACGTCTCCCGCCGCTTTGGACATGACGGCGCCGACTGCGTGAAAACGTATGCGGTGGCCACCGGACCCGGGCCGAGTGAAGAGAGATGGGAGCTCATAATGGACGAGGCGGACGCGGAGGAGGTCGTCGGAAGCCCGGCTCTCGAGCGTACCTCGACCCCATGCGACGCGTCAGCAGGAGAAGGAGACGCCGCCAAAGGTAGTGCCACCGAGGCGACGATGGACAAGGAAGAACCTGGAGCCACACAGGCGCCGGAGGTGCTGCCTCAAGACACCCCACTACCAAGTGCAGACGACGGCTACCCGAGCAACGGCTCCATGGATGCCGAGGACGCCGTCACGCGTGGGAAGGGTGGTGCGGTGAACGAGCTTGCGTCTAAGCGTTCGCGGGAACATTGTGCTGCGGATGGTGATGTGACAAACCAATAGGAGAACACGTGAACGGGACCCGCTGTAAGGAGAAAACGCCTCGACCCAAAGCCGAACATTCCCGTCGGCGAGAGGAGGCTCCCAAAGCCACCCTCGTGAAGAAATTGGTGTGTGTCTGTTCTTCTTGCCACAGTGATTTACGCCAACAGTGACGCATCCATGTATCCGTCAAATCACCGAGGTAAGCGGCATGCGGTCTGATTTTTTTTCCTCAAATGGCTGTACGCCTAGATAGTGCCAATAATGTTGCCACAGTTAATGTCCGAGGATTGGCAGCGAGAAAGAAGCAATGTCAGTGCAATGTGAGCTTAGCAGGCTGTTTGCGGACACAGAATTAGATATAATTGCAGTGCAGGAAACCAAAGTGGAAAGTCAGGAAATGACGGACTGCATGGTGCAGCCTTTCACAGCACGTTTCAATGTGTGTGTTTCGCATGCTGTGGGAACATCGGCTGGGTGGGCTCTTTTCATTAGGCGATCACTGGGCACTGTTGAGCAAACTGTCGTAGCGGATCCCTGTGGCCGCTTTGACAAATTCTTTGCGATTTCTCTTTTTCCAACACAGAATGGAGAGTGATATGCATTTATGCACCTAACCGACAAATTGAGAGGGAAGTATTTTTTCAAAGCATTGGTAAACACCTTGATTGCTAAAGGGCTCTAATTTTGCTTGGTGACTTCAACTGTTTGTGCATGCAAGAAGACAGAACAACAAAAGAGCGCATTAGAGATAGGGGTACTCAGTGTTCGATGGATATAATTGAACAAAATTCTCTTGAAGACGTGGCTCTTTTCACGCCCAAAGGTCCAGTGTGGTTTACCCACTATCAAGGGAGTAGCCACGCTAGACTCGACCGAGTGTATATTTCAAGCGAACTAGTGCCTCTGTGTGCCCTTCGACAAGGTCGACGCTTTGGCATACAGCGACCATTGCTTAGTGGCCTGCCGCCTTGGAACGAAGCAAAATGCACCGAAATGGAACTGGAAGTTGTGGAAATTGAGCAGTCGCATTCTTACAGATGAACCTTTCACAACCAAAGTTAACGAACCTTTTACTAATATGCACACTGATATACGAATGAGCTGGGGGGCCAGATGGGAACTTTTTAAAGAACAAGTCAAGATTAGCGCAGTAGAAAGAAGCACGATTCTAAATAAACAACGAAGAAAGAATGAGAAAGACCTACGCTAACCTGTAAGCACCCTTCTGCTAGAAGAAAGCATAAACCCCGCGGAGTTCAAACAAGAGATAAGAGATACGAAAAACAGGCTAGAAGCAATCGATACTGAACGCTGCAGCGTAGCCATCGTCAGAGCACGCGCAGATAAAATGTGGAATGGAGGAATGCCCACAAAGCGTGCGCTATCAGACTAAAAGCGCTATGCGCCGAGGAACATAAAAAAGGAAATAACGTACCGTAATATCGTTACAGCCAACAAGGAAATGATTGAGTGCGCATTCGTAGAGTACTACACAGAACTGGTGGGTACGCATTTCCAGAGGATGAAGGTTTGGCTAAGGAATTTTTACCGCTCATGCCCAAGTTAGATAAAGACGTATGTGACATAATCGAAGCACCAATTAGTGTGGGGGAACTAGAAAGAGCAATTGATGAGCTGAGCGTTGGCAAGTCACCTGGTCCAGATGGCTTAGGCGCAGAATTTTACAAGGCATTTAAAACGGAAGCGGCAGTGTTTTTATGTGAAGTGCTTGTGGAGGCGTACCAAATAATTGTGCCTCCGCAAACGTTTACGGAGACCTACATAGTCTTGATACCAAAGTGCGAGATAAGAATAAAGCTGCTTTCCGTAAAGTCTTATAGGCCAATTACTTTGACTAACGTCGACTATAAAATTTACATGAAGGTCCTACCACGAAGGTTGAAAACAGTAATTCAGTGTCTGGTAGGTCCGCATCAAACTTGTGGTATTAAGCACCGCACAATAGGCACTAATGTTCGTGTAGCTAGAAGTGTTTTGGAGTGTTGTGATGCTTTTTCGGGTCGTGTGGCAATGGTGCAACTCGATCTGGAGAAAGCTTTTGACCGGGTATTGCACGATGTACTGTTTAGCATCTTAAAATACGGGAATGTCGGATCTGTTATTTTGGAGGGTACAAAAATGGCCTATACCGGTTGTAAAGCGAGCATCATTGTTAGCAAAAACGTAACTGAGGCGATAAACATAGGATGCTCGGTGAGATAAGGCTGCCCATTATCCTCACTACTTTTTGCTATATATCTTGAGCCTTTCTGTCTAAGAATAATGAAGGAGGAGCGAATACGAGGATTCCAAGTGCAGAGTGCTGAAGTAAAACTGCTCGCTTACACAGATATTTCTGTTTTTTGTTGGGATCAAGAGAGCGTAAGTGAAACAGTTAAGGTGGTGAAGTCCTTTTGCGAAAAATCAGGAGCGGTAGTCAATTGGGATAAATGTTCGGGATTTTGGCACGGAAACTGCAACTCAACGCCCCCTCTTTTCGAGAACATACAATGGGCAGCTTGGCCGACAAAATATCTCGGAGTGCCGCTGAAACATTACCGGGATACTGGCCAGCACTGGAGTGATGAAACAGAGAAGCTGAAGGAAAAGACAGCAAACTGGCAAGGGCGCAACTTTTCGATGTTTGCCCGTGCCACGATCGGCAACCTTTTATTGTTAACCAAAGTCTGGTACATGCTACAAGCGTTATGCATGACTCGTGTAAATGTTAAAAAAATCCACATGGTTTTTTCTGTATTCATCTGGTCTTCCAGTTGATTAAGAACGAGTCATACTAATGTTTTCAGATCAGTAAGGAAAGGAGGACTTGGTCTCTTCCATTTATTTTTAAGACAAGTTGTCGCAAGGTTTTGTTTTTTGAGGGACCAAAAAGATTTATTCTTGCGCACGGTTATTCAAGTCCGGTTGAAAAATGTGCTACCCGAGTTTGTTGTGTCCTCAAGCAGTCATTTTGATAATGGCGTAAGGGGATACCTACGAGAACTAGCCTTGTCATTTGAGTTTCTGAAAGTGCGGTTCTCACTTGAATACCTGTCTAGGGTTTTAAGAAAGTGCCTGCACAAAGACCTGGTCGATGTTTGTTTGCCAGTACCTCTGTATAGGTCGTTATACGGAGAGGGCGCCGGATCTGAAGTTCTCAGCAGGGTTAAAAGAATGCCTGTAAAACCAAGTATGAAATCTTTTTTCTTTAACCTGCACAGCGACACGCTACCTGTAAATGTATGGTTAGCAGAGAGAGGTTTCTTCGTCCCATGGAAAACAAACTGTACTCTGTGTAAAAAGCCGGAAACGGTCAATCATGTGTTCATTGAATGCTGGGACCCGGTGTTCCACTGGGACATCCTTCAGCGCGCGTTGGAGAAGGAGTCGCCCATAACCCCACTCGGTATTCGGTTCCTGCCCCTGGAAAGTGAGGGTGGTGTACCGTATGACTTAATCATGGTGCTCAGCCTGCACAGCATATGGAGGACGAGAATGGCCGTGCGAAATGCGGACATCAACGCCCGGCCTGTCAGGGAAAACTTCATAGAAAGTGTGCAGTACATACGGGAGGTGCTCCGTGTAGAGGATGAATGTCCATAGTGGTTGCCTGTCCTGGATGATCTAGTGTGCCTTAGGAAGTTTTAAAACCTCTCTGTGAGCCAAGGCTGGCTGAGAGGTTTTAACATTATGCATTTTTGTTTCTGTTCTGTACAAATGTCTAAGCATGCAATAATAATAAAAAAAACGGTCGTAGCCCAGTGGGTAAGACGACTGACACTAACTCTGCTCTGTCTAGTCTACCATACACAGGCTCGAATCATGCCGGTGCCTGTGTGATTTTTTGCGATTGTAAATGCTATGCGCACAGAAGCGGACGGACATTGTGAGGTCCTATGGTACTCCGCACCTAAAAAAAAATGTCTCAAAAAATGGCAACCAACACCGAGAAAGTGTAGAGCCGCATTTCGCGAGCCCCAGAAGCGCAGATCCTACAGGGACCACACTCTAGTGGCCGTGTTCGCTCCACCATCATGAAGCACACCTCTAAATCTAGAACGTCGTAATTAATTGTAGATCTGAACAGGTATGAACGCAGCGTTGCCAGAGGCACCGTTTCACAAATCTCCAAAGTCTGCACGTTGCATAAACTCGTACGCTGGAGAAATTGTGCGCCCATTTTACGAACAAAGCCAAACGACACTAAATCGACAGGTCACAACCCGTTCGCATGTCGACTCGAGTGCAATGTGTGGCGATTACGACAAGGACAGTGAGATGTTGGAGTATGCGGAACCGTACTATCAACTTACACCAGTGAAGCCATGCACTCTTCAACACTGTGGGAAAGCCGAACACAGGCTGGGCGTATGCGTGACTCCTGCTTGGTTTCTCCTGTTTTATGCTTAATCACGCCGACCTTAATGACTGAACGCCTGTTATACTATAACAACGTCCTCACGAGTACACGTTCGGTGCATCAAATTTAATCTTCCTGTGGTCCGGGCTAGACGACAAGGAAAGCGGAGGGCGGACGCCGCAGCCCTTTTAAACTTACATCAGTGAAGCAACGCCACCTAGAGGAAATTCTTCTAGGTGGCGTTGAGTGAAGCCACGGCCACGGCACTCTTGAAGACTGTGTAACCCCGACTCGGCGCTTTAGGACTCGTGAAATCGATCTCCGGAAACGTTGTCGCCGACATCGATTTAATAACGAGCTCGCTCCCTTTCCTCTCTCCGTACTCTGAACGAGGTCTCCCCAGATAGGGGAGCCGTTTTAGACAGCGTTGGCCGTAGAAGCAACAGAGGCGGCCTGGGGGCTCTTCAAGGATTCGCCATGCCGTAGTCGTCTCGTCCTCTTCCCCCCGTTTTTTTGTGCAGTCTCTCTCGGCGCTCATGAAATATCCGTGATTTGAGTCGCCCTTCGGCGCCCCGGTATTTATCCGGATTGCCCCAGCGTACTTTTTTGCCTGTGTGAGGTTACACGGGACTTGTGCGGGTGTGTTTTATGGTGTTAATCTTGCGGGAACGTTCTGTGCAAATGGGGGACGTGTGCGCTATACATGTATGTTAAACGACGGTGTTTAAATCCCGTTTAGAAATCCTGAATTTCTGAGTGATTCCCAATTTTGTGATGTGCACTGTTCATTACACTTGGTTTCTCAAGCAATCTTTAAAGAATCAACGGTAGTTCTCTTACGTGTGTGTTTTTCGTTTAGCTGTGCTGATTAAGGAAACTGGTGGCGCATGTCGCTGCCACCGTCTCCCCAGCGGCGTACGTCTATTGTCATCTTTGGTCAATACGTGGAAGAATGTATGACATGGTCCTTGCCGGCACCACTTGGTATACAGTGCCTGCGTGGGAGAATAAATGATCTAGTGCTTTATGTCTTCCAGAAAAGCCTTTATTTGGGGTACATCCTTATATGTGTGGTTCGGAGGTTGACCTCGGATGACCCCGGTGTCAACACGAAGAGCAAAATAAAAGCAAGAAAGCCTTGAAGCGAACGAAAACACACCTGCCGTGTATACAAGTGTGTGAATGATTACTTAACTTTTAAAGATCGGTTAGTCATGTTTTTAATGTATAGTTATAAGCCGGATTAAAATATCTCAAGTGAATAAGGATGCATTAGACTAGTTGAGGTGGAATAAGAATTACTTTGAAACAATTACTGATTAGTGATTCACAGTAATGGTCAGGTGAGATTGAGAAAGATTAGGATAGATTACGGTGAGACTACGGTACATTAAGGTGTACTAAGATACATAAGGATGTCGTTCTACTGAGCACAAGCACGCAGGTTGGATTCCCAGCCGCGGCGGCCGCTTTTCTGGTGTAGGCGAAAACAACAACGCCTGTATGTACGACATTTAGGACCGCGTTAAAGATGTCCAGGTGGTCAAAATTAAACCGGAGCCCTCCACGACAGCGCGCCTCACCGCCTGCGTTGCGACGGCGCGTTAAGCCCATCAATCAATCAATCAATCAATCAATCAATCAATCAATCAATCAATCAATCAATCAATCAATCAATCAATCAATCAATCAATAAAGATGCATAAGGACGTATTAACCTAGAATGAGGGTAATTAAGATAAACTAGTACGGGTTAAGGCACATTAAGATAGCTGAGGAACGGTACAATACCGTGAATGTTCTGTCGACGTGCACGTGAAAGGTACGCGTCATAATAGTACACTAGGCCTTCGCCTTAAAACCACGTAAGCAGACTTCATTCTCCCAGAAAATTTTAAAAGCGGAGCTGTTGAAGCTTGAACTTGGTCCGGTGGCATCCGCAAAAAGAAAAACCAAAAACTACTTGGTCCCTATGGAAGCCTCGCAGGTGAATCTCCATACTCAACGAAGCGTCTTATAATAGCGGAGCTGTTTGAGGTTAGTCTGGTGGTGTCAGCAGACAGACACCGAGAAAAAACACACGTGGTGCCGTCTGGAGAGAAGGGAGAGCGCGAAAGCAGCGCGTGACAGCAAAGAGCGCAGGGCGCGCGCAAGCCTCCCGGCCTGTCCTTCCAGCAGGGCTCAACTGTAGTACGGCCCAGCTTCCGAAAGCGTCAAGAGCTAGCCTCCCAGCCAGACTCAACTCTGCTCGGGGAACGCGCGGAATAAGAAGACGTCGACTGGCGTAAGAAGTGAGATAGCGGGGCTGAGCTAGCGGGTGGCCGTGCACACAACTTGAGGCCTTCTGTATTTGGTTTTCACCTTTATCAGAAAAGCAGCCACTGCTGCCCGGATCAGACCCGTGTCTATGGGCTGAGCAGCACAATCTCCAAGCATAACCACTTGTAGGCTTAGCCGAAGCCAGAATAAACTAGGTGGGCCGCTAGCGGCGCTGTTGGCCAAGACTTTGCGCCACTAGTGTGAAGCCGGGATAATTTTTTATTCTTGTACTATCTTATACTTTGTCGTATAGTGTCTCATATTAAATAACTATTTATAATGATGTCTTTCGAGTCACATTGTAAATACTAGAAAACTTTAGGTCTAGCTCTATTTCAAGTTTCTATGCGAACAAGAAGCTTTAAGGATATTAAAATAAGTAGGAAATAAATTGATAAACATCAAAAGCGTCAATTCATAAATTGTCCTTAATTAATCTGAAATCGGAGCAAATCCAGAACGTAGCAAAATGTCTTTTTTCGCAAGCCCTTCGTACATGGACTGTACAAACGGTATTTGAAGCAGCAAATAACCCCAAAAATTGGCCTTCAAGAATTTTGATGTACCCAAACCAAGTTAAAACACTTCCAAAAAGCGACTAAATATGGCGGTAGAGGAGGCAAAATCGATTCAATTTCACCTTAATTGAGTGATTTGGAGTCCCTAACTTACCTTTCATTAGTTTACCCGCCGAAATGCCGAATAATGTAAAACAAGTATCACGGCCTCTTTCACAACCGCCTATTCTTTTCCGGATGGTTCACAATAAATGTCTGTAAGTGGGGCTCCTTCCCAACAGTGAAAGTACAACACGAAGAAGCGTCCAGGCGGGATCATTAAACATAGACAAATAGTCGGGGATAGGCTGAAGTTCCCCGAACTAATTATTTTGCGCTGGCATGTAACGATGATTGATTGCTCCCTCCATCTAATGAGGAGATAAGGCTGTGCGATGGAACGACTAATAGGGCACGGGGTCATCACAATGTTATATGTGCACAATTTTTTGCCTCCTATTTTTTGCATGTGTCGATTATATGAAGGCTACTTTCTCTGTTCTTGTGTGGATTAGATAGTGCATTTTGATCTATTTGCAGTCAGAAGGTTTTTTTTTGTCTTTTACGGAACGATACGCGGGGTGTGTTTATGCAGGGTTGTTTCCACAGCCTCTTGCTTTACTGTTCGTTGGTTTTGCGCGAAGTCTTATATGGTAGAGCGTAGAGTAGCGTTATAGAAACTGCTGAGTGGGAACAGCCAGGATAGTGAGTTACTATTATCTGCGGCTGCTTCTCTCCGCATGCTTTTCTAGACCTATCTGATGTAAGAACTCGATAAGTCATAATCGCAGTCAAGATCGTAAAACCCATTGCAAAAGCATTGGACAAGTAATCCGAAGGTTGTAGCTTTGGTCCCCACACTGAGAGCGTGTACCTTTTCCACTTCCTTTCATTATATGAAAAAAAAATGTTACCTCCGATTGATTTGATTGATTTGATTGGTTGGGGATGTTTAACTCACCGACGCAACGCAGGCGATGAGGCCCGCCGTACTGGACGGCTCCGGAGTAGTTTTCACCGCTAGGGGATCTTTAACGCACGCCGAAATCTCACACATACGGGCGTTTTTGCTTTTCGCCTCCATCAGAAAAGCGGACGCCACGGCCGGGAATTCAACCCGCGACTTCGTGCTCCGCAGCACAACGCCTTAGCCACTCAGCCACCGCGGCAGGTTAATTTCGTATGAAAAATATAACGGTAGGCTCACTGGTTGACCGTTAAGAGGGCGTGAATACCCCTCCACTCTCCCTCGCAAATATGTTTGTCTGCCCGATGCGCAACCCTTGCATTCAATTGAAAAGCCCAAAACAAGGTGTTTCTTTAACGCCTTTCGCACACTGTGCCAACTGTGCTTTGCTATTCTAACCGCCTCCATGACCACGTTTGCTAGTTTGAGCAACAGCGTTAGCTGCCTGTTGCTCCTCTTGTTCTCTACCAGTATCTGCATTTTTCGCCGTAATTGCCATTCAATTCTGTTTTGCGGCCTACTGGGCCCTGCACGAGCATCCCAGATTATTAAAAATTGTGAAAAAAATTAACGTATTATAATAATGTCGCCAATATTAATCGAGAGATAAACACATTATCTTCCATGTTACCGATACCACTATAAATTATTTCACTAGTCTTCACATGCGAAAGAAAGTTTGTCAAGCACGTTACATTGGAAGGGATCCACCTAATTTAAAAAAAAAGGTGATGTTACAAAGGAGTTGTGAAAATATTGGAAATTCCGGTCTGCTGGCACTTGATAAGCTGTCTCCACAAAACAGTTGTTTTATAAATGACTGTAGCTAGTGTTCTTCGAGAACAATCCCCAAGAAATATAGGCTGCATGTTTCCTATACTCGAAGCAAATACCAGCAACCCCAAAGGTACCTTTAGTTGCGCATACAATTTCAAATACACATGAATACTATCGCTCAGAGTTAAGACCCCACAATGCAATGTCACATGCCTTACTTTCCAATTCGAATAAAACACAACTCAGAAATTGTAACACAGATTGAATACCATGCATACTATGCATAGTACTACGGAACTCTTACACAGTATTCTCTTGAAAACGGTCTGTACAAATCAGTGTAGCAGCCTGACCGACGTTCGCCGAATGTGGCTATTGTATTCCCACCAATGTTTACACTGTGTAATTTGCATATTTAGTGGCACTGGTTAACAATACTGCGTGAACTTTGTGAATAGGATTCCAACTCTAGAACGGTGCCCCTTGTGTAAACTGTCACATTCTCCCCTTCCTAATCCTTACTTCCCGCCAGGGCCAGTCGGCGTCTCGTTTTAATAAAGTGTTTCACTCACTCCTGTATGCAGAACAGGGATACTCCTTCGTTGCGAACCACGAACACGCAGCGCTATGTCTGGTCTAATTAAAATTATGCAAACAAGTAGGCCGAGCGACCGTTTGACTATGCTTTCTTCTTGTTTTTCCGTCATTGATTGTATTATTTTAAACATAAATTCGGCGCAATGCTCATTCCGCTAATTTTCTCCAAGAAAGGAAGGTAAAAAAAGAAAGGAGACCCCCTCAGACGGCTACGTTTTCTCGAGATCTTCAAGGCGGCACGCCGCAATCAGAAGCGCGTTTTTGTGACAGCGTTTAACGAAGCGGGAAACGCCCTTACGCACGGCTTACGTCGTCCGAAGACGATTTAAGTCTTTCTGTTTGCGCGCGCTTTGATTACGAATATCTGCCGAGCCCGTCACGCAGGCACCGTTTATTCTTATGCGGACACCGGAGACGACTACTTGCCTTGTTGCTGCAAATGAGCCAGACTCATCCAATAATTGTTTAGACGGACACGTTTCAGTAGTTCTAGTGACGGGCAAGGGAGGCGAGTCCCATCAGGCGCTGAAGTGCACCGGCGAGAAAAGAACCAACTTTGAAGGGGGAAATATTTACGAGTATCTGCTTGGTTAGCTGAAAACGTGGTTGAAAGACAAAAGCCTCCTGCCGCCCTGTAATGTAACTACCTAATGTAACTAATGTAACTAATGTAAATACCGAACAAAACTTGTAAAAGAAAAGATGTTTTGCATAATCTACGCTTCTTATCTGTTTCTCATCTTTCTATCAAGAGGAGGAATAGACGTTTCTATTACAACGCAACTAGTTAAAACAGCAATTTATTCTTTGCTTTCGTAGTGTTATTGATGGTAGTCTGCTTCCCTCTTCCTTTCTGAACATATAAATCGATAAAAAATGCCAAAGCATGATCAGTTTTTTAGCATCGTCTGGTAGGAATCTGTTATTCGCGGGCATTTTTCAGCATCTCTTTATTAGTATAGGGCAGTCAAGCCTAAATTATTTGAAGGATATGAAAATTTGGTACATTTAATAAGAAGCCTCAATGCCTGAAGAGACGAGAGAACTACGTCGTTGTTGACCCCGTAGAGCGAATGGGACAAAAGATGACCCACGTGGCAAAGCACAGAAGCACTGACAAAAAGCTCCAAATGACTCAAAATTTAAGAGCATGGTTCTTGCCGACAAGTAAGTTACCGGGTATAAAAAGATAGTTTGTTCACTATCCGGCTGGGTTCGAATGGATCTCGAGCGTCCGTGGCGCGTAAAGAGTGTGGTACTCCCATGACATCGTGAATCATGGTGGGATGGTAAAAACAACTTCACCTTCTCTTTCTAAGAAAAGTAAGCGAAGCGCGAAAACTTGGTCAGATCCAAGAAAAGTGCGTTCGATTGACTGTCAAACATTTGAAGATCAAATCAGAAACGACGAACGAACCGATGCGACGATTAGTCGTGCACTCAGTAAACGCATCTACGAATGATATAAATGTATATCGATGCCTGTTGCACGAGTTAAAGGTAAACTATTATGCTTCTTCTTCATGATCGATATGTGTATTGTCTTATCTGGGACTGCCCCTTTTCTCGATTTTCTAGAAACCGTTTTGACACAATGGAAGTGCTGTTTCACGCACGCGCCGTGTATCCAGAGATCTTATCGTAACTTCTAGGTCCACCAACGGGTCTATGGGGAAACGCATTAGTTTTTTGACAGGACGCTATCGTCCCCACTAAGAAAGCTTTCGCTTTAAAAAAAGGTATGCCTATAGTCGAACGCCATTGGCCAATTGACGGCGCCGCCAATACAGAGGAGGTGCACGTGACGGCGCGTGAGGAAAACAGGTGCGCCCCGGTCATAGAGAATGGTGATTTTGTGATTTAGGAGAACTGCTGAGGTGAAGCGCCGCCAGTCTACTTGTAGGAGTATTTCGTGCATTGTCTAGCGATAAAGTGCGTTCACCTGAGAGGGAGAGAGAGAGAGAGAGAGAGAGAGAGAGAGAGAGAGAGAGAGAGAGAGAGAGAGAGAGAGAGAGAGAGAGAGAGAGAGAGTAAACTTGTTTATTGCGGAAACAAAGCCCTCGGGACGCTCTTTCATATTGTACAGGGCTACGTCCACGCTCCACTACATTCGTTAACGTGGGAATCAATGGGATGAACCGGCAGTATCTGCACTGCCTAAACATGATCGATCACGCAAGTACGCCAAAAAGGCCAGAGCACAGGAGGCGAAGAACGCAGCGAGGAGAATTTAATGACGAGGAAAGGAAAATGAAAAAGGGGGGCAAGAGGGAAGTAGCAGTAAAAAATATCGCCAGAGGAAGACACGATGCTTTTGCATTCGAAGCACGTAAACAGACGCAAGTGTCCGAAGGAATTTTTGGGATGGCCACCGCGTTAGTACATCAGACGTGATTAGTAATATAAAATTATGTAGTAGAATGCGCAGATATCTGACAATTACGTTGTAGCGCCTACATAGGTAATGCACTTCACCCCAGCTTGGCCATCGTCTTGTCAGCACTACTTCTATCGATGTTCTTGTCGAGGCAACGCATTAGAGATTTCGCATTTAAAACTACTTTTAACAGGTGGAGAGTATCTCAACTTGTATTTGTAAGTTAATTCAATTCCAGTCCTACTATCTGTACTCAGCACATACCAGTCTTGGAAAAAAAAAACCACAGTCACGTCAACGGCATTATCACTGGAATTGTGAGGAAGCACTTCGGGGCAGCAGCAGCGCTCCGTTGTATCTTGAAAAGAAAACAGTGTAAACAAGCACGCGTTTGCGAAGTTTGTGTGACATCATTCACCACAAAAGAGGTCTCGCACTTCAACTGTGCCTGGAGCTGTCACCCAGCAGACTTCAGCACAACTTCTAGAGCGGGTAATTTGAATTTCAATAACGGCAACCACTCAAATTGGTTTTACACTGGTCGTGCAGTTCGAAGTTTCATTCTTTCAGAATAATTACGTCTCCGCGATGGATGCAAGGTGCTAATATAGCACTCGAGGAAAGTCGACTGGAGAGTACTTCCCTGTTTCTGCGAATGCGAGAGAAGATGGCGTCGAAGCAGACCACGATGAGGTACACGCAACGTGATGAAGTTTCTCGAGAGCACAGTAAAACGAGAGGGAGTTAGAAAGATTAACTTTCATTTGTTTTTTTTAACACGACAGTCTTTATTTGCCGAAAAGCTCAGTCTGTCTATCCGAGATTCAGCCTTGAGTCAAAGGTTAAACGGGACAGTTGATCGACAGGTTCGCGCAGGCAAAAATTTTCCGAACCACTAAATCTGAATACGTACATCCTACTTCTCAACCTTATTCACAAAAAAAAAAAACATTAGTCATTTTTGGTTTTGAGGCAGAACCGATATACATAAGTGATATTCGCAGTGTTCTTTTAAGAAATATATATGGCTTCCTAATTTTTTCAATAGCAAGTAAAAAATACGCGTTGAAAACAAAAAAAGGCAAGGAAGTAATCATTGTTTATTTGCATAGTTGTGGTGCTAGCAATTGTCGTTATATGTATCGAAGAGGTCGCCCTCTTCTTCGCGGCGAGTGCTGGATGCAAAGTCATCCTCAGCATTGTAGACTAGACTAGCACGAGGTCAACTGGCGACGCTTGTACTAATGCTCCGTCATTGCTTTGTACTGTTCTATTAGTAATCATCGTCATATGTATCGATCTCGTCGTTTTCCTCTTGCCAACCGTTACGTGCGCGGTAGCACTTGTCGACAGCGCTGGAGTTTTTTTGTTGTTGTTGTTGCTAAACCACTGCGCGAGCCGGAGACTTGATGGTCGCCGTGAGGCACGCGCTCACTAGTAGTGATAGTAAAGCCCTTTATTGGGAAGGAAGACCGGTAGGCCAGGGTGGGATGGGAACAGCAGGGAGGGAGAAATAACACTTGTTGAATCCTCAAGGGTTGTGCAGGCAGCTTCTAATTGAGGATTTATTTGCCCAGTTTGAGGGGCCGAGTGGGTTGTAGGCCCCGTTTCCCACTAATCGAGCTAGTCCGCTCTCAAGGGAAAAGTGCACAGCGCGGCGACGAATGGCGGGTCATGGAATGGGGGATTATCTGGTGAAGAACCATCTGGGAGTGCACTTTCAAGAATATATCGATGGTCTGAGAATGCAGCGCCGTGCCAGATTAAATAGTTTAGGTCCGCGTGGGGGTGGTGACTTCCCAGAGTGAATTCATTTGGATATGATGTGAGGAGTGAGAGCAGCGTGGCAAGAGCCTTATTAATGAAAAAAATTTCGGCTGGACGTTGTAGAGAGGATCGCCTTGTAGGTAGCCAAGAGGAGTGCTTGATGCTAGGCGGCATCCGCGCGCGTGCCGAGCGTGGTTGCAGGAGAAAGGAGGTGGGCGAGACAGAAGCAGGGCATTGGTCATCCAGCGGAGGAGTTACGAGGAGGCTCTCTGTAGCCGCGGAGTGCGCGTTCTGGTTGCCATGTTGCTGCATCATGTGTCCCGGTATCCATCCCAGGTGAGTTTTTCTCGGCGTTTTCTTGATCCTCGTAGTTTTTGTCAGTATTTTTTGTTTGCTAAAGCCACTGCGCGTGCCCGAACGCTCGGTGGTTGCTGCGAGCATGCAGGAAAGAAAAAAATAGGGGAGGGCAGACCCTAACGTCACGTTTGTGAAGCCGCCCCCGCCCTGTCGATGAGTCCACTGAGCCCAGCACTCTATCCCATTCTCCTATGCTGTTTTCTGTTTGATAACAGCTTCGCAGTACGGGTGGCTCGCGAAAGCGGAAGCAAACAACGGGAGCAGTGTTCGGGTCCACACAGCATGGCGGTCTTTGTACGCAACGCCTCACCTGCGATGAGTTTCACTTGTTGTGGATAATTGGCTGCAGTGGTTTGCGAGAGACCTCACTACTGCGCGCCGGGTTGCCGGTTGCACCTGGCAAAGTCGAAGCTGCCAACGCGGACCTTCTCACAGGTAGACCAATAAGGATGGAAAACGACAGCGCGAAATCGACGAGACATCGCCGCAAGAGAACGGCAACAATGCTCGCGGATGGCGCCAATTATTAACCATCGAATGTTGCCTTTGAAGGAACATTAAACCACAATGGAAATGGCAGTAGAAGAAACCCTGCGCAGTTAAGTGTAGAACACAGATTGCAGACGAAGATGACGCCGTAGCGACTGCGCTGTGTTGCCAGCTTAGCGAGGCATCACAGTCAAACCGCCGTAAAAAATAGTCCGTGGCATTTAGCCAGATTTGCCGCCGCAGTCTTAAAAACTAGGCAACACTGTCTATGGGCTCATTAAAAATGGCGTCACTTCCTTCACACTTTTTGCAATGCATTGGCATGCTAGGGGCCTCTCGTGACCGACAGACAAACAGACAGAGAACTTTATTGAGGTCTAGAAAATCCGTTGCCAGTCAGTGACTTTGTCCTACGGACGTGGGCCACACTTGCGCAGGAAGTGGAGGTCCTTGTTGTAATTAGAATGCGCAGGTAGACCATTGTAATTGCAGGTAGACCATTGTAAGGTAGACCATTGTTGTAACTGCAGATGCGCAGGTAGACCATCCTGTCTAGTATGCCAGATAATTTTGCGCTTCCGAAATCCCATGATAAAACGGCTCCTCGCAGTATGAATAAGCTCGATAGTTCGTAAATATTTTTATTCTTCAAGCCTTCATAGCAGCTTGCTACCTTCTAGACATTAGGCGCATGCCAGATAGACTACCCGTCGGCTGCGGCAAAATGGTTCGGGCTATCGTAGGCAAATATTATAATGGCTTCAAAAAAGGTGAAGGAGAGAAGGTCTCTTCCAGCTTAACGTCTTACACACTGGAAAAAAGTTGTAACATCCCGCGGGCTTCTAATACATCAAGGAACGACGTAGCAAGCTTTGACTGTCGAGTGGCTAGCGCTGCCGAAGCCACGAGGGCACGGCGGACCTCGAAACAGCTCGGAAGATCTTTTGATATTCCCGTCCGTATGCAATATGCCTTGTTTTCTCATCTGCTGCCCGCCAGGCACGTAGGAAGGCCTGGCGAGGCTTGTTTTCCATCGTTGCTGAGGCAGGCACCCGTGTGGAGGTGGGTAAACAATGAGGCCCCCGCATTGTCGGTCGGTGCTGATGCAGAACCCTGATGAACAGAGGGATGCCGGGTGGTGACGACTCCAGTAGTATTGATTCACAAGGGATTCTTTCGCTCTCTCTTTTTTTGTCATGTTCTCGCGTTGTCTCAAAAATACCATTTTCCTGTTTTTATTTAAAGCAGCTGCCTCACTAGCGTCACCGCAAACACGACTTCTAACGGTCCGAATCCGAGCACCCCATATGTTTGTTGACTTGTTTGTCTTTTTGAGCGGGGTGTAACCACAGAATGGTTGATTTCAGTTCATTAAGTCATTGAGGGTTGGTTGATCGGTGAACACAAACCAAAGAATAAAAAAGCTTGAACCTCACACAGAAGACGCAGATGCAGCATTTAGCCATGATCGGAGCGGTGTCGACTGGACTAAAGCCCACTACGTGGGGATGTTTAACGCGCCTCCTAATCGTAATATTACCACGCCATGAACTGTAATTACCGCCGCAACGGTAAGCGCCGACCATGGGGAAAGCGCCAGAACCATTAGGCGGAACCAGCAACCTTGGGAGAGGAAGAAGAGGTCCTGACTACTGTTAAAACGTAGCTTTCTGTCCAGCTAACCCGGGCCGTGTGTTTCTCTCGTGACAGTTCGGTAGAGGTGCTGGGTGGGAACCCACGCACTTCGACCACGAAGAATCCATCGCTTCCAGGCCCGGTGGTGTGAACACCACAAAAATGGTGCACAAGAGTAGCCACCGCCTGCAAGGCTTGCCACCAAACTTCCAACGTCTCCCAACTAGGGTAAGGTCAGTGATGACTTTGACCTTAAGCCAAGCCATCGAATCGGCAAACAGGGTATCACTCTTCGTCCTGAATGCTCCTTGAACACCCAAATCTTTCCATAGAGACCAATTTGAGGTTTTTCAATACTGGCTCGTCAGCTTCGACCACTGGCTACTTAAAATAAATAAAATGATGAGCAGAAAGTAAAAAATGTTTACTTTTCACTAAAGGCCGCAGCCAAGACCCGGTTCGAGAACCTTGAGTCGTCAACGAATGCCTGGCAGGAATTTCTCCAAAAGCTGCTAGCTACCTACTGCAGCAACAAAAAAAAAAAGAGTGAGCAGAGTTCCCACTTCAGTCCAGAATGCAGGAACCAAACTAGATCGATCGTGGGCATGTTCGTCGAGGATATGTGCTGCTTTTGTCGGCTGCCTTACCCAAATATGGCCGAAGGAAGTGCGACATTTAGTGCAGGGCGTTGGAGAGCAGCTCTTTGCTAACTTCGTTCGAAATCTTCAGGCGAGCGTGGCTATTTTTCCCCGGAAAGCAGCAACGACGGAAAGCGCTTTACAACAGTGTCTTATGCAATACAGCCGCCAAGCTTATATCTAGTCTTCAAACTCCGATGTTCTAGTGTCGGGGACCACAGATGAAGTCTGCGATTTATTTGTTTTTCCACGTAAACTTAGTAAGAAAAACTGATCCTACCGAGTAACCAAAGCGAAAAAATTGCCGCCCCACTTTTTCCTTCAACGGCAAAAAGGAACGCAAAATGAGGTTTAGCCTTTCCGCTATCTAGGTATCCACTAGTGTGATAAAACCAGAAGGGGATCCTTTTGTCGAGTCGCTATTGCTCCTGACCAACCATTTCATTATCTGAAGAGTCGAAGAAAATCTCTTGTTCTGATTTAGGTGCTCGCAAGCGTAAACGCTTACGTCGCCGGGATGTAGGGCTTATCTCAGCCGTAGTGCCGACGAGAAAAGTGTTAGCGAATTAAGATGTTTTTTTTCACGTATGTTTTTTTTTCACCAAAGAAGAATGGGTGCGCCAGGTAAGAATGTCGCTTCAGCAGCCCCTACAAGTGTGAGAACACAAGTTGCCGACCAGTTTCCTCGTCTGATAGCGAAACAGAGAAAGAAAGGTTGACCACGCGATTATATTATTAAACTAATAGTTTCGACTCCCTTTGTGTTGACTGAAGTGGGGGTTGACAATTTCACTTGTTCGCGGTCGTAAAATTTAAACTGAAAAAAGATGAAAGGGTGACCTGTGTTAAATACACCGCAGTTTATCGCTGTGAGCTGAATAATATTTTTTTTGGTTCTCTAGTCCTAATCCTACTGGAACGTTTTCAGCTTCGTACGCAATGGCACTAAGTATGACTACAGTGCCTTAGCGCTGATCGGATGGCGCTGCAAGAATTGAAAGTATTGCCACTCACTCAGCGATGAAAGCCTTAGAATGTAGATCAAAGTGTTTGGTCACTCTTTCGTCACTTACGACACCTTGCGCTCTTTGTCCGTGTAATTGCTATTTAATAAACAATATACACTTTTCAGAGCCGTAAGCGGTGATTGCTGCACCACAGAAGCGTAGTTTCTCACCAGGGAGATGTCGATGGGAAAAACATCTAATTACACCAGTCTTGGTAAGGGGGTCAGTTGGCGTGCCGCTGATTTATCATTTTTTCTTGTGGTATAGGCAAAGCGCGAAGTTTAAAGATGGTGTGCTTTTTGGTCGGGTCAGCGCCACCAACGGTCACGCCGTTGTCCGGTGTTGGCTGAGGTGTGTTTTCGTCGACAAGCAATCCGGCTTTTACAAGGGCGACCCGCACAACAAAACAAGACTGATGTCACTCGAGAAATGACATTTAAATTAAAGTGCACCAAAGAATCATGCTCTAAACTGAACAAACCGGGTAGTCGACACCTTTGTTAGGGGGTAAGGATTTAGACCCATTTGGAGACAGGTGTAGGTCTGGCAGGAATGAGAGCTAATGGTGCATGAGAAGGTAAGTGAATACGAAGCCTCTCGTTTTGCGACGTTCAGTATTGGACCCGGCATTAGAAAGTGGGCGGGCGTGTAGATGGCGTTGAGTGAGGCAGGAGGTCAAACCTCTTCTTCTACCTTTGCGATACCCCACAATGAGGGTTGCCACTGTTCATGTCTCGAGCGCATTGCACAGACACGCGCACGGTTGCTCTTACTGTGGCTCTCCGAGCATCATCTCGGACTAGCCTGGTATCCTTCCTGGTGGTCGAGTATTCTCCATGCCAGTCAAATGCATAGAACCCTCATAGAGAAAACATAGGGAAAAGAAACTGGCTTCGGTATAGGCGAAACTTTGTTAAAAGCAGCATGATTCGTTTTCTATGCATTGCCATGAAAATCGTGAAATACATCGAATGAAGCCAAATTTTGAATAAAGCGAGTTCTTTAATGCAAGGGTTGAAATTACTGTATATGCGAAGAATCAATGGCGATTGCTTCTGTTCAAGGTCTGCGGTGGGTCGTTGTCTGATAGCTCAACAGTTCCCCCTATTGTTGTAAACCAAATTAATCATTAAATTAAGACAACTAAAGCTACGCAGAACGATGCGTGTCTCCTTTTCTTCCCGATCACGTGCTTCTCACAATACCTTGCGCGTCCCTCTGTCTCGCGAACGTTCGAAACCCGCACTACGCAACATAATCGGCGACTGTGTGCTCATAGAAGCACGGCGGGTGTGTTTCTTCTTTTTCCCTTTTATTATTAGCTCATCCTTGGCAGTGATCGATGCCCCGTATCCTGCTGTGGCTGGGCAAGCCGTCTGGACCCGGGCTCACTCCTTAATCCGCTTATCGCAAAAGCAGACCTGCCGGTAAATGAACCGGAAGAGATATAAAGGCAATGGAGCGAAATAGAGACGCGGCTCTGGTAATTCGATAATACCAAGTACAAGAAATACCGAAGCGATATCTCTGAGGGCTATTTGAAGGCATTATCAAGGGAGTATAATTGATCAGTCGCACAAACTGTAGACCTATTGAACTAATTTTGAATGAAGTAAACTTTTATGTGGCATGACCGACGTTAGAATTGACAAGCGTCAAGCTCACGGGCTCCGGTCTTGTGTATGATCATAAGAGCACCGGTGTTCCCTTCGAAAGACAACGCATTTTTATACGCGGCATGCAGAACCATACGCCCAAAATGGCAAGGAAAACTGCTGATGCTTACAAGCCAATCCTGTAGGTTAGCGTTAAAGCACATTGTTTTACGGGAGCTGGATTGGAAGAACAGCCAGGACTCCTCCCAGACGTGGGGGTGTGGGTGTGAAGGCAAAGTGATGGATCTTCATATTGTCACGAAGCCAGGGATGACGCAGTTGTTTTGGAAAAGAAAAAAGTTTATTGCAGCGAACTTGTGCTCCCCTAACAACTCAAAAGAATACAGAGGCGGCGAAACAGCGGTCAACAAAGTGACGTGCGTCGGCGAACGTCGCAGAATCGAATACCCCGGCGTCTGCTCTGCCGGCTTTTTATCTTTCGGCGCGCGTGGTTCTCGAACCGTCGATTCGCATCGAGAACATTGTAGATCCAAGAAGAGTATTCCGGGCTGTTCACGTTAGATCGGAATGCTCTCCCTATCAGAACTGATAAGACATGCGGCACAGAAAGAAAGAATGGAACACGCGCTTCCCTTGGCACAGAGATAGCACAGACCGGCGCAGCCGGGCGGTAAAAGCAAAACACAAATAAACAAACCCAATGCATGGTTAGCGGCCTTACTCCCCATCTAACAGTGCATCGACCCGATGCTAACATAAGCGACAGTCCGAACAAATAAAAATAAAAGTTCGTCATCGTCTGTAGAAATGTTTTAAGCGAACCACGTGGACGACTTCGGGCCGCGTGGGTCGTCGTGATGTGCCGGAGTCACCATCGGGGATCACTTCGTAGGTAAGTTGGCCAACTCGTGGTAGAATCTTGTAGGGTGCGAAATATGGTCAGAGAAGTTTCTCACTCAGTCCGAGTCGTGGGATGGGAGTCCAAACCCACACAATATCCCCTGGGTGGTACTCGGCGGCTCGGCGTCAGAGGTTGTAGCGGCCGGCATCCACCAGCTGCTGGTCCGTTATACCAACTCGAGAGAGCTGGCGGGCCTCCTCCGCACGCTGAAGGCATCCTTGGACTTCGGCGTTCAGGTCGTCGTCTTGTACGTTAGGCAGCATGGCGTCAAGCAGTGTAGTCGGCAGTCTTCCGTAGACGAGCTCGAACGGTGTCATCTGCGTGGTTTCTTGGATAGCCGTGTTGTACGCAAACGTGACATACGGGAGCACTTCGTCCCAAGTCTTATGTTCAACGTCGACGTACATGGACAGCATATCCGCAATCGTCTTGTTCAAACGTTCCATTAGTCCGTTCGTTTGGGGGTGGTACGCCGTGGTTCTTCGGTGATCAGTGTTCCTGTAGCGTAAGACTCCTTGCATGAGCTCCGCAGTAAAGGCCGTTCCGCGGTCCGTGATGAGAACTTCGGGGGCTCCATGTCGCAGCACAACTTGTCTTATGAAAAACTTGGCGACTTCTTGTGCAGTCCCCCTCGGAAGAGCGGCGGTCTCCGCGTAGCGCGTCATGTAGTCTGTTGCAACGACAATCCACTTGTTCTCGGATCGTGACGTAGGGAACGGGCCCAGAAGGTCCATTCCAATCTGTTGGAAAGGCCTTCATGGGACGGCGATCGGCTGCAGAAGTCGGGCGGGTCTCGTCGGTGGCGTTTTTCGTCGCTGACAGTCACGGCAGCTCCGGACGTAGTGGGTGACGTCGGATGTAAGGCGGGGCCAGTAGCACTTCGCCTTGATTTTTTCAATTGTGTGGGCTGTGCCGAGATGTCCGGAAGACGGGTCGTCATGGCACGCTTCCAAAATTTCGTCACGGAGGTCTGCAGGGATGACAAGAAGGTACTTCGTTTCGTTCCGGGGCTGAAATTCTTCTTCACGGGGACGGAGTTTCTCAGGCTGAATGCTGGTAAGCTGCGTTTAAATGTTCTAGGTACGGTGACGTTGCATCCCTCGAGGTAGTCGATTATAACGCGTAAGTCAGGGTCGGCACGCTGCTGGGCGTCTAGGTCGCTCTCCGTCACGATTCCGAAGAACGCGCTGTCTTCATCAGGGTCTTGTGCTGGTGGGTCTACGGGGGCGCGGGACAGGCAGTCGGCGTCGGAGTGTTTCCTGCCGTATTTATAAACGATTGTAACGTCGAACTCCTGCAGGCGCAAGCTCCACCGCCCAAGACGGCAAGAGGGGTCCTTCAAATTGGCGAGCCAACACAGCGCGTGGTGGTCTGTCCCAACCTTGAATGGTCTTCCATACACGTATGGGCGAAATTTTGAAATCGCCTATATAATTGCCAGGCACTCTTTCTCAGAGGCAGAGTAGTTTTTCTCCTCCTTCGACTGACCACGGCTGGCATAGGCGATTACCTTTTCGCACCCGCTTTGTTTTTGGATGAGGACGGCACCCAAGCCTATATCACTGGCGTCCGTGTGTATTTCCGTTTCGGCGTTTTCGTCGAAATGGGCGAGCACGGGCGGGCTTTGCAGGCGTTTTTTCAGCTCGCCGAATGCTTTTTCTTGGTCGTTGTCCAAGCTGAAAGGGGTGCTATCTTTCGTCAAGCGCGTGCGCGGCTCTGCAATGCGTGCGAAGTTTGCGATGAAGCGCCGGTAGTATGCGCACAGTCCGAGAAATCTTCGCACGCCTTTCTTGTCTTTCGGGCTTGGGAAGTTCGCAAGGGCTGAAGTTTTTGCTGGGTCAGGTAGGACTCCCGCGGCGTTGACGACGTGGCCCAAGAACTTGAGTTCCTCGTACGCGAAACGGCACTTTTCAGGCTTCAGCGTTAGCCCCGACGTACGAACGGCCTCGAGTACAGACTCCAACCCTGCGAGATGTTCGTCGAAATTCCTGGCGAATACGACAACATCGTCGAGTTATGCGGGGTAGCACCCTTCATACCCAGCACCGCAACCAGATGTCACGAAGCCAGGGACGACGCAGTTGTTTTGGAAAAGAAACAAGTTTATTGGAGCGAACTTGTGCTCCCCTAACAACTCAAAAGAATACAGAGGCGGCGAAACAGCCGTCAACAAAGTGACGTGCGTCGGCGAACGTCGCAGAATCGAATACCCCGGCGTCTGCTCTGCCGGCTTTTTATCTTTCGGCGCGCGTGGTTCTCGAACCGTCGATTCGCATCGAGAACATTGTAGATCCAAGAAGAGTATTCCGGGCTGTTCATGTTAGATCGGAATGCTCTCCCTATCAGAACTGATAAGACATGCGGCACAGAAAGAAAGAATGGAACACGCGCTTCCCTTGGCACAGAGATAACACAGACCGGCGCAGCCGGGCGGTAAAAGCAAAACACAAATAAACAAACCCAATGCATGGTTCGTGGCAATATGGTGGGGTTTTGCGTACCAAAGGTTCCTGACAGGAGAAGGACCCAGTTTCGTCAGAGTTAAGTCTCCACTCCCCATTTCCCCCTAGAAAAGTTTCTAACCACGCGCACCTTATCACACCAACTGCGTTCTAAAAACTGGACCCGTCATTGTATTTTGTGCCTTTAAAGCATTCCGTGTTTCAGCGTCTGAAGACAGGAAACATCCCCCTCGCGAGGGGCACGATCAAATGCAGAGCATTTCCGGGGGCGCACGACGTTAAGTAGTTTGCGTTACGTTAATGTTGTTGCACTTGTTGCTGTTGGTTGTTGTATTGTAATTAAATGGGGAGACGTAATTGCGTGGTCACGTGACATCATTTATTAGCAGGTGGGTATGATTATTATTCTTCTCTTCTCTTCTCTCTCTTTTCTTCTCTGGCTGTTGTTGTTGCGTCGTCAACGTCTAGATGCCGCTGGTTGATTTAGTCCCCCCATTCGAGGGAGTCGATGGGAGACGTCATTGTACAAGTTGTTCTTGTTCTTGCTGCTGCTGTATCAGCAGCTTCTTGAAGTAGTTTGAATGAGTCAAGGATATAAGGCGCGTTCGTAGCCCTCCATTCTGTGTCGGCTTTGTGGCGCAGTGGGTAGAGCACCATGTACCTCGCGTTCCGCCCGCAGTGTCGTGGGATCGAAACCAGGCGCCGGTAAGTATTTTTTTTAATATAGTGTAGGGGGAGGGGTGCGGACTACGATGGACAACTAGAACGGGTGACATCGTGAGTTAAAGAAATGCTCTGCATTTAAAACCCGTGTTTTATTGCACAGCACTTTGTCGTCCGCTACAAATGTTTCGCGGTGGCGGTGGGCGAAGGCAGCAGTGTCCGCCTCAAACGAGCCTGTGGACGAGCCACCCCAGGCGGAAAGAAACCGGATGACCAGCGTCTGGCGAGAGTGTGAAGGGGAGGGCGGCACGCGCTGATAACGAGTCATCTCCAGCGCGTCGCCACGGCTCAGTACGTATCACTGCCCTTACCATACAATTTCGCCATGCTTCGCAGCCAAGCAGCGGGTTAACTTTTGGTAAACTCTTTAAACCGTTTACGTTTATTTTTCACTCAACCTCTACATGAGCAGCTCGAGCCTAAGCTCGATGCAATTGTCCGATTTTATCTACTAGCAGGTCATCGTCGCTCTATCGCACCGCACCGCACAACAAACGGGTTTCAGGGAGGCGTACCGTTAACCCTGACTGGAGTAAATAATGCAGTGTGTTATAACAAACTGTTCCTAGAATGTGATCGTCAGATATACGAGTTCATTAGTATTAAAAAGTAGAAGTCGGACACAGAACAGAGGTTAACGAGTTAATATAGCCGAAAACCAAACCAGGATGTGTGCGTGTCTGAGGAGTCAATCTGGATTATTTGTGCCTGTGGTGCTTCGCGACGCGAAATAGTATGTACAGCGGCTATTATGACGAATAAAAAAAGGTTAGATGTGAAAATGTCCAAAAAGTAATATTGGAATGCGCGTGACTTTTTTATTTGCGTTCAACTAACTCTTTCTTTCTGCCTGTGTTAGTAAAGATCTCGCTATTTACCCGCGCCCCTTTCCACGGCAACAACAGAAAAGAAAGTGTTCCTCATTATTTGGCTCCCTGGAAGACCGGATATGGGAAAATATAAGAACACGTATTCACAGCACCACGTCTGTTTGAGTCACAGCAGGACGAATACTCGCTACACCTATAAAGGTTAAATGCTACTAACGGTACGGGTACGCAGCTACTGCAAAACTCTTCCTTCAGCGAAGCGTGTCGTTGTTTCGCGATTCCCAACCTACATTTCTGCTCTCCTTTTGTTTTTCTTCTGTTTTGTTGCTGCTGCTGTTTTCACTCCAGTTTTGCACTCTCCTCCGCAGCACTTTTTCTGCATTCTTCTGTTACCTGTCTCCTCTCTTCATCTCAAACGATGTTCTTCCGATGTTTCTTGCCGATGTTCTTGCCTACCGGGAATCTGTATTTTTCAGGTTTCTTTTCTCTTTTTGTGGATTCACTGTGGTTTATAGGAGTCATTTTCTCTCTTTTTAGTTGTTTAAGTTTTTTTAGATCGCCTCAGGATCTTCACGTCTCTTTTCATTCCTTCGGATTCTCACTCCGATGCCGATAGGCGTGTCGAACCTTCAGCGCGAGAGTGGCCCTCCTGCCAGGTGTTGGCCGGCCCGCTTCTCGTCGCTGTTCGTTCCAGCTGAAGGACTCCGCAAACAAGGGGTCGCCGCTTTCCTTTTTAAAGACGATAGTCTTTCTTGGGCTACTTAAACCCAGAAATTTTGGTCTGTCTGTATGTCTGTGTGTCTGTATGTCTGTCCGTCTGTCTGTCTGTGACTCGATTCAGCCACCCGGCCAAAGCAAAACCATGCCTGCGCAATAGTCTTATATAGTCACAGCTAAATCTACCCGTCTATGTCCGGTGTAAGGTTAATACTTGTCAACATTGTTGAAGAAGAACAAGACATTACGCAAATATGAGACAACAAATCAATACAGAAGTGATATTTGCAGTGTCCGTTTATAAAAAAGTCAAACATGCTTGACTTTTGCGAAATTAAATAATTTATCAACTGCAGAAAAAGAATTCACTCCGCCTTCGCCTGCTGTCGCCCGCGCCACTATAGCTTCTGGCGCCATTTTAAGAAATCAACCGGCAACAGTTACGCAAGGTTCCACTAGATAGGTTCCACGTTCTGCTTGCAACGCACGTGGAGTAGGGAAACGTGGTTCTTTAAACGTTGAAGCACGGCGCCTCGATTAACGCGCGTCTTCGCCGTACGGCAGCGTTCGCATCGAGACACCCGGTTTGGAGCAGTGGAACGCGGGAAATTTAAAATGATTTAAGCGAACCTTTGGCGTCTTTACCTTGGGAGGAGCGCGACGCAAGAGGAACAACATGAGAGGTGAGCGGGAAAGCGAAGGGAGGCATTTACTTCGCAAAAGCCGATAAAGACAATCGTCTTTTGACGACATTTGCAACGAAAGTAGCAGATGCGCGTACAATTTTTTTCTTTGTGCTTTCGCTACCTCGCGGTCTTGTGTTTGAGTGTTCTGGCGAGCCAAAAGTGATCCCACGCGACCGCTTGTGGGGCTTTTGTGGGTGGAAGGGTCGTTCTTCGGTGCAACGATTGGCCACTCATTGCAAAGAGCTTGCAGGGTGAGGAATTCTTTTTTTTTGTACATACCCTCGGCTCTGTATAATCGGCTTATCGTGGGTGGTAGTTTTTATCTTACTAATCGAGGCCAGCTGTTAACTATAGTGAGCAAATAGATAACACGAGTTTCACATTGTATAGGTCTCGGGAAATTCAAATAACACTTTTATGTTTCCTGGCTACAGTTCCCAATGACCGGAAAGTTTGTTTGGTAAACGCTAGAAAGAGATATTTGGTATTCACTTTCAGGAAGTAACACTGCCTCCAAGCAAGGAATAAGTGCAATATGTCGGTTAATTGGAAGTTTCGACGAATAAAAATCAGCGAGGTGACCTTCATTTCTTTAAAGGTTACCGTTGAACATGTTTGACGTTTATATATTATATATGTACAAATGCACTTATATAACACAGAAACTATACAGGTTATTAGTAGGAAAAAGCACTTCCGAATTTAAGCTTCAGGACCCCACGTGTCGGTACACAGGCGATGAGGTGCGCCATTGTGGATGGCTCCAGTTTAATTTCAACACCTGGTGATTTTAACCATGCGGTGGAATCTCCTTGATCAGAAAAGCGGCCGCTGTGGTCGGGGATTGAACCTTCGGCATTTCTTAAATACTGTTCCGTGAAGTCTCCTATTTCTATTTGGATTCGACCTGCGACTTATAGACCATGACGTTTCGTGGCATTGCGTCAATACCACGGGGCTAAAGTTTATTTTATGCATAAAAACGACGCCGCTTCGTTACTGAATCTCAGATGAAAACCACTTTTTCTGGTTTCCCCAATATATAACAGCGAAATCATGATATTCCAATATTACAATATTCCAAACAATTGTCCTCTGCGATTCCTTCCACGACATTATTTTATATCATATCTTTATGCGGTTGTGCGCTGGGCTACGCCATGACAAATTGATATCGAATGCACTTCTAAAACAGCGAAAATGACTACTGTGAGTTCCCTTAAGGGCATCAACCGTAGAGACAAAAAAAACATCGAAATAAACAACTGAAGCCCGGAGGCGCTCCGGAAGGAAAAAAAACACGCTATAATACGATTTCAGCAGAGTTAGAGGCAACCATCAGTGGTGCTTCGGCATCGTCTACAAAATAATCAATCCCATCCAAATAAACGCTCACCTTTCATCTTCCTCCCTCGGTTCACGTAATATAATTATGAAATAACAAGGTTATACTTCTCCCGTTCCCCACTTTGTAGATACTGGTCCTCCAGCAGGCCGAAGCGTATAAGAATGATCAGGCGCAGGTTGAGAAAGTAAGGGACAGACTCCCATCCAGTACTTACACGCAGGAAACGTGCATATCTGTTTCAGTAAGGCTATTGGGACTAAATTTTTGGTGCATGACCTCTCATCCGTGCAGGCGTCTGCTTTGTGTAAAATGTAATCCAGATGAAGGCGCGCTTTTGTTCTCTAACCTAATGTAGTGGCCGGGGTAATTTCGTCTGAGCAGCTTTGCGGTACTAAATAACTTGCTGTTGCTTTAATGGTTCGCGGAAACGTGCAAATAGTACAGTAAAGTTAGACTCGACGTAGTCGGGAGTTGTTCGCCGGAGAGAATGGTGATGTTACCGATACGATGCACAGATAAAAGGTTGATGAAGAAGTAATCAATTCTCAAGTGTTTACAGGGCGAATAACAAACACCAGCACACACGAGAAACAAAGGTTGAGTTGATAATTTGAACGCACCTTTCCAAAAGAAACGTGATTGAAATGCAAAGCTTTCTCCTATACAAATGTGAAGTCCACAATACAATCAACCAAAGTCAACATTTAGGATAAAGATAAGCGAACTGAATGTGGTGTAATGATCTTCTATTATTTGGTGATTGGGTCATCTGAACGCTCCGAATCGGTTATCTCACCCTTGCCATTGATGTGGACTTTGGCTGATTGGATGGTCGACTCTCCATTTGCATCAGGAAAAACTTTGTTTTTCGTCATCGTCGCGGTTATAAGCGCGCTTTGTGTAAATCCATTATGTAAAGTTGGCTTTTCTTTAGTGCGTTTTTTTTTCGACAACGCAACAACTGGGATATAGAAAGCTTCGCCTAAAAATATTGTACAACGTAGCCCACAAGGGGTTATTGCCACACGATCCCTTCGAGAGGCCTGCAGGACGGAATATACCCGACAGCCGCAAGGCTAAGAAAAAATATACTTTGCCTCCCGGTTCCCCCATCACTACAAGCCCCACGTTTAAAACGTGGCAACGAAACGAAATATATTTCGCTCATTAATTCTAGATTTAACATTTCCGTCTTACTCAGTTAAACATAGTGTGTTTCTCTTTTCCTTGCGGTTTAGACGTTTTCTTCCTTTACCGTAATTTTGCTCACATTTCTGCGAAGCCTTCTTCCTTGTTCTGATACGGCGTTGTGCTGGCGTCACCGATTATAATATACGGCCCCCTATTCTACCCGCTATTACAAACAGGTCATAAATATGCACAACTAAAAGCGATATGACAAAACCTACATAACCAGCTACTACTCCTCCGGTCTTTCTTGGTGAGTGAGTCCGCAAATCCAGCGGGTTTAAAGTCCCTAGGACCATCCTTATGGGTCCTAAAGTGCTTATTAAGGCAATTTTTAAAGGTTAATTCAGCCCCAAGGGTATGTGAATGGCGGATCGACCACTAGTAGCAAAAGCGGCCAATTTTGTACCACTTGTACACAGAAAGAGATTTGCGTGCTTGACAAAAACAGTAAACCTTGCCTCCTATTGTGCTGCTGTGATTGTACTGCTCTGTGTTTTCATGTTTGCGCTGTAACATTCTGATGCCGCCAGCTATTAAATGTGGAGAGCCAAGGTGAAGGCGGCCGAATAAATACGTATAGTGGAACGTTTCAATGCGGCCTTTCAGCCATGCCTGGAAGTTGCCCCGGTACGGTGAGTTAACAAACGAAAGGACTGTTCGCTGTTTATGAGAGATAAAAGGGGTTCTTTTTAACTGCGGAGCTGTTGTAGGTGGCCGTAATGTGTGGAGCGTAACCCATAACGCGTTAACAATACCAAGAATATGCCGAGCGCTCCTAGCACGCGCATCGCGGCGACCGCCGACAGGACCCGGCGCGAGCAGTGGCTTTAGCAAATAAAAAATGGCAAAAACTCCTGGCGCGAGAAAACGCCGCGCACTCGGAAGTGCGAGCGGCGAGCGTCCCTTGCTCGCGCAGTGGCTTTAACAAAAAATAATCTGGTGAAAAGTTCTAGGAGCGCCTCGAGTTGCCTAGGAACCAACAAGGCCACAGCCGGCGCAATACCTGCTCCAAGGAACGTTGACGCCATTCCAGGAACGCCGCGCATGCGTCATGCACGTACGCGCAGCCGCTGCGCCCCATTTGGCGTCATGCGCTACGGCTCATGTAATGCTTGGCAATAGGAACACAACGATATCGATGCATACGACGATGACTACTAGCAGCACAGTGCAAAGCGACGACGGAACATCTATATAAACAATTTCAAACTTGTACAAAGCACGGTGATGGGTCCTTCAAGGCTCACGTGGAAACAAATCCTTCAGCTTCGCTATGTCTACGCCATGCGCGACACAGCACAAGCATCGCCAGTTTTTTCTTGCTGTTTTTTTTTGTTTGTTTCTGCCCCTATTGTTTGCTTGTTCCTGATTATTCGTACAGACAGCGAGAACTTTGTGAGTGTACGAGAGGTTATATTGGCCAGCTGTCTTTTCTTCACTTTAATCCCTCGCTTTCAATTCTCGTGGGCCATTCAATGCAAACGCTACTTTTCCACCCCGCGATTTTTCCTTTCCTCAAGAATATCTGTATGAAATGTTACGTGTTCATCGATCGCCATGGAATTGTTTGTTCAACATCGGAAACTTTCTCCGCAGCATCTTTAGACACGGGCGACCCGATATCATCTCGCGGGAGCTCGGTCGGCTGATTAGATGTTGCTTTGTGTATGACTGTAACGGTTGCGGAGTTTTTTTTCGTATAGGTTCCTACAAGAGTTACCACGCAACGGACTTCCCTTGGAAGAAAAATTGTATTGTGGCAGCAAAGGTAATGGGCTGTTCATGGTTCGCATACTGGGTATGTTAACCAGACGCGAGCAAAACAAAATCATGGGCCATTCTACCTTGTGATGGAGGCTGACCATGCGTGCAGTGAAGCTCCATGACGGACAACATTGAGGTTGCACATACGTAATGTGGAACTCGTGAACACATCTGGTTTTAAAGCTAAAATTTCACTTCTACCCCCCTCCCCTCCAGGGGTTCTGTCGCGACCGTTGGTGTCAACAGAAATATAAAAGAAGTTACTGGCACCGCCAGGAATCGAGCCTTGAACGGACAGAGAAACGGAGCGAGAGTTCGTTGTCTTACCTATTGAGCTACGAGCCCCCGTGGAGACGAGAGAGACCGACGGTGCACTCACCGAGCACATCTTTGTGGTCACCCCCAGCGTTCTCACTGAATGCCACCGGATAGCTTCACGCGATCTCTGGCACCGCTGCGTAACAGTGCGACCTCTCGCGCCGTTACAGGAAACAAACCTTTCCAGCCACTACGGTGCTTCAGGAAGCTTAAAAAACGCTGCTGAGAACGAGGTCGCGGGTTCGATTCCCGGCCGCGGCGGCCGCTTTTGTGATGGAGGCGAAAAGCAAAAACGCCCGTGTGTACGAGATTTCGGCACACGTTAAAGATCCCCAGGTGGTCAAAATTAATCCGGAGCCCTCCACTACGGCGCGCCTCATCGCCTTCGTTGCGTCGGCGCGTTAAACCCTACAATCAATCAATCAATCAATCAAGGAAGCTTAAAAAATTTCCAACATCCGCGACACCAGCATTAGGCAAGCAAAACAATAAAAAAGCTTTCGGCTTAGCGACTTTTATTCCTTGCTTTTTCTGAGCTGCTATCAACGCGCGTACATGGAGGTCATGGAGGGCCCAGCAAGTAGCTAGTGCTTTATTGTCCTGTGAGCAATTAGAAAGCAGAGTCCGTTTTGTTCTAGTAGGCGTGCAATACGGCGCACTGGACGTGGCGCACTCGGAGAAGAGAAGCTGTTAACCCCAAGGAAAGTACCTGTTCTTCCCTTCGACTATTTTCTGTGAATTCATTGTTTACTTTGTTTCAGTGTGTATAATTACGCCTGCCACAAAACCGGACGCGGAATTTGACGATCCTCTGGTTCGCATGGTGGCACATTGACAAGTAAAAATCGGTATTGGCAGCAGGTCGATTCTCCTGACATTGACTGTCTTTTTTACTGATTTACTGATAAATACGATTTTTTGGTATCTGGTGGGATTATGTTCCTTGCAAAAGTTATCGAGGGACAACGCGACACTGTTTGAGATTTCCTTGTAACAAACTCCTCAACTTCTTGGACACGTTTCAAACAGTGACTCAATCAATTCACACTCGAAATATTTCATTTACCGGTTGTTTGCTGTGTGTAGTGCAGAAAAGAAGCGTTTCAGCTTCAAATATGCGAACAGCAATTCAGGTGTTTTGTTCTCACACTATGAAGCAATTTACTGTGTCTCAGTCGTTCTACAAGTTATATCTATGGGTGTATGTATATCAAAGAGTATGTATTTATATTCGCGCGTACATTTTGTGAGCGTGAGAACAATCAGACGGGATTATCATTATAACATTATAATAAGAATAGTGATAATGATGATAGGTATGACTTGATCATCGGGACCAAATTCTAACGCAATTTCGGTGCGAAATAGTGAAGTATCCTGTTCCACTCCATTCTACGCAGTATCGTTTTTCCTTTTTCCAATGTTAGAAAGTTAGGGTTAATCACTCGCCAGCAATCCTGCTCGGTGGACATGACAGATGAGTACGCAAGAGAGTGTACCCAGAGAAAGGTGGCCCATTTTTATCACCGCGATCATCATTCATCGTCGCATCAGGGCCAGCAGTGAGACCCACAGAAGAGGTTTGAGAGAACTGATTGTATATGAGTGCATGCACGCACATGCCCTTGGAACGAGGGCTTTTGCATAGTGCAACAAAACATGGTAACTAATCTCTAGTGTTTTAAAAGACCATTACGTCCTTAAACCAAGAACTTACACCCCTGGGCAGCCAGAAACCATTTGGACCTGTACAATAGCTACTCACCCTCCGCCCCACCCCCCATCGTTAGCACTGAAGCACCGAACTAGCCACAGAGACTTACGTGACTCCATGTGCGTTGTGCTCTTTGCCCCGACTGGCTCCATGAAATGAAGTTACAAGTAATCAGAAACCAAAAGGTGAGATGGGTTCATTCGAAAGTCGCTATTCTAGAACAGCAATCATGTCAAAAATAATAGAAACTATGAATTGAATATTATGTACAACACAAAAAAAGAACAGAGCAGTGACGACTCACCTACCTATTTCTTGTAATGCCTCTGTTACGTCACAGGGACCGGTTTGCTACATTGTCGCGCGTACAGGAAAGCTACGGTCGGTAAGCATTAGTGTACGATTGTAGTTGTGCGTGCAGTTTTGTTTGATACCACCCATGGAATGCTAACATCTAGATAACCCACTGGTTACTCTGCTTTTTATAGGTCCACAATGAGGTCACTTTCAGCATTATGAGGCGAAAAATGTGTAAACTTTCCAAATATCCGCGATCTTTTCTTGATAACAACGTCCTTTGCTATCTGTGTGGAGTGCATGGGCTTCAGCACGACGAAATTTAAATTTAAACAAAGCGCCTAAGACATTGATAGGTGGTGGAGAATGGCACAAGGTGAGCACGGTGATGAACGCGTACGGACTCACGCGACTTGCTACACCCTTTTAAGTTGAGTGCACGTTGTCTACACGGTTGCTTCAAGACAAATTCGCTATGGTCTGTCTGTCTCCACCTTATCTGTCTCCACGTAGTCTGTCTCCACCTAAATGTCGTCCATTTAGCACGAATTTGCTTCGTTTGTGTGGCATGTATTATCAAGTTTTTGTATGCCCTGAACATCCTTTGAGATATATAAAAAGGAAGTTATCCCGTTTGTGTGGGTTAAATTTGATTATCAGCCTCTACCCAATCTTCACCAAAAGAAGTGGCTACCTGCCGTGGCCAGTTTTGGCTTTCCTTTGTCTCTCGTGCAAACTGGAGTCCTTCGGTGTTTGTGAAAGGTGTGTTATGTTCCGGAGGGTCATGCTAGAAAGCGAGCAAGCAAGAACTATTTCTATTGAAAAATATTTCTGACAACTTGCTTCTCAGGCTTCTCGCTTTTCACTCAAAGTCGAATGATTCCATGTCACAAAAAGGCGGCCAACTGAAATTGCGAGCATTTTCAGATGTAACATTCTGTTTTTTTGTCCCTTAATATGATATTCTATGAGTTGATAAGACAGACATACAAAAAACCCTACTGCATGGCTCACTCGAGATGCTTGCTGAACCATACGACGGTTTTGTTTCCTACCTAATCGATGCGAAACATGATAAAATTCATGGTTCCTTTCGTCTTCAACACAAGGCGAAAACCGGCATCTATTATAAATAAATCACAACCGTGGACACTGTGCTGTAGAAAACACGGAGCAAGAACTCGTCTGTCCCACCATGGTGAAATGTGATTGGCGCCTACCACCTTATTCCCTTTTTTGTGGTTTCCTACCGAGCTTAGGCCCTATTCACATTTGTTGCAACTGCTTGTCCTTGTAGATACCATAAAAGTATTGCAGTGACGCATCCCAAAAGCCTCATATAGCTGGCTGAATATTTAAAACGTACATTACATGATTCCATGCTTTTGGAACATTCATGAGCATTCTAGTGGGCACTTTCGGAGAAGAATATAATTTGTTGTGTACTCAATGAGCTGAAGGTTTCTTGTTCTTGTGTTTGCTTGGTTGAACAACTGGGGCAAAGTTTACAGTTGGATACATATACGGAATAAATTACAGGCAAAAGCCGCGTGACAGGAAATGTACGAGCAGTGAGATTGCGTGTTCAGTTTTTGTCCGCCAAGCTGCACTGCGTGTAGTCGTCTTCTTGAGCACTGTTGTCCCACTCTCTAGATAAAAAAGAAGGCTATCACGACACGAGAAGCGTCTTAAAACGGTTCTCTTGTAATCTGTCCGACTGTGGGGCAAATTTTTCTGTTCTTTCACGAAACGTGAATGGCAGCAAGAGCTGATAAACAAAAGAAAGGAAATAATTTTGAAACATTCAACCACCGCAAGACAGATGGTGCCGGCGCAGCACTGAGGTTTTCCACCATTCCTCTCAGTGCAAAGACCGACGCTGTTTTTATGCCGAGGATTCTATTTCTATTCTTGAAACATAAAATGTCGTTTATATCTCTCAGAGAAAAAGTTTGGCGTCATTCACGCGAAGTAAATACGTTCGCACAACTTGATGCCGTCAGAGGAAAAGTAAGATTTGAATTGTCTGCTTTAAACCGACCGACATCATTTGTTCTCTTATCAAAATTTTGCGGCATGTCCTTTGTCCTTTCTTAGGGAGGGCGTGGAGGGGGGTTGCTTCTATACGCTGTATTAATAGAAAGAACCCATATACATTTTTGGTTAGGGAGATCTTTCTTTACATGTAAAAAAAAGTAGCGAAGAACCACCGCAGCCGATGTGTTTTTAACAGCGAAGCTGTTTAGCAAATCGTAATTTTTAGTGTCCAGCAGTGAGTCCGTCTGAACAGAGACGACCATAAAACTTTTAATCATCCGTAGTTAAAATTACCAAGAAATTGCCCATCGCGCCATGTGAGCACGAGCTCGTGAGCGCGGGCCGTGCGGCGACCACCCGGCAGTTCAGAAAACAAAAAAGAAAATGCTTAGCGCTCTTGTGTGAGGGCATCAGGCCGCAGCCCAGCGTCCCCTGCGCACGTTTGTCAAGCCAAGCATACCCACTTGCGGAGGTTGTACAAGATTGGAGCGACCAGCCGGTTGTTAAAGAAGCCAAGAAAATTCCGAGCGCTTGTGTGTGCGTCCCTCGTGGCGACCGCCCAACGTCTCCGGCGCGCGTTTGTCAATCCAAAGTTCGCTGCAATCGTAGCAACACTTGCTCGGAACGACAAAGACACGTCATAGCTTCCACGGTGAAGTCCAATGATTATCACTTCCAAAAAATGGAGAAAGCTCAACCTTATAGCAATTATAACAGAGTAAAGGTCGCTTCGGCTCTGAAGAAGAAACAAGTCGGCTGCAATCCTGGACAAGGTTGCGTACAGCTTCGCTACCTTCAAGTCTTACGCGTTTGTGTCAGCTTCCTTCATTTTTTGTTTGAGAAAACGGCATTACTAGAGAGGCAGTGTTATCGCGTTCGGAGATGAGTGGACGAGGCATTCTCAGACATTCTTACCATTAAGTGTGAAGCTACTGTTATTCCTTCTTTCTTGTGCCACAAGGTAGTGAGAAATTAAGTTTACGTTCCTATAGACCCTTTTATGAGCTTCCTCTGCACACATATAAATATGCTCAACCACCACTACGGTGTTGAAAGCTAGTTTATTGTCCTTATGACTTGAAAAAAGTCGGCTCAACCTCCCGATGATTTGGATATCGAGACTAAATCCGGTCAACTCATTATTCAATGACAGGATCACCTTTCCTTACAAACAAATTGGGCGCAGTG
Source organism: Haemaphysalis longicornis (assembly GCF_048455015.1). Lineage (NCBI taxonomy): Eukaryota > Metazoa > Arthropoda > Arachnida > Ixodida > Ixodidae > Haemaphysalis > Haemaphysalis longicornis. The sequence continues at coordinate 54,227,152 of NW_027526385.1, read as the reverse complement.
GTTCATATCAAAAGTGCAGCGTCTAACTGGAAGCAACAATTCAAAGGCGAGAATTTATTCTTCCGGTCATAGTGAAAGACACGCTCACTTGTGGTAGTTGCTCTCTACGTTCACTCTTCATTTTGTTTTTCTTGTTGCAGAGTAAATTACATGGTGACGCACGGTAACGACGTTCGGGGAATGAAAAGAAATGCTTCGTCACGCTGGTGCTTCAGAAATAATTTTACGAAGCCGCACATCTTCAAGTTTTGCAAAAAGGGACGTAATTTACACATCATGGGTAAATAAAAATATAAACTGGACATATTGTGCCGTCCTGCCAAACAGGGCGCAAGGGAAGTTCTCTTGGCGGAGACGCAGGGGAAAAAGTATTTATTAGGCGAGGTGCCTAATTTGCCAGGGGAAACATACAGAGAGCACCGGTTGGGGGCAAGCAATATGGCGACCAAGAACAGAGCAAATGAGCCGATAGCTAACGCGCTCCTTCGTAGTCCTCTGCTGTGTTGCATCACACGGCACGTACCCAGGCGGGGGATTAGCATGCCCATCCTACATAACGCCGTCATCCCACAGTTTGGATCCCACAGTTTGGCACGTGACATTACTTCCTCACCTCAAAAGCATCGACTCTGTGCTACAATTATGCGCGGGAAATGTAGTCCGCTCCGACATGCATCGTGTGATCATCGCGAGAAGTATTGCTTCATGCGGACCACATGCAAAATTTCTGGGCGGGATCGGGAACGTCCTGCGGCGCTGGGGCTGGATGGAGAGACTTCATAGGTAACATCGCTAAGCTGTCGTAACACCATGTACAGGCCGAAGTAACGCCGCATAAGTTTTTCCGAGAGTCCCCGGCGCCTCACTGGAGTCCACACCCAGACCTGGTCCCCAGGGGAGAATGTTGCATGTCGGTGGCGAAGATTGTAGCGAGCGGCGTCACAACGCTGGTGCGGTTGTATTCGCTGTCGTGCCAGCGCGCGTGCTTCTTCGGCGCTACGCACAAACTCGTGAAGGGGGCCGTCTTGGTCGTCGTGAGTATCGGGTAGCAGCATGGCGTCAAGCATTGTGGTAGGTTCAATACCGTAGACAAGTGCCAATGGCGTCATTTGAGTTGTCTCTTGTTGGGCCGTATTATACGCGAACGTTACGTAAGGCAAAACTGCATCCCACGTCTTGTGCTCCGCATCGGCGTACATACTGAGCATGTCGGCTATTGTTCGGTTCAGACGTTCTGTTAAGCCGTTGGTCTGTGGGTGGTACGCGCTGGCCGTTCGGTGGGACGTACCGCTCAATCTCAACACTTCTTGCAGCAGTCGCGCCGTAAAAGCCGTTCCACGGTCGGTAATCAACACTGCGGGTGCGCCATGCCGCAGCACAATTCTTGTTAGAAAAAACTGCGCAACCTCCAGCGCTGTAGCCCGTGGTAGCGCCTTCGTTTCGGCATACCTGGTTAAGTAATCCGTGGCGACTACTATCCATTTGTTCCCAGTTGTGGAAGTTGGAAAGGGGCCGAGCACGTCCATGCCAACTTGTTCAAAAGGCGTTCTAGCAACCTGAACGGGCTGCAGAAGTCCGGCTGACCGGCCGGGTGGTGCTTTCCGCCGCTGGCAGTCCCGGCAAGTTCGTACATACTGCCGTACGGTGGCCGATAGCTTCGGCCAGTAATACTTCCGCTTGATACGCGCCAGCCTACGTGTGTAACCGAAGTGACCGGGGCTAGGCTCGTTGTGACAGGCCTGCAAGATTTCATTCCTGAGAGGGTCGGGTACGACATGCAGGTAGTTACTTTCACTCGGCGCGAAATTTCCTTATAGAGGACGTTTCTCCGCAGACAGAATGACGACAGTCCTCTGGCAAATGCCTTCGGCACGACGGTAGTGTGGCCTTGTAAAAAATCAAACAGCGATCGTAGTTACGGATTCCCGCGCTGGTGCTCCGAAATGGTGAGTGCGTCCAGAAATCCGATTAGCGCGGCATCGTCGCTGTAGTCGTCATCGGCGGGGGAAGGCCAACAGGAGCTCTTGAAAGGCGGTCTGCGTCTGAATGCCGCTTGCCGGATTTGTGTACGATGGTCATGTCGAATTCCTGGAGCCTTAGGCTCCATCGCGCAAGACGTCCAGAAGAGTTTTTAAAGGAGCCATGAAGACAAAATACAAGTTGGGTTTATTAGAAAGACTGCTTAGTCCCGATAACAATGATACCAATATCATCGCAATCTTCGAACAAATAATGGAGATATTAAAGAAAACTTGTGAAGCCGTGGCGACCCCCTAGGCAATTTCCCGCAACTTTTCTATGACGTCACGGAACCTTTTTTGTGCGATTGGCGGCCGCCTAACTGACCTGTCGCGACGACACATGACTGGACGTCTGTAATGGGGCCTCTAGTTCCATTTGACCGCATCACTTGAATGCTAACGTGCAGTTAACGCACTAAAAAATATATTTTATTGTTGGCCCGTATGACGTCATTCTTGCTCATAACACGTCACTGTGGCGCAAAATTTGAAAGTTTTTAAATACTTCTTGCTTTTTTTTCGTTAAAAAAACACCGTTTGTGGCTCTAATGGAGCTAAGTGAGATACTGAATCCTAGTGCTTTCAAATTAAACCAACTTGTATTTTCTCTTCATGGCTCCTTTAAGGTTCGTGAGCCAGAAGAGGGAATGGTGGTCGCTCACGACAGTAAAATGACCCCCAAAAAGGTATGGTCGGAATTTCACGAGGGCCCAAACAACAGCAAGGCACTCTTTCTCTGTGGCCGAGTAGTTACTTTCGGCCCATGATAGTGTTCGGCTGGCGTAAGCGATGACCTTTTCGGCGCCGTCTTGCCACTGCACGAGAACAGCGCCGAACCCCACACTGCTGGCATCCATGTGAACCATAGTTGCGGCCTCCTCGCCGAAATGAGCCAGCACAGGTGGCGTCTGTAAGCGACGTCGGAGCTCGTCAAAAGCCGCTTGCTGTTCATCACTCCAGATGAATGCTACGTCGTCACATGTGAGGCGAGTGAGCGGAGCCGCAATGTGGGAGAAGTTCGCTATAAACCTCCGAGAATAAGAGCACAGCCCCAGAAAACACCGAATGCTCTTTTTGTCGGTAGGGGTGCAGAACTTCGACACGGCATCAAGTTTATCAGGTTCCGGGCGTACGCCGGCTCGACTGACAACGTGACCAAGAAATAGTAGTTCTTCATACCCGAAGTGGTATTTTTCCGGTTTTAGTGTCAGTGCGGCAGATCGGATAGCCTGAAGAACGCACGTAAATCGCTCCAGGTGCTCTTGAAAGGTCCTGGAAAACACGACGACATCGTCTAGGTATACCAAACGCGTTTGCCACTTCAATCCCGATGAAACCGTGTCCATCATTGTTTGAAATATTGCAGGCGCTGAGCACAAATCGAAAGGAAGAACTATAAACTCATAAAGCCCGTCGGGGGTAACAAATGCGGTCTTTTCACCGTCAGGCTCATCGACTTCAATTTGCCAGTATCCGCTCTTTAAGTCCATTGACGAAAAGTAGCGGGCATGTCGTAATCGATCGAGTGAGTCGTCTATTCTCGGCAGAGGGTATACGTATTGTTTGGTTACTTGATTCAGTTTGCGATAATCGACGCAGAATCTCAAGCTGCCATTCTTCTTTTTGAACATGACAACGCGTGACGCCCAGGGGCTTGTCGATGGCTGAATGACGTCGTCGTCTAGCATTTGGTCCACCTGGTGCATTATCGCATCCCGTTCTTTTGCAGACACTCGGTAGGGGTTTTGCCGAAACGGTCTTTCATTTGCGGCAGTAATTATTCTGTGTTTGACCAACTGGGTTTGGCGGACGCCCGACGTCGACGAAAAGCAGTCCCGACAACTGTTTAAGAGCTCAGAAAGCTGGCGTTGCTCTGTCGGCGGGAGGTCGCGGTTAAAGTCAAATACGAGCTTATTTGGCACCACGGCTGACGCTTTACTTTGCAGAACGAAGCAGTCTGTTGCGTTCGAGGGCTTCGAAGCCAGCAACCGCCGTTCCCTTGGCGACTCGTCGACGTTCATTGGTAAAGTTTGTCAGCAGTACCTCCGCTTCGCCGCACGCTAGCGTCAACAGGCCCCTAGCAATAGCGATCCCACTTTCCAGAAGAAGGGGGCTCAAGACCTCGGTAATACTAGGGCCGCTGATTAGGTCATCACACCTAACGGAAACAAGCATGCAGGACCTTGGTGGTAGACTAACTTCGTCGCCGACAATTCGCAGGTGTGGGGGTCGGTTGCCGGTTAGTTGTGGTGTGTTATTTTTCGTAGAAAAACTCGCAAAGCCTTCGCCGACGTGGTTTACCGCATCATGATCGCGCAAGAAGTCCATTCTTATAATAAGCTCCTTGCAGCATTCCAGAAGGACGACGAACGTACCGACGAAGTCCGAGTCGCCAGAGGACGGCGAACGTACTGACGAAGTCCGAGTCGCCAATGCGTACCCTCGCGGTACATTTTCCGACAGGCGTCATTAGGTGAGCCCCGGCAGTCCAAATATGAAGTCCATTCCATGGGGTCTTGAGCTTTCTGAGCCTGTCAGAGAGTTCCCGACTAATTATTGAGTAGTCCACCCCGGTGTACACTAATGCGGTCATTTCGTGTCCGTCGAGAAAAAACTGTAAGTTCGGCCCGCGCGTTAACGTCGTCGTCGAAGCTTTGGGCTGCCGGTTCCCCAACTGCCGGCGGTAGAGGGAGGCCTTCGGAGCCTCGACTACTGGCAACCTTGCCTCCCAAGGTTGCGTCATCTAGTTTCCCCGTGGTGGCGTTGGAGACCGCCGGGTAGGTGGCCCTCCAAAGGTGCGGCGGCTGGGCGAACCTTGGAGAGCTGGTCACGGCTAACGGGATCGACGGAGTGGTGTGGTAGCTCGACGCTCGGCGACGTAGTCAGAAATGGCGACCGGTCTTTCTCCGAATTGGGGCCGAACAGCGTTGGGTGGAAATCCAGGCATTCCAATTTCGCGGTAGGGGCACCGGCGATAAATGTGCCCTGATAGCAGAGTGGCCGGTTATCGGGAGTTCGCCAAAGGTCGGTCTTGCGTACTTAGCGATGATAGTATTGTCGCGGACGGACCGAAGAGTTGAGATGAAAGTGCTGTTGGGCAGCAAAAGGGACTGCCTGTTGTGGCCAGCATTCGGCTGGGTGCGGCGGGCGGTATGGAAGAGGTGGCGCGGCAGGTCTAGTGGATACGGCGGAAGCCTGGGCAGTGAGAGCCATGGCGTAGGAGACTGGGTAGTGTGACGCTGGCTGCACTGTGGGTAGGGAAAAGGCTTTGCGAATTTCATCGCGCACTATGTCGGTGACGGAGGCCTGTATGGGTCCCGACGGGATGATGCCGCACTTCGCGAGCTCTTCTCTCAACACAGCGCGGATGAGATCCCGCAGGTGGTTGTCTTCATCTGTGGCCATGACGGCAGAGATGCTCGACGATGTTTTGGCGCCGATGCGGTAATATTGTCTGGAATGCTGTTGTAGTGCCCTCTCAATGGCAGTAGCCTCGCGGATGAAGTCTTGGACCGTACGCGGCGGATTTCGGACGAGACCGGCGAAAAGCTGTTCTTTTACGCCTTGCATAAGATGGTGTAATTTTATGCATTCTGCCATGTCTGGGTCGGCTCGCTTGCACATACGGGCCATGTCCTCCGCGAACATAGCCACACTCTCGTTGGGTTTCTGAGTCCGTGCTTCCAGAAGACGCTGCTCTTGTTCACGGTGGTCGGAATTCGCGAATTTCGCTTGAACCTCGCGAAGATAGTCCTCCCAAGTGCGCAGGTTCGCTTCCCAATTCTTGAACCAGGTTCTTGCACCTTCCTCAAGCGAAAAATAGACTTGTTGGAGCTTTTGGGTGGCACTCCACTGGTTGAATGCAGCCACACGCTCGAACTGTTCAAGCCAGTCCTCAGCGTCTTCGTAATCCTCTCCGCGGCAGCGTGCGGGTTCACGGGGCTGCTGAAAAGTCACCGTAGTAGGCATCGCCTGCGCCATTACCTCTGGCTGAGAGGCGTGTCTCCTTGATGAAGACTCCAGAAGAAGGCCCTGTTCTGGAGGAAGGCCGCGTTTCCGGCGGCTACACCGATGAACCGGAGTGTGGACGGGCGAAGGTCTCTCCGGGCTATCGGAAGCACCCTCCACCAGTGTTGCGTCCTGTCAAACAGGGCGCAGGGAAGTTGTCTTGGCGAAGACGCAGGGGCAAAAGTATTTATTAGGCGATGTGCCTAATTTGCTAGGGGAAACATACAGAGAGCCGCGTTTGGTGGCAAGCAATATGGCGACCAAGAACAGAGCACACGAGCCGCTAGCTAACGAGCTCCTTCGTCGTCCTCTGCTGCGTCGCATCACACGGCACGTACCCAGGCGGGGGATTAGCATGTCCATCCTACATAACGCTGTCATCCCACAGTTTGAATCCCACAGTTTGGCACGTGACAATATTATTCTGTAACAGACTTCACCTGTAGCAGCTACACTGCCTTTTCTACCTCCTTCCCAGCATTAGGAACCGTATTCGCAAAAAAGCGAATGCCGTGACGTTAGACAGTTCTTCCCGTGCTTTAACATTTCACTGCTGAAAGCGAAAAAGTCGGATTGATTACTGTAGCACTTCAAAGGGGTGAATATTTCGTGTCGAAAAATAATTTTTATGATTACAACGTTCATAAACAAATATAAGATGCAACATGAACAAATCTAAATCTTTTCCGATGCAGAGTGTACACCACTGGTGCTATAGTGAAAAACCTTCAATTCGCAAGTACAAAATCTATGTTAAAACCATCGTTCATAAAAGTGTCAAGATTAGGTGCAATTAGAGTGGGAAATATCCAGAAAGTGAATACTAAGACAATGAGTGACAAGCGCACAAGTTCCTCTTCAGAAAATGCTCTCCAGTCTTCGCTATTTCATAGAGAAGAATAAATTTGTGTGCTTTTTTTAAATCTTCGTGACAAAGAGCTGCAGAAATATGGTAAGACAAGTTGTCATTTCTGCTTTTTTCAATGACCTGACGCCATCCATTCGGGTTTCCCACCAAATGGGAATCCCAATGCCATCAAGTTGGATTTCCGACTGCACCCCCTGTCTCTGCACTAAGTGCTGTCAATGTACATTACCGTGACTTACCTGCTTTAGGACCTTCCAAATATTGTCTGGTACTGCACTTAAGACCCGCAGCAAACTTAAAGGCCAGGCTTTTGCTTTAAAACACGCGAAAATTGAAGTTTATTCTAAAGTTTCCCATGGTTTCTTTCAATCCCTTTTTGTAGGGTCAGCCACTCTTCACAAAGTTGACAAAATAAATACTTTAGTTAAATAAATTTTTCTGCTAAAATCACGGTTCAATTGTTACTTCCATTTTCTCATCGCTAAAATAGACGGGCATTGGGCTTACACATCCAAAAAATATCTTTGGGCAAATAATCTTTTTACTTCCCGAGTGCTAAATAGGGTTGCAAAATATATTCGTTTCAGTCAGCAACAAAATTTCTAATGCTGCCCTTAAACCACACGTTCAAAGTTAGGCTGACTATCTGTTTCATCGGCGCGCTGACTTGTTGGAGTTTCTACTTTTTTGTACTTCGCACACTAGACTTTATTCATGCTTTTCATCGTAAAACATTTTCGTAAGGTACGTTTTGAAACGTGCTCTCGAATTGACTCCTTCAAATAGCACGTTTTCGTTATCTCAACATTCTGCATAAAAAGGCTTATTTTAGTTAACGGCGTGAAGATGTGGCACTGCATGCGAAAACCTACAGCAAATAACGGCATTCGAACTAAAGGACTCCCTTTCGTCTATTGATTTCGCGGTCGCGATTCTTTGAAAAGGAGTACGGTTGCCTGTTCGGAGGAGACAGGAGGTTGTCGGTGCGGTGTCGAGTTATTGACTCCTCCAAAAGTCTGCACACTCCTTTCTCTTAATGAGTGGCCTGCGCTCCAAGCGGGGTCAATTTCTTTTAACACCATTCAAGCGAAAAGAAAAACAAAAACCCCGTTCAAGTCAGGTTCGTACTTACCAGTTAAAATGCAGCTCTCGGCACCTAGCACCCAGAGAATTTCACATATTTTCGCGTCACAAGCAGCTAAGCTATATATTCAACTAACGGCTCAAGATTCTTCTTCTAGGTATCGACGGGACCAGTTAAAGACATGAGTGCTTTGGTCTTTATCTTTTACTAGGGCACGTGTTTGTAATTGTGGTTGGAAATGTTTTTCGGTGTAGATGTTTTCCACACGTCTTTTACAGAGACTTTTGGTTACAGCGAACTGAAGAAGCAAGACGTTCATGCATGTAACATTTAATTTCGGAGCAAGCATGCATAAAACAAAAAATTGCAGCATTTGGAAAATTTTGACGTTCCCTTCACCATCGCGCCAATGAAGTTATCAAGCAGAACATACGAAAGGGACCTGTGCGTAGTCTAAGAGCAAGAAAAAAATGGACTGTGCAACTTAAAATGTAAACAACGTTAGTAGTACCCTCAGACGATTTTGCTAGTCCTAAAACGGCTAAAGTCGACGTTATGTTTGTCGCATGGGTTGTTCGCGGTAATGCTGTTGTTAGCGCGGCAGCGTTCAAGTATATTTTGTTCTCAACATGAACGCAAATAAAATTTATGACACACCGGAAAGCTGCAATAGAAAAAACTAAAACCAGACAATTCAGGAAAAGCAGGATTGTGGTCGAACTAATATTTTATTGCTCAAGCCCAATTGCAATACAGAAAAACGTCTTATTCTCTAAGTTGTACAATCGCGTTTTACATTTGCAATAACAACTAGCCATGATTCTGCTCGTTTAAACTTTATTACAGGTCTACCAAGTTCTTTTCCGGATTCCCGCAATTCCGTAGCTACAGTTTTCTTCACTGCCGAAGCTGTGTTCTTACGGTGCGTGTCCGTCTCCCACTTTTTAGTCAATCCTTCGCGAAATATCACTCCATAGATACTGGGTCGTCGGTTTACTGTGTTTGCAGTTTCTAGCGTAGACGTTCGCAAAATGGCAGCTGTCCTTCGATTAGAAAGTCGTTGTCCATTGCATGAAACGTGGACATGAACACATTATCGCCACCATCGTACACATCGGTGTCGCCGTCCTCATCATCACAATCCTGCTTCTGTCCAAGGCAGTACGAAGCCCCCCCCCCCCCCCCCCCCCCTTCATGTGCTCAAGCTGTTTCTCCATTGCGATACCCTAGCCCATTTTTTACACCCTGATATTCTTTTTATTCCCCCAAGGAACTGATGGTCTGCGTCTACTTTTGAACTAGCCTACCGCTAGCGCTAGCGATAACCACACACCGAGTTCTCACATAAGTAACCCTTGCTAGTGACGAAGCGGCGACTTATTTTCATTCATTGTTATTTTAAGGCATGTTCCACCCCATAATTGACAAATGTTAAAGTGGAAATGGTTGAAATGTGTTTTTTGACACCATACGACCCTCCAAGTAAATCCAGTGAGGCACTGGCCTTGACAGTTCTGGGCCAATCTCCAGCTAGGGCGCGTGAGACTTCTCAGAGAGCATTTCTGCGCGGAAAGAGAGAGAGAGAAACAACTTTCGCTGAGCCCATTTCAGGTGACGCTCGCAGGCGTCAGACGGGGTGGAACCCTAGTCACGAGTCCCATATGAGTCCAATAGCTCCTGGCCCCTGGACGCGAGCTCTTGCTGCGTCGACAGGTCGGGGCTGGACATCAAGATCTCCCATCGCTCGGGTAGGGGGGGGAAGGGGAAGGGGGAGGGAAGGTAGAGGATTCTTGAGCTCAGTACACTCCGCCAGTATGTGCGGCAGGGTGCCTTCCGTCTTTTTGCAGAACGGGCAGATGGGGTCGTGTTCTGCCGGGAACATCTTGTTCAATAAAGCTGGGTGCGCCAGTGACCCCGCTTGTGCGCGGCGCACTATTGTTTGTTGCTTGCGGTCGAGTTGCTGGTGCGGCACGGGAAGCCTGCACCTGGCGCTCCTGTACAGCGTGGTAATCTCGCGGTAGCTCGTGACTGGGTGCGGTAGCTCCGACTCGTCCTCGGCCCGGTCTGCTAGTTCGCGGGCGTAGTGGTCGGCGAGGGCGTTGCCTTCCACTGTCGAGTGTGCCGGAACCCACACGAGCTCTACGTCTCGTCCCGGTGGGCTGCGCTTTGCGAGAATTGCCATGGCCGCGTGGGAGACAATCCCCTTGCGGTAGTTGCCGTAAGCCGTCTTGGAATCAGTGACGATCGTATGCACGTCTCCGTGCGTGAGGGCGAGAGCGATGGCCATCTCTTCTGCTTGGCTGGCATCTGTCGTCCGTAGCGACGCGCTGGTCACCAGCTTGTCGATGGTCGTGACGGCGGCCACTGCTTTGCTGCTGTGCTGGGGAAGTGAGGCGGCCACGTAGAGGACCCGGGGGTCTGCTTCCAGCTGTCGGGCGAGTGCCTGCGCCCGCGCGGCACGCGGAAAGAAATCGCACTTTTTTTCTGTTGCGGCTTGTTGCGAAAAAATCTTCAAGCCATCATGTTTTGCCGGCCCTTAGATAATACAAGAGGTCACACGATTTTTATAGCATACCATGCACTCCCGTATCATTTTCTGCAAGCAATCGCTAGCGAGTGGTTATCACTTTTGCTTTCTAAGCTGTGTGTGCTGCGTCTTTCACGATCTTTTTTGTCCAGGCAGGTACACACATCTGAATTTGTAAGAAATTACTTTTTCGTATATGTTAGCGCGGAAACCGTTTAAATACATGGGTGTACGAGCGGGTACAAGATTTGACAAGGTTGTGATCAACATTGTGTCTTGATTTGTCGACAATACTAGCCTGCTCGCGCTCACGTTTCTCATGAACCTCTTACTGCGGAAAAACTTTTGTGCAACACCAGTATCTCTGAGGTGTTTCCCTCCGATTCTGCAGTCGAATAAATCGAAGCTTTCTCCTGCCTTTGCCATGCTCGCACTGTGGATGCAAAAGCGAAATACGCGATCAACCACAGCTTTAGAGTAACGAATTTTGTTTTGGCCCGCAGGCTGTTTTTGTGTCCCAGATATGCTAAAACTGTTTTCCCAGCCGATCTGTAATGACAACTCTGAATAGTTGTTAGTTTAAAGCGCAGGTGGTCGTAGCTAACAAGGCTTTATACTGGAGAAAAGTGTGGTACATTCGTCGTACCCACAGTTACGAAGAGATCCCGCCTTCATTCGGTAAAAAAAGCAGCCCGGAAGCTTTCATCGGGAATTCCTCGACCGAGACGCAATTTCATCAGATGAAGCCTGTTCTGCATAGTGTGAAGTTCGCCGCAGAATTCTCAGCTGCGGCATCACTCGTGAGGGAAAATGGTTTAATCTCGTTGCGATGGTCAATTGAGAAGCGCTGGGAACAGTCGAACGCCTCCTGCGAACATCGCTTGGTATTAGGAAATTTGTGGCACCAATGGAAATAGGAAAACAGATTGCTTTGCCACACGAGTGGCATGCGAGTGGCATATTCGTACCATGCGAAACGGGCTTCAACACCACATTATTGTAATAAAAACGCAAATACGATCACAATAAAACGTATTGTATTCGCTATAGTGACGTAATTCTATCAAAATGTGTCATTTGGTGAAAACTTCACGCCTTGGTACGTAGGCCGAAGTAACGCGATCGTATTATCGCATTCGTTGTGTTCTTAGTGTCTGACTACATCAGCGTTTATCTCAAAAGATGACACTGGTTGACGCCATTTAGACCATTGTCCGAGGTCTCCGATGCACTGACACTCTTCCCGCTTACACCGAGCTTACAAAGAACATACCTTCAGGGAAGCAACAGGTGCTTGATGTTCGTGTTGCATACACACCGACAAAAATAGAACAAACTGACCGACATATCACACAAGTCAATCCACCTTTTCCACACTGTTTTTTTTATTATTCAGGCAGTGGATAACGCAGGGTTAAACAAGAAACAAACACGCAGTGTTCCGAAGCAGTGCACATTTATCCACTCACCGTTTTTCATCATCTTCTTATATACCCACTGTTCTTTTGCAGAGAGCATATTCTCTTCCCGAAAGGAAGCGGAGATTCGGTACGCCTGCTACCGTCTTGCGGATGCAGCCCATTTGTGAAGTTCTCTGTAATGCCATTTACGCCTCTTCGTCTACCGACTTCCTGCTCTGACCTCGTTCTTTTCTCTTTCCCGACTAATGGTCCCCTCATTCTGCGAAAACACTTCAGCGCAAACGTAGCCAGCAAATAACTTACTATGTCTCCCAGTTTCGCAAAGTACTCAGGCTTTTTACCCCATTTTCCCCCTAACCTCTCTCATTTTTTCTTTCCTAAACTTCTAGTATTCCTCTAGTAACTTCAAATAGCTCACGCCTCCTTATGTTTTGTCTTCTCATTTTCATTCATTTCTGAGCCATCATGCCAGCAGGCAAGGCGTCTTATGCTACAGCCTTTGTTGCCACTTCTAAGGTTGGTTTGATGCTCCGTTTGGTGGTTGCGTTTTGCTTCAAGAGAAAATATTGTTTTAGTCTTCTGTTTCCTAGGTCGTGTGTGTGTGGGACGTCATAAAGAAGACTGCTCCCAATAAACTGATGTAAAGAAAGAAGCAATACACTTCTTGGGACCTGGACAACAAAAAAATATTATACGGATGAAAATTTCTCTGTTATTTACTGAGTTCTTCCTCAGTTCACAAACCCTTCAGCGTTTCTAACTGCTGTGTCACACCCTGAAATCAGGCCGACAATAGCAACAATTTTAGAATGGCTTTTAAGTGAATTCTCCTGGCCAGTATTCAGCCCACTTCCATTCCTTGCAGTATGATTGTGATTTGAACCCCACGGGTTTCTTAACCATAGTCTACAGCAACGGCTTCTTTGCATGCTGTGTATAAGACGTTAACTACCACCCTGTGGGCACTGCTCGACTGTCCTAACGCAAAGGTTGAGGGGATCGCTCACTAAAATGACACGAAGCGAATCCGGAAGGAGAAAAAATAAACTCGTCAAGATTAGATCAAACATGCGTGAATTGCGTGGTAAACGGGATACTTAGGCAGGGTTTGAGGCACATTTTTAGGGACTTAACTCCCAATCCCTGAAACATGGTTTAAGAAAAAAAAAAGAGTAGCAGCAGAGATTGTTCACTCTCAAAACGCAAGTTAAGAAAATAGGGAGTCGAAGGCTAAGGGAAGAAAAAAAATGGCCGCCATCCCTTTCAGCAAAAGTGAATGCCCAGCGAAGCTGTTGTAAACCGCTACACATGCTCATTGCTGCGGGTACGAAATGTTCCCCGTCGTCTCAGTGGGCTTGTCGCTTGCGGTAATCTTCCCTGGTGGTAAATACTGGGTCCTGCCTAGCCTGATGCATGCACTTGGCGTCTTGGGCGGGAACTGCTGAGTCGTGCCTAGCCTGACGAATGCGCTATCCCTTGGATGCCGTCAACCCCTCTCTCCTTTATGAGCAGTTGCAAACTTCATATTTACCAGAACACATGAAGGGGGGCCCCATTGCTCACCGGCGCCTTTGCAGTCATCATGCGGTTTTCGATGCTGGTTTTGGTGTTTTTTGTTTACAAGAATACTGAGCTCTATGCTCTCCGCCTAATGAGCCTAACCCATGCGCTCGGCGTCTTGGGCGAGAAGGGCGAGAAAAAGACAACAGAGAAACAAACACGCCTTCCAAGACAGGCGCCCTTCACTGCCGTGTTACACTTCAGCGCGAAACAGATCAAATACACTTGACACTTAATTTCCACGTGGTGAGGCCCACACATCAGCCTCTGTTCGAAAAATAAAAATATTAATTCTCTGTCTCTCAGTTCTAAAAATTATGTTTAGACGTTGCCGAATACAAACGATGCCCTGCTGGAGCCAAGGAGCATTTAAAATGTACGTTTAGTTTGTGTCCCATTGTGCCAAAAAGATGGCTCTATTTTTTATATTTTCAATCTGTTCCTATCTTTGTCAAGTTTTCTCATTACATTCACAAGGACCTCCTTTTTCATCTTTACAACAGTTCTTGTGCCGGCCCCATTCAAGAGCGGGCCGCTGACCCCCAAAATATCTTTGAACATCCAGCGGCTGTTATGGCTTTTTCGTTATTTGAGAGCAGAGCGAACAAGTTGAACTGAACCTCGAAATGGATTTTCTGCCAACTGTTGTCCAGCGATACCACCCGACGGCTACTCTAGATTTCCTCTGAGTTCAATTTCTGCCCCTCCTCCAAAAGAAACGAAATTAGTTTGGTGGGGACACGTTTTGCTTTTTTCTTTAAAAATACAGCGGAAACCCCGCCAAACAATGTATTTCACCAACTCAGTGTAAGTGGCTTCTATAAACGCTAAGCGACACTTTCTTTCTAATATCACAGAAAGACGATGTCTTCATATTTCAATTTCTCAGTCAAGCTCCAGGAAAGACTCGTGCACCTCTTTTGAACTGAAAGGTAATTGACTTTTTTAGAAGAGGGGGAGAGGGAACAAACACAGGCGATGACCATTCATCCCGAAAGCATGCAAACATCACCTTAACTTTAAAGGTACATTGCCAAATTTTTGTAATAAAGGCAACCATTTTACTTTAATTTTAGACGGCCCCAAACTTTGCGGCACACTCAAGTCTGCCTACACATTTTATATTAAGGGACTAGCTGCGGCTTCGTATTTACCTGGTTACGGAGAAGCAATATTCTGCTTTTGTTTTTCTTCTTTTCATTCATGCCTCTGGGCGCATCCAGTATTACGGGAGCCGCCGAAGTACTCGCTGTAGGATCCATTACCCACACTCACACTATCAAACGAAGCAGAATGAAAGACGGGTGAGACTTCTGTTCATGTTAATTTAATTACCACTTCCCAAAAATCAGCGTACTCTGTCGCATGTGGACACTATTTCTTCTCACGTGCCGTCACGGGCACCTCTACCGTGATATAACACAAGTAATGCTGCGCTGCAAGCAAATTGCTGATGTAGCATAGTGGACACGTTCTTAGCGCCTAATCTGGAGCGCCCTCCTCGATTGACGCATTAATCTAAGTATACCCAACTTCTTTCGAAATTAATTGATTAACGTTGTTCGTTTCATCTACTCTTGCAGCTTCATTCTTTTTCTGTCACAGATTCTAAGTAGAGAGCATCTTTCTTGCACAGTAACGCTGGCAATGCTTTCGAAATGAAAAGAACTTTTATAGGGGCCATCAAGACAAAGTGCAAGATTGGTTCATTCGAATGATTACCTCGTTAGAATAACACTGACATCCCATATAACTCAATCTTCCATAAAATAAGCTGGATTGTGAGAAAAACAGAGAATAAACGTGCAACACCCTAGCTAATTTCCCTCAGAGTGCGTGTAAAGTATTAGGGGCAGCTCTTCGCGGTTGGCTGAGGTCGACAAAATACGACGCAACTGAAACCGAGATTGTAATCGTGCCGAACGGGCTGTTTGCGCTTAACGTTTTTGCACGTTCTGTTTATAGCAGTAAGATATATAGCGTCAACAATGGAAGCTACTAACGAACATGTAAATTTAGAAGAACCAGTCTGTACTTCGCGCTCCATGCTGCACAGCCGTGCGGCGCGCTCCGCTTGTCTGAGACGACACCTGCCAACTAGCGTAAACGACGTTGTCCTACGCTACCCTGCTGCTTGTGCATATCCAACGGCTCACAAAACTATTACTATGAATCGTTACAAAATATTCCAGGTAAAAATTCTGTAAACAAAACTGCGTGTGGCCTGTGCGGTATAATAGCGTCATTTAGAATAACTGAAGACAAAAGAGGCAAGCAAAAGACATTTCACCGTTCGCTGCAGCCTTTTCAACATACTAAAATCAGTTTAAGGAAATGCCCTGAATACGTCATCGCTGACATCACAAAGCACACGATGCATAGCGAAGAGTAAACTTTTGGTTTAAATTGTTTAGTTTTTAAGCCAATAAAGCAAGGCTTGCTGCTACGCAAGCGGTGGGGCACAATAAAACACCTAATTTTCCGAATAAAATCAACTCTTAATTTGTCCCCATGTCCCTTTTAAGAAAACTGACGGTCACCTTGCTGACCGTTTGCTTGCTAGCATACGCGGCGGTCTGCCTCCGGCAGCTGAGAGGTTCCGCAAGAAGGGTCTACAACTCCATATACCATCATCATCCTTGCAAAATTCCCAGTTCCGAAAAAAATTTTAAAACAAAACGACAACGGGGTAGTTGGTACGACAAGTAAACAGAGGCACCCCACAGTTCCATCCACTTTTCATCTATTTTTCAGTGGTAGCAACTACCGCAGCACAAAGTGTTGCCGCCGTAAGTTTCAAAATAAAAATAAAACATAAAGCCGATTTAAAACTTCGCAATTAGGTAGTTTTGCAATTGGATGTGATTATTTGTCAGCGCTCTTCACTTTTCTGCATTTCCGTTGATTCGTTTCGGTTTCCCATCCATTAATCACCTTTTTTTTTTGCTGCTATTGCTTCACCCAACATAATGTTTTTGCTTACAATTTCTAACGTTTTTTCTTGCTTTTACCGTTGCCTTCCTCTCTTTTATACCGTTCGTTTGTGCGAAAACCATGTCGCAGAACAAACAAAGCTCTATTGCGTTTGCAAACACTGCTCTACCCGCACACTGTCCCCTTCGAGACCGCGGTAACAAGGCGCACTACGGTTCAGGTTTGTTTTAAATGCGGAGCATTTCTTAGGCTCACGATGTCACTCGTCGATGTTGTCGGCGCCGTCCACACGCTCACTGCGCATGCGCGTCGCGTCGAGGCGCAGGTGCGCGTCTCTCCCCCGTACGCTCCTCGCTCTCAACAACAGGTGCGGCGGTGCAGGAGGAGCGCGTGT
This sequence comes from Haemaphysalis longicornis, assembly GCF_048455015.1. Lineage (NCBI taxonomy): Eukaryota > Metazoa > Arthropoda > Arachnida > Ixodida > Ixodidae > Haemaphysalis > Haemaphysalis longicornis. Next base: position 54,210,335 of record NW_027526385.1, on the reverse strand, counting down.
ACCCCGTGCCAACGCCGCCTCTATAAACATTGCCTAGCGCGTGAGCGAAAAATGGCTAAACAGCCACTCTCCTGTTGCTCTCTCCTACCCTTTTCCGCTCCGTAGCCTTCCAGCGTGCTTTCGTGTCCGCCAGCCAGCGCCGCTTCTCGGAAACTGTGCAAAATAGTGGAAAGTTTGTTTAGCGTTCCCGAGGCGGCGCTCCTACGCCTTCTTGTTTTTCACCATGCCTGTCTGTCTTGGTCTGTCACTGACAAAACTTCCTTTGTCACGAAGCAAAATCCCTTGCGCTGCCGCAGGCTGATGCCGGCATTGCGCGCTTATCTATTCGGATCACAGGCCCTGAAATTTTCAGACTGGGGCATCCCACCTCTATCCCCTCCGCATTTAGGTAGTGTTTTGACCACGCTGTTCGCAATCCGCATCGGTACGCACTTCTAAAATAAGGACTGTACTGTAGAAGTGCCCGGACAGCGTGGCGGGATCCCAGCTGCTTATCCTTTTGTTTCCTATAATTTTCTGGTTTTCAAGCACGTGATATTATTGGAAAGTAATCGTAGAAGTGAGCGCCTGTACAAAAAACTGTTTCGCAATTTTTTCTTCTCTAAATACTCCAGAAAGAAAAATATCAGTAAAATAATGGCTGCCTCATCCGAAAATACCGTTTTTCTGTTAGCTATATGTCCACCCGTCAATCAGTATGTTCTTACACTATTTTAGTCCGCCTCCATCTTTATCTTTGGAAAAATGCATCAAGTATGAAGCGAGCAACACGTTGAATGAGATCCCCCAGTGCGGCACAGAACTAGCGCCCCGTCGCGGCTAAGATGTAAGCGAAACGGCCCTTGAAGCCCAACAGGCAAGCTGACGGACACACATCGTAGAAGTGGGTGCAGCGTTCGCGACTCGCGAGCAGTGACGTAAGGCGAGATGTCCGCCGGCACGCGCCACATAGCGGACCAGTGCCTGAACTAGGCGTCCCTACCCTTCCCATTGAAAAGCGCGCGACGCGTCAGGCAATGTTATTACAGGCGGCGTTGCCCGTGCGCTCCGTCGCTCTCAACAACAGCTGCGGCGGTGCGGTGGGAGCGCGTCTGTGCGCGCATGCGTCGTAGCTACCCGTGTGCTGCGTCGCGCTCAACAGTAACGGCGGCAGGGCGTGTACACGTGATAACGGCGTGGTGGGTGCGTGGAAAGTTCGCGCGCTTGTGTACGGAAGTATGCGCATGCGCGTCTCTCCCCCGTACTCCTCTCCCTCGAACGCGGGTGGTGTGTATATAAGCGGTGGAGCGCGCGTTCGGAATTCAGTCAAGGGCGTCTTTGCTTGGCTTTCGCTTGACTTGACGCTTTGCTTGACGGCACCAAGCAATAAAGACAGACTTTAACTTTGCACTCCTTGCCTTCGCTTCTCCTTCATTCAATAAATAAGAATAATAAAGACGAAATAATAAATAAGCATTCCCAAACCATACCCAATTACGCAACATTCACGCGATACCCCCACCACTCTGCGACGCATTTACTCGAGTTCCCCCCGTGGGAAGATGCGGGCGGGTTTTTTTTTTCTTCCAATTTTGCTTGCCTTCTTTTCTTCTTAGATTGTTCTGTTGACCTTCTTCTGCTGTTTTATTACACGGCAACCCTGCGGAGGCTTTTGTTTTGTCTCTGAAGATTAAGAACAATTATCGATTACCAAACTGATTACCCGCGTATGGTGCTAGAATGACGCGATTAGATGCCTGGGGCAGAATCCCTCTACCTTGGTACGGCCGATTCTCTTACACTTTTGACCGTTTCTAATTAAATGGAGGGCGTATTAAGCTCACCGACACGATAACAAAGCGCAAGAAATATTGGAACGGGGCTATACATCACGCCCCTCATTACGCCTAGATAGAGCCCAGAAGAGGATTGAGCACTGCCATCTCGCATCTTAAGAGAAAGAAACTGAAGAGCGCAATATCTCACCTGACCCTTTGAAACTCTTTTATATATTTAAGAAATGTTTACATAGTGGCGCTGCAAGTGTTAGCGTTGTCTGAAATCATCGGAGATTTAACTTGTTGCTTGAACGAAATACGCGTTGTTCAGAACTGAATGATAAAGAAACAGTGGTATATTGGGAATATATTGTAGGATTATTATAGTGGCCGTCTTGCCAGTCATTTGCAGATCGTCGTTCAGGGGTATCAAAACAATTTACACAAAAATATCAAGTGTTTGCAAGAGATCTCCTTTTTCACTGTCATCCCAGGTCATGGGGTCGCGACATTCAACTTCAACAGTATGGATCCGACCCCTCCAGCAAAGCACAATTAAATGAGGTGAGATTCTACACACTCACCTCAAAAGCACCTTAAAAATGCCGAAACACAGGATTTACAGAAATGAGTGTAGATGTGTTAGACTAAAGCACTTAACAATATAAAAAAGAGTCGGCTTAAAACGAATATGTTGGACTGCGGGGGTTCAAATTCAGGCCTTTGCAATATAGACCACAAATTCCACCTCAAACCGACGAAATACCAACGGCGGGTCTTTTTGGCAGTTGGTAGAAAGAATATCTAGTATTAAAAGTCAACCAGTAGGAGACTCTGGGGGCTTCCGTTTCTGTACCATTTAGGAAACAAAATGTGGCGAATGAGCCATACCTGTGTAGTTGTAGCCCAAGCGAAAGTGTCAGCTGAGGCCTTGAATTCGGAAGCACGGGAAACTGTCACTCAATCCCTAGACATCACGCAGATTGATTCATGTTCCACGACTTCTACCTTGGGCAATCCGCTATTATTTGAGTGTCACTAGTGCCGGTTTCGAAGCGGGGCACTGAGTATCATCATTTGACTGTATTTCATTTGAAATCAAAACGGTTTATGCACTGTTGACAACAAAGTTTAGGGGCCATGCAGACAAAATAAAGGTTTGTTTTATTCGAAAGATGTCGTGTTGTATAGTGCCCTCAGTGCTTTTACGGCGCCAAATGATGCCGTATTCACTGCAAATTAATACGTTCAGCTTAAAATTTTTATTCTCGCGCCAAATCCTGTCTTTTTGTGACGTGCCATGAAGTCCCAAGCGCGTGTATTCAAACGAAATCCCAGTGCGTCATTGGGCTCTGCAGCCTTGTTAGCGTCACTCCTCCCAGATGGCGCTACAAAACTGAGCCGTGAGATGTTGTCCGCCGTTGCTTTGTTTTTGGCTATATTTACACCTTGCCTGCTTTTGTTACTGTAGAAAGCAGTCATTTCGAGAAACATGGGGTATGCTCGACAAACATGGTCACGTAAGAAAACGTCACTTCCGGCAATCGGCCAGTGTCGTGTGAAACAACACCAAAGCGCTGACTGCTGTGCAGCTAACACAAGCATACCAACCGCAGTGACCAAAGGTACTTCTATGATTCCGTGTATGTTCGCAACTTTCATCATTTGCCCCACCATATTACTGCTATAGAATGAATATGCGTTACATTGAAGCGCAAATAGTTCGCTCAGCAAGCTTAAAAGCCCCGCCTAATTGGCGTTTGCTTTTGAAGGCCTCAGCAAGTCACACAGCTGGTCATATGACATCATAGGTTGTGTTGAGAGAAATGAGCTAATAGTTCGCATGGCCATTCCATATTTTCCTAACTATATCGCTCCTTTGAGTGAAGTGTGTGTTAAAAGGGGTGTTAGTATGATTTTAACGAGCCGATCTTTCGAGTGAACCAAACTTGTGTTTTGTATGCATGGCCCTAAGTTCCAGCCTGAATCCGAGAAGCACTTGTATTTAAAGGAATGAAGTACGCCAAATGGAGCAGAAGGATAAGAAACAGCCCCTTAGTCTTTTTGGAATGTCTAGAACTATATCGCTTAGTCCCTAAAAATGATTTCTTTCAAACGGCTCAACTCTTCCATTGGAGGAAGTGTTTGACATTTTGGCTTATACATATGTAAACCCCTGCCGCGTACAGGCGATTGAAAATCGAAGTGGCAGGGATAGATGAGCTGCCAACAGGAATTTGATCAAATCTGCGCAATATTCAAAACAAAAAACAAACGCACGAACGGCGGCAATATATTTCGCTTTCATTTCATTTGTGCCGGCTGAGCGGGAATCCTGCTTTTTTTCTATGCTGTCTCTCGTTGTAAAGGGAATTTTCTCTGTCTGTCTTAGTGCGCTACCATCTTTGCATTGGTTGATTCTGTAGAACTTCATAGGTCTTCGTCTTCTAACAAACAGCATTCTTTTAACACTGACATACATACATGCATGAGTGTATTACATATTCACATATGATTAGCCATTGCAGCGTATGAGTCATATTTATGGCAGGCTACATTTCGTTGAAACAATCCACCAAACTGAAGCCAGGCTGAGCTCGCATAGAGAGTTCTTTCGCAGGATGGTCGGTACGCAGAAATTTCAAACCACTAGGTTTTGGCGAAAAAGGGAAAGTGGAAGTCGATAAGCCTCACGGTTTTACATTAAACTTTGTGTGCAATAAATGGCAAGATGATTTAAAACTATAATTCACGGTGCGGGCTGGAAAAAAAATTATCAAGGAATGCCGGTATTTAGCGCAGTTAAGCAAGTTCATTCATCGAAAGATCCATTTTCGCTTCGAAAGCACGCAGTGAACACACACACAATTGTATCGCAAGACGAAACACAAAAGCTGACAGGCGAAATCGGCGCTGTAGTCGCAAACGGGCAGTGAACGTGGATGCAGCAGCGCCTCCTTATATCCTCTTCTGATATCACGTGCCCACACTTTTAAAGACGATAGTCTTTCTTGGGCTACTTAAACCAAGAAATTTTGGTCTATCTGTATGGCTCTTTGTCTGTCTGTCTGTCTGTCTGTCTGTCTGTCTGTCTGTCTGTCTGTCTGTCTGTGACTCGATTCAGCCTCCCGGCCAAAGCAAAGTAGATATTGCGCAAGAGTCTTATATATTCACAGCCAAAAGTAAACGTCTAAGCCCGGTTTATAAGTTCACACTTGTCAACTTTGTTGAACAAGAACAAGACATTACGCAAATATAAGACAGAAAATTAGTACACAAGGGATATTTACAGTGTTCGTTCATGAAAAATCCATAGATGCTTGGTTTTTCGATAGCAAATGATATTCTACATCTACTGCAGAATATGAAAAATCACGCGACAACAGCAACGAAAGATGATGATGATGATGATGTACTCAAATCTTGGCAGGCACCCACAATGCGCCAGGGTTAAATAGGTTGTTCCACTAGCTAGGTTCCACGTTCTGCTTGGGGCGCACGTGAAGCACGGCCACACGGTTCTATAAAACTTCAAGTCGGCCGCCTCGATTCACGCGCGTCACAGCCGCACTGCAGTGCTGCCATCGAGGAACCCGGCCTGTAGCAGTGGAACACGGTAAATTTAAATCGCCTTGAGCAAACTCTTATTTTGTTTACCTTGGGACAAGCGACGGTACAGAACGAGCATGAGAGTTGAGCGAGAAAGCAAAAGGGGGCATTTCCTTGGCAAATGTCTACAAGGACTATCGTCTTTTGACGACATTTGTAACGAAAGGAGCAGATACAAGGCCATTTTTTCTGCTATCTCCCTTTCCACATCGTGCGATGGAGCGATTAGACGCCTTCGTTATAAAACCGCACGAGGCACTACCTTGTCCTTGGCTGAGCTTGAAAATCAGATTCACGCTGCGGGGAAGAAGCTTTTTTCTGGCGCATTATAATTGCAGTAATAGAATTTTCGCTCTAAATACTCCAGGGATGAAAATTTTCAAACTTAAACTGGATTAAAATGACCGATTATTTTACAGAAATTATCTTGCAGAATTTCGAAACTGCGTTTGACTTTGCTTTGTAGACTTGGTGAGCTCAATTTTGAAATTAAATATTACGCAGGACAGAAGCTACTGTCGGTAGGTCTTCTGAATCACCCAGTGAATTGTCCTGATCCAGTCTTTAATTGCGCCCAGGAAGCTCTGGGTAAAGGATGATACCGCAAAAAACACTAGAGGGCACCTGCTTAAAGGACCACTGCGAAAAGGAGAAACAAAAGAAAAATTCTCATTCCTCTCTGAAAACAAACCTAGACAGGCGAGTCGTGCTAATCAATGAAAAGCACAATTCTGGCTGGTCGCTGTACAAGAGAGCGTGAACGGGGTCGGGCGTCTTCCAGTGTACTTTTCTCGAAAAAGTTTTTTGATTTGCAGAGTTGCCGTTTTAAGGAAGACCAAGAAAGGCAAAAGGCATGGTCATACGGGCGTCAATTGGTGCAACTACTTTTCTGATACCTTGTGTTCCGCCACGTGTCGCGTTTCTTACGTCTGACAAAGAAAGGACGATGGTCTAGTAGCCTCATTTCTTTTATCTGCTACACCAATCTGGTATTGCTAGAAACCCCTCGCAGTTGTTCCATCTATTTGCAAAACGATGTCCCTGGCCTAGAAAAACAGGGAGGCGAAAGCTGCTGAGCGGTGACTGCACTTTTGTGCTACGTTGCTTTTGTTCCTTTTAATGCAACGGAGAACAAGCTTTCTCCTGTCTAGCTGGCTGAATACAGTTCTTACAGAAGTAGTTTCCTACAGCGGGCGTGCCTTTTGTTTCAACTCGAAACGAAGACAGTAATTCTTCACACTGGGCGTGTGTAGAGTTGACAGAGCCGAAATGACCTGCTGTTGTGATCCTGCGAAGAAACTGGGTCAACCCGGACAGGAATAAATAATGAGGGCGCTTAGAACAAAGGGGAGATAAAAAGAACCGTTGAATAAAACGACGCCGTTGAGTAGAGGCCAGTGACAAGCTGGTGTTATCTTCCGTTTCTAACAGGGCTGAACAAGGAGTTTCTGGGCTGACTATCAAAAGACTGAAAACACAATGCTTGGCGAGGAACCTTCGGGTGGACAAAAAGGCAGACGTATTTTGAGGGAAGGAAGATTTGGTCACAAAAGAACTCTGCCAAAACGCCCAAGCCCAAGGGATGATTATAGTTTTTGATAGGCTGAACTACAACGACAGCTGGACCGTTGACTTTAAATATACGATACTCTTTCAAAAACGATAAAATAGGTGCCGATGAAGACGTTACTTTACAGGGACTTTTAAAGGGACGTTGGATATGCCTCGATTTTAAATATAGCAAATGGTCGTACACTGTAAATTTCCCGCACCCAAGAGCTAGTGGTTTGTGTTTTTGTTGTGAAGGGCTACTCGTGTGACGAGCGGGTGCGTTTCCCGTCTTGCTTGAAGGGATTCCGGAGCGATGTTTCGGACGTTGTCTTCTACGTATAAGGCCACGCGCACTTTCGGTTTCCCCTTGATGAGTTTATGAGCGGTGAAGAAAGAGGGGTGTAGGGGCGTGCAGGCGCAGCAAAGCTGCGCGTTCTAATCAATGGCATGCTCTTTGCGCGATGGGAGATTTAAACGTAGATGTCTCACGGCCCGATCCGATCTAATTGGTGTCCTCCGTGGTCGAGCGGCTTAGTTCGGTGTATTACTCAGACAATAGATGCCTACGATGGGAAAGGAAAATGAACAGCCCCATGTTTCCGCCCTAAACTCCCTGTCCTCCCAAATCCAGTTCTCCAAATTATCTAAAAGTTGGCTTGATCTGAAATTACAGGAAAACGTGCTTTCCGCTTCGCACTCCTTGCACTGCCACCAGCTTCGCTGGTCATCCGTTTATACAGAGTGAACAACCCTGAAGTTCTAGCTTAATTTTGTACAAAGTTATTACCCTAACGTTGCTACTGCTAATAGTTAAAAACCAAAACAAGTGCGGATTACCGATATACTTCTGTATTTTAAAAATGCACGCTTAGGAGCTCTGTTGTTGCAAGGTTTCAGACCTCAAATAGAACTTTCCTAGCATAAAGATGCTTGGCATGGAGCACGACACTGAATTTCTCGCGATCGACCTGTTTAGTGCTTACCTTCTAAGCGATTGAGTCAGCGATTGCTCAACCCAACCTCACCATGATGCGCAGTGAGTAGCGCCTGTAGCAAGGCTCAGTGCAGCAGCATGGACTCTTGCTTACGAAGCACTTTCCAGTGTATCACTGCGGTATGGACAATCCGGTGGGTAAGCATTATATTGCCGTGCAAACGCGCGATCTCGGGCGTAACGTTTCTTATTGAGGTCTTACGGCGTCAGCCGGTGCCCAAATATATTCGTATGGTGAGTGCGCTGAGTACTTTTGCCCAAAGGGTACTGGTTGACGACGTCACACCTCTAAGTTTTGTTCAGGCTTAACCTTAGGTCACCGTAAGGTTGCCACCTACGACATGCCAAACGACGTTGTGCTACTCCCTGTACTTCATGCTGCTGGTGCAGTTGGAGACGTTACGACCTCAGAGGGCCGCGTTAAGCCCAACACGGGACCGCAGCCTACCTGCGTTGCCCCTGCTACACATCAACGTTGGATTCCGAGGACACAAAAGGCTTCCCAATGAAGCCTTCGCCCATACGTTCACCAATTACACTGCACCGAGTAAATATGTGCGTCCGGAACCCGTTAAGCAGGCTAATAGTGGTTTCGAACTAAAAATGTGGCTACCGATTTCCAATTGGTCACATTTCGTGTCAGTACTGTTACCAAATAACATTAATTGTCTTCTCTCTGAATGCTCTCCTGGCATCTAGTTTTTGCGTAGCGAAGCAAGTGGACATTCGTGGAAGAAATTCTGCCCACGCAATCAGTTAGTCTTGCTGTGGCAATGTTCGAAGGATATGAAAAAAAGCGTCTCTACTAGAGCTTTGAAAGCACTTATTTCAGCGGAACCGTACGGATACCTATTTATAAAAATGGCGTAGAAAAAAAACCGGGGTAATAATGCAGCCTGTTGCACTTATTTGTGGACAAGATGCCGCCACCTTTTCACTGTACGCTGTAGAGTTCCTAAACACTCGTAGAAGCTTCCCACAGTTCCTGCACACACGTAGCGTCCACGATTAAACACCATTCACTTTTATATACGACGAAAAGGCAATCTGTGGGGTGCATTGGAAACAACTCGCAGCTTCAAGCGGGCAAGCATAGGGGGACACGCTCTGACCGAACATATTGCAACCGTCCTGAGCCCCAAACCCTCCTTGCTCCATGCTGATTTAGTAGAAGTCCTTCGGCGTACTTCGAACCTTGTTTTTACTCCTTCTGAGAAGCACTTCCTATCCAGAATCACTTCTTTTAAGTAAGAACTTCAAGCACATCTAGTGCTTGTATGCTGGTTCTCAATGCAAATGCATTAATGTCCGACGGAACACCACTGAGCACTCTATCACTTCTGCACTGCGAGCGATGTTTTCCAGTTCATCTAGTGCTTATGTTTTCTCCTGAAACATTACAGCTAATGCGCATAGGGAAGCATTGCCATGCAGCGCATTCTCCTTGCGGTTCTTTTACGGCGAATCACGGGCTAGGGCACGCATCGCAATGAAATTGCTTAGCAGCGCAGTCCTTTTCTTGTGTTTTATTATTAAGAAGAACATAATAAAAAAAACATCACAGTCACGTGGCTTTAGGAGACATTTTGACGTTCCAGACACAGCACTCCGGCTTTTTAGCTCATCCTGACCCGTAATGCTTCCGGATTACAACTCTTTCACTGAAGGAATTTCCGTGACCTGAATGAGCACCTGTGTAAAGGGTGCATCCCCTCTGAAAAACTGATTCGGCTGTGAAGCACTCTTTAAAGAACCATGTTTAGTGGTTGGGCAAAATCCACTGTGGCGATAAATGACAACAGCAACCGTGAAATCATCAAATTGAACGACGAATCTTGTCCTCGTCCGATATCTAAAGATGCTTACGTAAGGCTCCGAATCACCTGACTTCATTTACTGGATGGTAGTTTTATTCTCCAATGTGCTATGAATTGTGACTAATTACACAATCAATTGCAGTAATCACCTGCACCTCATCAAAAAGCTGTATTTGACGGAGTAGACATCCCTTTTTTTCAACACATTGCGTGAATACCCATTTCAAAATTTAAATGTACTTCCACTTTTTAGGATTTGGCAAATAGCTGAATCTCTTCGGGCTTGAGCAGAACTAAGGAAGGATCAAGGACCACGTTGTGCACTTCGCCTTGCTCAAAAATAACTGTCCTACCTGCTCGTCATTTGTACCCAGCCTAAACATGAAGCTGTTTTGCAAAAATACAGTCTTTTTTCTCGAGAGCGATTTTTGTACATGCGAATTTACTACGAGTAGCCAGGCACAACCATCTATTTACTACAGCCACGCCACGCACGTTTCCTTTGCCAGCAGGGCGGAGAAAAGAAGGCTGGGACAATTTGTCACTGTATAAGAATCGTCTAGAGAAAACACAACGCCTCATTTGTCCAGATTTAGGATCAGTGGAAGCAAACTTTTATTAGTTACCAAATTATCTGTGGCATTCGGGCAATCACAGATGTAGTACAAGGTTTATTTAGAACCATGATTCAGTGTTGATGCCTACAATGTATAGTTTATTCTTGCTTGCGTGGCGGGGGCACTGCAAAAAGAGCAGCCACTGTTCTTTATGATGATAATTTTTATTGTGATGCATTTTTGGCGCAAGGGTAAGGTGCGCGAAGAGAGCCAAGGAGGCCAAAGAGCACTGCTCCTAATATCCCAATGAAAAACCTGCCTGGCCCTTTGCAGAAACCCTCCATTTTTACGCACGATGTGAGAAAAATTGAACCAGAAAAATGCCGGACGAGGAATACAGCTGGCTGATATATTGCTACTTCATTTCTCTTGTGATACGAAGTGGGCTTGGCAAATTGACACAAAGGTGCCGTTAACAACGACAAGTAATTTTATCCCATGCGTTGTCATTCCCTGCTCGTTTATTTGGACGAAAAGTTTATGCCTTATCTACACTGCAAAAAAACACTGTTTTTTAAGGTGCCACCTTTGCGAAAGACCATTGTTTCTGTTGTGGTGGTAGGCCGGTCAAGAAAAAAATCACCGCTGTAAAGGGTGAATTAATCTTTAATTAATTAAAGAAGAATAGTCTTCGAACCGATGGAATTTGAAACCGTGTCTCCACAGCAGCAGGTCGGTGTTCCACAAATGAAAAGCGGAAGAACAGTCGTTGTCATTTTTTCTTAGTGGCGCATATCCACTTGGGGGATTGCCCATGAATCGGGAGGGTTTGGGACAATGTTCCCGCTTCACAAAGTTCACAGGACACTAAAATTAAGAGAGAAACGTTGATGAATAGTGCGTGACGTCAAAAACTTGAATGTCGTGACAAGTGAGTACACCCAGGCAGCGCAGGACTGTTCGGCCTAAAACAGGCCGGTGTACTTTGGCCGGTGATTTTCTGTCCGGCCGTTTTCCGGCAGCCATGTTCGGCCCATGTCCAAATGTGGGCCTTTTGGCCGTATACGGCCGTACTCCCATGGCTGTCCAACGGCCAGTGTCCGTCGGCCAGTCGACCGGCTTACGGTCATACGGCCAGATTCCAGCCGTAGGGCTCCGGCCATTCCAAAGCCACCCGTGTACGGCCGAAGTACGGCCGCCGGATTACAGCCGAGATGCGGTCGTCGGACTCCAGCCGGACTAAAGCTACCGGAAATACGGCCGTGCTACGGGCATTGGAGTTCAGCCACAGTACGTTAACTGTACTGAGGCCGGTCAATGCATGTCGCCAAAGCAGATGATTCATTCGCGCAGTGCAGAGCAGCTCAAACCCAGCATTTTGGGTCCAATGCAGCCACATGAAAGTAAGCTCGCGCGCAACCACCAGCCGTCAAGCTTTCAGCGCAGCCTTGCTTAATTACCAGCCTCAGTTGACAGCAAAATTCATTTATTAAACAGTGCTCACAAATTGTCGTTCCTTTAATTGCTGTGCCTCTTTTACTGCCCAACCCAGAAAATATTCAGTTCTTTGTAGAGCTTGAATAGATGTATTGTCCAGGTCCTGATATCCTCTGTGGCGCGGCTTACCTGTAATAAACGGGAAAAGAGGAGGAGGGGGGCGCGGCGGAGGGCGCATACTTTAGTGGGTTGAATTTCAGAGAGATAAATTGCGCCGCTTTTAGCCAATTTCTTTTAGGGCAATATTCCGGAACACTTTCATGCTATGACTACATAAACTATTTTTATAACAGTTGCTTGACCAATTTTGCTGTATACAAAACCGGCGTGAATGCCTTTACGAAGCGTTTTGGTTCTCAACAAACCACTCAGGAGCATTTAATATAACTCCTTCACAAAAAAAGCATGTCCAGTTTTCGCCTATTTTTCTTGCAAAGACATTTCTACTCGATCAACTTTTCTGATGATCTTGGGCAGGGCTGATCCTAAGAAGGAGCGAACAGGTACTTTCATTTTCAATCTATTTTAATGTTGTTTTCATGAGTATAGGTCCACACCACGTAATAGCCCAAAAGAACTTAATTTACTTCTAATGTCATACTACGTTCAAAAAATTCTAGACGCGTTGCGAATGACGCCCTGCTTCAGGTGGCTGCAGTTGTATACCTCTGTGATCACGCAAAGAAACGCGTAAAATTAGAGTTACATAATTTGTTTCAAACCAATAACATAGCAATGGTAGCATGCATACAGGAAACCTTGCATACTGCAACGAATAGGGCAATAAATATTTTATTGGTCAAGGTTGAATCCGTAGGGTTCTCAACCCGTCGGAGGCAAACTTGCGCCTCTGGAAGTTTATTTATTTATTTATTTATTTATTTATTTATTTATTTATTTATCATTTTTTTTATTCATTTATTTATTCATTGTTTTATTTATTTGTTATTTATTTATTTATTTATATTCATTTATTTATTCATTGTTTCATTTATTTATTTATTTATTTGATGCCTGCTTGCCTTTGCATGCATTACAGAAGGGAGATACATAACACTAAGCATTAAATATGAGACAAAATAACAAAATAATGCTACAAAGCGCGCTGAAAATCGTCAATATAAACAGTTAATGCAATCATAGGTGGAAGATAATTACACTGCAGTATTGATGTAAAATAAAATGAATCGCGCAAGGCGCCACTTTTAAAGGAAAGTTAATAATTTCTTTTAAGCTAGCGGTCCCACTTTGCGATATGTAGAATGGCGCTTGGACATACTTCTCCCCTTCTACTTCAGTTTTCGAATGATACATATTACGAAAAAAGTTCAACCTGTGGTTTCGTCGGTGATCTTTCACGTCCTGCCATTTCAGTTTACTTTTAATTTCTCTCATGCTAAGTTGAGCGTGACAATTACCTAATACGAATCGCACTGACATATTCTGTATGTTTTCGAGCGTATCAACCAGCTCTTTGGTGTAGGGATCCACGAAAACACATGCGTACTCCAAGATTGAGCGCACATGAGTGAAATACGGTTTTTATTTTCAGTTAGATGGAGGTTCAATGAAATTTCGTCTCAGAAAGACAAAAGCATATGCAGCCGTAACGTTTAAGGTGTGAACCTGCCTATTTAACCTCTAACCACTCCCTAAATAAACTCCTAGGTATTTATATTCCTCGGCCGTTGTCACAGCAGCATAATTTACGGTATACGTATTCAATTGGAATGAAGGTTTTCTTGTAAAGGTGCCACGTTAACACACTGTTTAACATCCAAAAACTTTTCTGAATCAGCACACCAGGATGATATTAAATTCGAATAAAGCTGCAGGTATAAGGAATCACGTTCATTCGCTATAGTCCGGTAAACTACACAGTACTGTTTAACAAAGTTATAGGGGCAATAGTAATAATAATGCAACAACCGATTCATTCAGTTCATAGGACGAAATGTACTACGCAGAAGGGGATATGGAACACCATCATTTCCTTTTTTGCAGTCCAAGAATATACAGTCAACCACTGTAAGCTTATAAGAACCAAATCGTGCGTGAACTCAACAATCTCAGTTGAGCAAGAAAATCCTGACAAAATCTGTGTTTGCTAGGATGCTGGCGATTATGTTTAACCAAATGAGTCATATCCCAAGAGTAGCTAAGCTCACCTTCAAACATCGGAACTAAATTAACAGCTAGGCTTCGTCAGCTACAAGGCTCTGTTATCGCAAATTTAAAATAGTTTTTTTTTTTCTAAATAGGCAGTCGTAAAATCCCATGAAGTAACATAGTGCAGGGCATGAAGTTGATCCTACCAATGCGCGAGCGAGTCTCTTCTACGATTATCACCAACAACATAGTGCAACATTGCTTGTCGCAGTTTAATTGTACGCAGAATAACTTGCGCTTTTGCTCGCACTTGCCTTTCTTTGGTGGGGAGTCCTTAACATGGTGGCGTTTTAGCTCCTGCGTGGTGGCCGCTTGCTCGACGCCCTTGAAGGCCAGTTATTCTGGTGAACCATCTTCATCTCGGATCGGACATCTCTGCCGGGTCGATGTCTCCAATGCTCTCCATTTCTTGAGGGGGCGAATATCCTCGAGCTGATGCGTCGACGAAGCCGGCGGCAGAGGCGTCGTAGCGCCGATGACTGGCGAGGCTTAGCTCACCCGTCGGTGTGGCACAGTCTTCTTGTGGCAATAAATGACATTTCGATGGCCTAAAACGTTCCCTGCTAATGTCCAGTGAGTCCTTGCACCTTGCCCGTTCACCGAGAACACTCATTACTGTTTGAAAAACGGTGTTCCTTCATTTAAAACGTAGAAACACGGAGCGGATGAAAAACGCGTCCCCGTCGTTCGGCTCCCTAACGGCTTTTTCTGCCCCCAGGAAAAAACCAGTCGGTCTCCTTCCAAACACGTCTTTGCATGAATTCTCGGCGCCCAGGCGCGTGCCGTTGTTCGGCTGTATGCCGTTTGCCGAAAAAACGACGTATAACTAGATACCTTACGTAGGCCGGTCTCCTCTTGAACACCGGTTGCCATATATTCGGTGGCCATTCGCTTGCTGTAATTCGGCCGAGGACAGCTAACCGAATGAAAAACGTATATTCTGGGGCCGTACGTAGGCCGGTATCCTTCATAACACTGGTTGCCCGAAGAAAACGAATATTCTACCGCCGGACGCGCGGTTCACCGTTGAAACAACGAATGCACGGCAGCCGCGCTCCGGCCGGTCTCCTTTCGAACACCAACTGCCGCAAGAATACGCATATTCTGTGGCCGGTCGCTAGCCGTGCTTCGGCCTGTTACCGCTTCCCGAAAAAAAAAACGGATGCCCTAGGGCCGTACTTCGGCCGTTCTCTTTCTCAACATCGGCAGCCCTAAGAGAACTGAATATCTGGCAGCCGGTTAGGTGCCGTTGTGCGTCCGGACACGGGCGGACGGAAAAATACCGAAGCGCTGGTTGCCGAATGTTGGCCGTTCAACGCATGATCAGTGGCTGCCAGAACCTGGATGCTGGCCGGACATGCCAGAAAGCGGCCATAGACGGGCCGGTCTTGGGGCACACTTTCTGTGCCGCCTGGGCAGCACGTTCGCATTAAGAACCCTGCTGGGGGACGCTGTGGCGTCTATTAACGTGCATGCTGAGGTATATCGGGCGGTAAGGGTGAGCGATAAATGCGAAGAAAATTTCTTCGTGTCACTTCACTCTACTTACTTGCTTTCAAGGCGTAAGTCCCGTGATACTTATGAAAAACTTGATTAAGGGTGTATCGTATTCGCTTGTGGTGGCGCTGCGGTCGCTGGAGGGAGCGGACGTGTCTCTCATCGGCTCCTACTATTATGATAATTTTCGCAGTGCTAACTATTAGTGAACACTTTTTCGTTGTTACTAGTGCGTGCGGAATGGTATCCGATACCTACTGAGACCAAATTTGCCCAAGTGGTATGTAATTTTCTCACTTTGCGGACAATTTTCGTTCGACTCACGTGCGGTTTTTGCTAAGCCTAACAGTAGGCTTTGCACGTGTACGGCTCCGAGCGGTGCGGCCACGGTAGCCAGGCCTAGCCATTAGGCCAAGTCAATAACTAGAATCATGACCCAGATGGACACAGCGATGGAAATTATTATGCCAATGAAGGAAGGCAAAATTTCGGAGTTGCAACTTGGCAGCCATGAAGGACGAAAGAGTGTTGACGTCCAAGGCGAAGATCTTATTCTCAGTGATACGGCGGGGTAGACGACCTAAGGCAAGCGAGCCGAGCAAGTCGACGTCGCTTCGAAAGTTGGTGAGTCCTCTTCACTGACCATCAGTCTAGATCGCGAGATTGTGTTCATTATGCCAGAAGAGTTGTGGCAACAGTCACGAAGGCAGCACGTATGCCATCGATAATGTCGAAGGACGACATGAAGGTTATTGTGAGGCCACGTAGCGGACTCAATATAGCCAGAACTGAAGCTTCGATCATCATGTCGGCCATTATTGCGGCGGCAGGGGTACCGAAACAGGAAGCAAGTGAAGACACAATTTGCACCAAAGTAGCGCAAAATATCATCGTTGTGAGTACCCCAGACCAGCGTCGCGCAGGGTTGTATCTCAGGATGGGAGGCCTTTTTATAGGTGGAAAGACACATGAAGTAAGTACTTATCAGGCGGCACAAAAGCGTACAGTGAAAGCAGTGATTAGAGGTGTAGCGATTGAAGACTCCCCTTCCGAGATTAATGCTAATATTGTGAACCCGGCCAACCCACTGTCAATTTACGCACACAGAATTGGAAATACGACAACAATAATTGTTCTGTTTGAACGACCCAACGTTCCTAATTATGTAAAATATGGCCCAATCCTCTTTCGGGGTGGATTTTATTGGAAGTATTCCGATGTGTTTACACCATGTAGAAAAGTTGGACACAGAAGCAATGTGTGCCCATTTTCTGATACTACAGTTTGCCTTGGATGCGGTGAAGCTATCCGTAGCGCGAACCACAGACATCATTGCAAAGCTAAGTGCAAGCTATGCGGTGGCCAACACGTGACCGACGCCCGGGTGCGCACAAACAAGATCAAGGTGCCCTATGTTCTCAAGAGCAGACAATGGAATCGTAAGATGGAGGACTTGCGCAGCTAGCAGCTGCACCGTTTCCCAGAACGAGGAGACGACTTCCCGCCACTGCGGCAAACCTCGGTCGAGTGCACAAGAGGATGGTCGTAAACACGTGACAGTAGCAGGCAACGATCTAATAGTAAGCGAAGTGTTAGTCAGAACCGACAACCGTCACAAACTAGAGAACATATTGCCTGGGCCGATACCCTCAAGGAACCCAAGGTGCCAGAGCGTCAACCCTCCGCGGAGAACGCTGCCGTCAATGCCCTTCGTGCGGAGAATGAGCAACTCAAGCAGAAGATCGCTGATCTGGAACATGCAAACAAGAGCATCGATGCGAAGCTGGACCAACTCCTCGCACTCCAGCAACAACCGCAACAACCGCAACTCCAAGACCAGCGGCCGGCAGAACCAGTTGCCCAGGGATCGGAGCCCGAACAAGATCCCAGGGCTCATAAACGTGACATGAAACCGATTCCCAAACGACGAGCACTCGAGGCTGCCAAGGACCGAAAGATCTTAGCGCGACTTGAGAACTTGGAAAACCGCTTTGAAGCCTTCGTCAAGGTGACCAATGAACGCCTCTGGCACGTCGAACGGACGTGCCAGAGCATGCAAACTATAATGATGCAGATGCAAGCACAACTGAAAATGCTTAGGACGCACCTTGGACTAAGCGGAGATCCCCAGAAAATGCAGCGCGTCATGCAGCAACCCGCGCACGGAGAATTTCCATAATGTCTGCCCCAGTAACAGAACTTGTGGTATGGCATTGGAATTGCAATGGTTACGCAAGGAAGAAAGCACTACTACAACAGCACCTCAAGCACCTCACCCGCAAGTCTGATGTCATTATGGTACAGGAAACACAAAGCGAAGTCACGCCGAAGCTCTCTGGCTACCGCATGCATGAAAGTCCGCCGAGCGCGCTCGCCGCGGTCACGGGAAGTCAGCGGGGAGTCTGCATCTTCGTACGCAAAGGAGTTACATTTGTGGAACACGACCTCATAGGAAACAGCGCGATGGAGCATTGTGCACTGGAAATTATTACGGGCAAGAAGCACAAGGAGAGTACCTTTCTAGTTACTGTATACAGCAATGAAAGCAACTATTTCGCGCACTCATAGACAAGGCAAGCCGACTGGCTGCAGGAAACACACTACTGATTGGCGGGGACTTTAGTGCACCGCACCAAGACTGGGTTTACCCGAAAATTACCATAAAGGGCCGAAATCTACTAGAAGACGCCACGGATGCCGGATTGCACTTGCTCATGGATCCGGCATACCCAACACGCATTGGCACATCGAATACGCGCGATACTACTACAAACCTCACCTTCATCAGGATTGAGGGAACCTCATGAGGGGCTCGGTGCCGGACCACGGGCGGCGATTTCGGTAGCGACCATTACGTCCTCGAAGTTGTCGTCCCGCTCATTGGCCCCAAGAGTATCTCCACTACCCAAAAACATTGTATTACCGACTGTAACGAGTTTCGCCGGTGTCTCCCGGAGGAACGCATGGATACAGACTACATCGATAAGTGGGCAGAGGCCGTCGTACAGACTACTTGAGCTGTAACTCAAGAAATCGAGACGGACGACAGCACAGATGGATAGCCGACTTGCTCACCTCATTGATGCCAAGCGGTCCATTAAAGTAGGCTGGAAAACACAACGCACAAACAGACGTCTCCGTTAGAAGACTGCGATTCTCAACCAGCAGATCGAGGCACACTGCAAGGTGTTATGCACCCAGCAATGGCACGAAGTGGTAGTGGGGCTGATGGGCAACTACAGAAGGGCAGAACGTTGGGTATGCTCAGACACTTACTCGACAACACTAAGACGAAGCGCTATCACCACAACATTCTTGCCCGAACTCTTCATAGAGCCATCACGGAACTGGGTGAACGGGAAGTTGGCAAGCGCTTGGATGCCAAGTATCTACCAGTGTCCCCCACAGACCGTCACCCGGAATACGCCGGAACCGACAACGATGTGCTAGACCGTGACATTGAAATTTGCTAAGTACGAGCAACCCTGCAAGCCCTCAACTGCAAGTCGGCGGTGGGCCCGACCGCGTAACGAGCAAGGCCTTTAAAAATCTTAACGATCACGCCATCGAAGCCCTCACGCGTTACTACAACAAGTGCTACAACAAGGTTCGAATCCCAAGCCAATGGAAGACGGCTAAGACTATCTTAATTCCGAAGCCAGGCAAGCCGCCCAGCACAGAGCAGCTCCGACCGATGTCGCTCACTTCGTGTGTGGGAAAAGTCCTGGATCATGTTCTAATGAATCGCTGGCAACATTATATAGAAGAAGCCGAACTCTACGCCAACTCTATCATCGGGTTCCGGGAGAAGTTGAGTACAAAAGATGCAATGCTCCTTCTCAAACACGAAATCATCGACGACATCACGAACACCCGAGACAACAAGGCGGTACTGGGCCTCGATATCCCGAGCGCCTTTGACAAAGTGCGGCACTCTGCGATTTCAGTACAAGTGACCAAGTTGAACATGGGGAAACGAACGTACGACTATATCCGTGACTTTCTCACGGGTCGCTACATGCAGATATGCACCGGCGATCTACAACTACCAGAGAAGCAGCTAGGCAGTGTGGGCACTCCACAAGGCTCCGTGATATCCCAATTGCTTTTCAGCCTAGTCATGACTGGAGTCGCCAACCGCCTCGAACGTGGAGGGCATCCGGCATACCATCTACACCGACGACGTTACGCTGCAAAATACGGGCGGTAGCGACGGCCACTTCGAAGATACACTCCAGGAAGCAGTGACTGTTATCGAAGACCAACTCGACGGGACGGGCCTCATCTGTTCCCCTTTTAAATCAGAACTTCTCATCATTCCACCTAAAGGTCGGCGGAAAACGCAGTCAACGACTACCATCACAGTGTGCACGGCGGTAGGCCAAGTGATTCCCGAGGTCGACAAGATACGTGTCTTGGGTCTTCTGTTGAAGCGTAACCGCGTCAACGGGGCAACGGTGAACAAGTTAGCGACGAAGGCTGCTGCGGCGGTACATCTCATATGTCTGATCTCCACACATCAAGCAGGAATAAAAGAGGAAAACCTCACCCACCTCGTAGAGTCATTTGCCATAAGCGATATCGCATACGTGGTGGCCTTCCATAACTGGCGGCATTGCGAGCGGGCGAAGGGGGACGCCATCATCCGCAAGACCTACAAGACGGCTTTGGGACTCCTCCAGAGCGCAAGCACTGAAAGCCTCCTGGCCCTGGGTGTCCACAACACCTTGGACGAGATCGCTGAAGCCCAATGAATCGCCCAGATGGAACGCGTATCCGGTACATGGACGGGGCGTCATATACCCGAACACCTGGATCTACTATCCACAGAAGACAAGCGGGAGCCCAAAGATCAGATACCGGATGGTGTTCGCAACCGGCTGTTGTCTGTCCCCTCCCCCGGAATATGAACCCCGAGCACAACCACGAGCGGAGGTTGGCTAGAGCGAAAGCTCTGGTCGATCTTCATGCAAACGACACCGGTGCCGTGTACGTAGACGCGGCCGAACATCAGGACCAACCCGGTACCTTCGTGGCTGCAGTGGGTGTGGTTGCGATGGGCAATACCAAGTCTGCTGCGAGCTTTGGGGCCAGCAGAGCACATCAGGCAGAAGAGGTGGCCATCGCCCTAACTATCGCGATCCCCAAGTGCACTATGGTGTTAAGTGACTCTCGGACAGCAGTGATGAACTATGCTCGGAACAGTGTGTGCAGCGTTGCGGCGCGTGTCCTTCGCGGGCCGTGTGTGCACGATGGTGAAGTGTCTATCAAGTGGTTCCCGGACCATATGGGTCACAGTGTTTCGTGTAAAGGGAACGCAAACCACAACGAGACGGCCAACGCTGTCACCTGAAGACTGGCGAACCGCGCGGCGGCTATGAGTGCGGGACCCTCGGAGTGGCAGCCCTTCGATATTAGCAGGCATCCCATGACCACCTACAACGACGTTGTGAAAAGGTATGGTTTACGCAGGAGGACGATGCATCCCCCACACCCGGGTCTCCCCCGGTCGGAGGCAGTATCCTACAGACAATTACAGACCGACTCGTTACTGACTCCAGTGCTTGCTAAGCCTATATGCCCAGAAGTGTATGTGAGTGACGTGTGCAGATTATGCACGAACCAGCGGGCCACTGCTGCCCACATCCTGTTGAACTGTGAACTTTATCTGTGTGAGGCCAGTGCGATCACAACGACCCTGCCGCAGTTAGAAGCTGCAGCGAGGAGGCGAAACTACGACACCCAACTTCAGGCCGTCGAGCAGGTCGCGGCGGCCCTCGATAAACCGTGACCGGGAAACATAGCAGGAGGGGGCGCAAACCTTCTGCAACCCACGGATTGTACCCGGATGCAGTCTTAAAGGCGCTGAAGTGACGACGTCCAGGCCGCGTCACGGTTACTCGGCACCCATGTTAGGGTAGCCCTTCAGTTTGCAGGCTCTCAGTAACGTTGATACTCTCTCTCTCTCTCTCTCTCTCTCTCTCTCTCTCTCTCTCTCTCGTATTCCCTTCGTTACTTGGTTTCGTGTCTTTGTCCTCCGGTGAAAATTCTTTCGACTGCGTTTTTCAGCTCGATCGCACCTCCATTGCCCTCAGCGCATGCATTCCGCATCTTTCAGAGGCTCCCTTATATTTATCACCCAATGAGCCCAACCCCACATGCTGGCTGACTAGCCAGAACAACAGTTAACTGCAAATAATGATTAATAATACAAATGGTAATATTAATTGCCATTGCTGTATTTGGCTTCTCACTACATTTGCACAAATTCTGGATTGTCAGTGAGCGGTGGCGGTTTGGTCCTATGGGTAAACTTCAAGAGAAGCTGGTCGGTTGCGGCGTTGGCGGCGCTTGTGGAAAGAGCAATGGGATTGAGAACAAATGAAAAATCCTCTACGCTCTCGCTATTCCGGCGTTTTGTGGTAAGACATCCTTTATATAACCCGATTCCGCTACTGCATAATAAACCCCAAGTACTCACATCTACTTCATTTTAACTGGACAGTGCAAAGAGCCCTAGTTATAACGAAGAAAGCCAGAATATTAAAGCAAGAGACAAGTCAGCCCAACCGTCTGAAAAAAGAATTTGCAAGAAACCGGCGTCAGAGTAGATCTACTTCTGTTTTCCGCTCCTCCCAAATCGAGTGCATTACAGAAGGTTCATTTGAGACTTCAAAGTGAGCCCGTTTCTGCACTTAGGCACAGTTGAAGCTACGTTTTTGTTTGTGGGACGGCCACATTATCAAAGTGGGCCAAGCGCACTGAGTTTTATCGCTGTCGGTAAAATTGAGTGCCGCAGTCGTTAAGCGAAATGGGGCGCCTTTAGTTCTTTGTGCTGGTGCATTTTTCTTGGGGAATTCGATTTTCCTGATCACTCGTAATTTTTGTGAGAAATGAGATAAATTTCTAATATTTTGGGGCCCTTTCTTGTTTTTACTTGGACCATTTGAAGTTTTTGTAGAAACGCGTTCCAGCCAGTACATAACAGTCACCATGGGACGCAAATCTTACGTAGTGCTACGCTCGCACATTAGTGCATGTTCAGTGCATGGAATGAGTGCAAAATCAGTAGAAGCAGAGTGCAAGTTCAGTGCATTGAAGCTTGTGTATCTAAAATGGGTGAAGAAGCTTTTTTTACAGTGAGAGCTTTTCTGCCAGCTACCACTGTGCTTTACGAGAAATTAAGAGCTACAGGCGTATAGTATACGCCTGTAGCTCTTTGATTGAGTGTTCCTAAATTCAGTAATTTTGCGATATTGCAAATTCCCTTCAGTTGTCCCGACCGCTGTCCCAGCGACATCAGCGTATCTTATTAAAGGCCGAGAGACAATGCAAGATGACGAGAGAAATTATTATGTACAACTAGACATACCCAAACATGTATGAGTGTGATAACCCTAAAACAAACTGCTCATTTTCTTCACTGCTTGCGATGTCAGTTACGTACCAATAATGCCCAACTTTCGATTCTCGTAATCCATGGTTGTATGCGAACAGTCGACACATGATCAAAAGCCTGAGGAGAAGCTAAAACGGTATGGCTTCTTACTAAGGACGTATCCGTTTTCATATTTTATGCAAAAGAATTTTTTGTATGCTAGCTCCCTTCTATTACTAACATTGTCTATACAACACAAGTTTATTCTTTACGATTTCACGTACAATTAGGTTCTCGAGATGTATACCGGTGGGAACATTTCGTTACGACATCGCTCGCTTGTTGAAGGCCGCACCAACGTCAGTTTTCGTAATTCATCCCGTCATGCATATTTTCCCAGCCCACCAAATGTCATCGCACAGTCTGTGAAGTGGAATGTCTAAAAGCTTTTAGCGAGTAAGATCTAGTGAAAACCAAAGAAAACGTCAATCGCACAAATTCCGATCACGCGAGGTTGCTAGACGAGCACTGATCTCGAGAGCGTAAGGGCCGACGTGTCTGGAGGGAAAGTTGTATGTGTATCGACATTTTTGCACCAGTAGCACAGCGCTTTTTTTCGGTTTCTTGTGATAGTCGCTTTTACCTTCGTTCCATTTAGCCTGTTCAGGACTTTCGAGACGGTGGGAGGTAGCTGAGTGTTCTTCGCTAATAGGACGACGTGTCTGCCTTGTGCAGCGCTACGCAACGTCGGGATTTGCGGCTGTTACTAGGCGCAGCGATATCGCTATAGGCTGCCATGCGCTTAAAAAGATTTAGCTTGACTAGGCTGGTGACAAATGCTCTACTCTCGGAAAAAATCACCATATTGGCGTACTTACAACTTCTTCCGGACAAAAGTGAATACGAGGAGTTTTAACAGTTGTAGGGCTTCGAAACTCCTTTCACGTGTTTTGTAAATTGTTTCCTTAAGGCCGAATAGTTCGGAGAAGAATAGGTGTTATTAGGTCGTTTTTTTTGTGAGTATTGTTATATTTAGCGGAAGCTTTTTTGAGCGCTGATTGTTCCCTTGTTGTCTTATACCTCGTGCGTTTTTTTTTATCTTTAAGCTCATTCATTTATAATTGCTTTTATGGGTAATTTTGGTGCCTGTTGTGGTTTCCGAATACTACAAGAGCACCACCCTCTAGGCTATGGGTCATGCGGGACGATGGCCATGTTGGCAAAAATATGTACAATGCTTTAATTAATTCCCCGGAAAGGCTTTTCAAAGCTTTTTTCTGCTGCTACTGTTCAGAGATTCCTACTGATAGGTTGTCAGCTTTGTCGGGCATAACGACATGTGACCTCTCCTAATAATGGCGTCTATGCCTGTAAATTTTACCAGCAGTGTGAACTTTTTTTCTTTCTGCAATGTTCTTTGTTGTTCCTATTTCAAGAAAACAGATGAGAGTGGGCTCTCGCCTAAAGGTAAGAAGCATTTTGCCGAAGATGAAGACGTTGCGTCTGCATCTTGATTGTCTCTGTTGCAGAGCCTAAGAGAACACGCTTTTTATCATCCGCAAGTCATAGCATTTAAAATCTAGAAATCACTAAACAGTACTATACGTTGAATAAGAGGTTTAAAACTAAGTATTTTCGGGCCCTGTTTTTGGTTGATTCTCATAACCTGGGCAATAATTTGGATCTTTTTTTGCGTATAGTACGGCTTCAAAATGGGAAAGTATTGATGCAATTTTCGAAATTCCGTTGTTTACAAGCTAGCATTTGTCTCGTTTATTGCGCGCAAGGCACCCTCCTTTAACTTTGTTATTACTGAGATGTCGGTATAAATATTATTCAGTGCTTCGACAAGGTGTTCCTTGAATTCGTACTTAATATTTGCTTATGATTTTT
Source organism: Haemaphysalis longicornis (assembly GCF_048455015.1). Lineage (NCBI taxonomy): Eukaryota > Metazoa > Arthropoda > Arachnida > Ixodida > Ixodidae > Haemaphysalis > Haemaphysalis longicornis. The sequence goes on along the minus strand of NW_027526385.1, from coordinate 54,185,616 downwards.
CCCTCGATGTTCTTGCTTCGGGCGTTGTTTTTATTATATTAAAATTCTTTAATTTCGAGATAGTATTTCAGCCATCTTCGTATTAATCTAACGTAAGTTTTATCTTTTAGTTGTAACATGAACGCGGCACGAAGACTCTATTCACGAATTAAATGTGTACTTCGTCTGATAGCACTTTCTCTCTTATTCCGATCAGTTCAGTTTCAGTTTATGTAGTTACAAATATATTCAAAACAGTGCTTAGACTCATAGCCACTGTTCTAGTAGCGTAATGAGTGTTCTATCAACAGGTGGACACTTTCATCGCATCATAACATAGTCAAGATAATCGTAACGTATCAACAAAAAAATACACTCTCATTATTCATAGAGACTCGGTAAATGGAGTTTCAAAGGACGACGAAAATTCGGGTTATCCGGGACATTATTGGGTTTATTATTGAGGATATTGGCTCCATTGAATTGGATTATTCTTTTTCCGTAGGTGCTACGACAATCCAGCAAATAATCTTGCCGGAACCAGCAAAATATTTCAATTCGTCACTGTAATCGAAGTATTATTTTATTTATCTAATTGTTTATTGTAATCCACGAGGCCCGAAAAGGAGCCGCCCTGACAGAGGATTTGCTGCACAAGTGGCGCTCTACATGGAAGTGGCGCGCGTAATGACCCAGATTGACCAGACAGATTCGCCTCACCAACCGGGCAACTGTACCTCTGCCCGTACAGCAAGGAGACCACAGTCAAGTAGGACAGTCGAAACACCTTCCGTGGTACTGTGGGGGCCTCCGCCGAATCCGGGACCGACACGTACGACAAGTGCCATAATAATAAGAGTGGACGACGCCCTCAAATCCCAATTACTCCGTGGGAGTTCGCAAAAGAGTCAGGCGTACCCCGAAGAATTGAGAGCTTACACGAGCGCAGCACCACCTCCCAAACAACCTCTTATTTTTTTGGGCCACTCGCCATGCCTTTTTCCAATAATTTTCTTTACATACATAGATAAATACACTGCTGAGATTTCGTGAACACTTGTAGCCAAAAATCAGTGTCGTAAAAAAAAATGACAAGTGGTTCAGCTACGTGAACCAAGGAGAATCATGTGAAAGCAGCACGCATCCCTCCTTTGATTTATAGGTTTCAGACTGCCTGCAGTCAAAGAAAGTTTTATCACAGGCTTTGGACACGCTTTTTGTTGACGCGGACCAGGACACGCTGCTTTTTTTCAACAAGTGAGCCAAGTAACTTGTGACTGATGATAAGCCATTAGGATCAAGAATTTATCCCTCAAGTGTATTCACAGTATATACCTACAGTGCACATCTATGGTGTACTTACCGAGAGACATATAGACATGCGAAATCTTAAGCGTATGCCAGGCCAGAAATAAAAAAAATGAATGAACGCAAATTTTAAGGTCATATTCTTGTGTGGTCCCACGCAACGCTTCATGCTGTGTTCCTTCATTTTCACAATACCACGCAGTGCGAGCGCGGCTGTGCTAACCCATCAATGTATGGTTTCTGGCTTGCTGAGTAACCACACCGCTTGGCGGCAAGTGTTAGAGGTCACCCTCCGCATTTTATGTCTTGTAAGTAACACAAACTGCACAAAGAATTTTGCTAAGCTGGACTTGAAACATCCCCTGTGCTGCAATTGCCATAGGGGTGTCGACTCTTGTAACAAGCCTTCCGGGTCTTCCGGGGTTTAATGAAGCGCTTAATGACATTGGCACATTGGCTTTCTTCGGCTCAGAGTCAGCAAACACGTTTTGTACGATAGTTTTTCGACTGCTTAGAGTGAGAGTTTTGAGTTGCCAGAAGACGCAAGATAAAACAACGGCACACAGCACCACGAAACCAGTTAAAGAAGAATGAAAAGAACTTAGAGATAAGAAATATAACAAAAAGTGGAAAGGCTATCAGCAACGCGCGGCGTAAACTCCCGGGAAAAGTAAGAAAAGGTTTTTGCTATAGAGAGAAGTGCAATTTTGTCGCGGGACGGGAAGCCCTTATACTCTAGTAAGCCAACGCCAGTGTGGAAAAGTAAAGCCCCAATTACTCCAAACGTGCGCTAGAGATAAGTACAGAGTGGCGCAGACGTTGGCATTACCAAATATTCTTTTTTTAGAACTTGTCAGCACAGGTTCACAAGGCGCGCATTGCTGCCCACTGGGTGACTCGACTGCAATCAGCAAATAAATCTTACCTTTGTCAGTTTCTTTTGGCAAAATGGTGCTAAGTGCTGGTGTTTTTCTTCCCGTTATTTCAGTGTATTTTTGGCATAAAACAAATTGGTGCAGCTTGCACTTGTGGTTCAAGGCTGGAGAAACAGTAGAGCTGGTGGCCCTTTTCTCTTCGTCACAGACCCGCCTGTTGCACCTCACAAGGGTTTCCGATCTTGCCGAACGTGCTGCATGACTGTCAGGACCGGATCATTTGGTCCGCAAACTTTCCCATCTCTCCTAGAAAAGACCGCGTTACCACGCGGTTCAAGGTGCTGCAACCGGCTTCGCGAACTCGGAGTTTATGTCGGGAACTCGGCTTGTGTGGTCTCCCCTTTATGCGCGAACTCACTTAATTGGCGAGGAGAGCGCCACGAACGCTGGGCAGAGTGTTCTCGAAGGTCAAGCTGACAGGCGCCGAGCTATCCTGACGAGGCGCACGCTCGCGTATATTTTTATTAGCATTTATTTTGAGCTCCTCACATGGCGAAAGCCAACGCGCAAGCCTGGTGAACAATGGGTGCTCCTTACGAGGCCAATTTTCACGTTCGCTTGGCATTTTTTGTATTTCTTTTGACAACGATCTATGGTGGAACTAAATGCTTAACCATCTCTGCTTTTAAAATGGCTTGGGCACTTCAGTTTGTTTACGGGCTACGAATGCGAAAGAGAAGTGGCTCTTCTTGCCATAATTATAACCAGTGAGAAAAACAAAATATTCGCACTGGCAAGGAGGATGACGATGCTGATGATAGGACATGATCGCAGGGCTGGAGGCCGACAAGAGTACTGCTAGCGTAGTCATCACGGCAGGAGCACACTGCGCGAACTCACTAAGAGTGTATGTGCAGCTAATCAGGCCGATGGACCAATCCATTCAGTTATATGAGCGAAAAGAAGCAGCAACCGACGCAAATCGAAAGCGGTCATAAGTATGACAATAGAAAGATAAATTCCTAACGCACCAGGACTACTGGAGTAATTTGAGCTCGCTAATTACGAATTAAAAAAAAATAACGTTTGCCCTAAGAACGTACGTGTGTAGCTAAATATTGCGCTTCGCCAGCCTTCCCTGTCATAGTGATGCTGAGAAGAAAACGACGAAACCAAGAATACAAACTAGCGCTATTAGGAGATAAGTTAAACACTCTGTCTGCCTATGCTGTCTGAACTGTGATATAGTCTGAAGCGTCTACCACAGCAGCGACTGTGGAACGTGCTCGCCCACATAACTACCTTCCGGAGGAGGATGCACAGGAGCACACACGTGGCATGGCGAGCACTGGTATAGGTGCTCGCTGTAGCTTCAACAACCACCAGCCGACGCAGTAGGAGCAACGGTAAGGCGAAGATTGTACTTCAGGCCTATATCTGTCTTGGTATGAATATATCGCAAGACAAAATGACATAAAGACAACAGTCCTGTCATTAGACCTAGAAGATCGCATGCCTTGAAAAAATGGCTTTGTGTGCGCCTGCATTACTACAAATTTTGTCTAAAGACGTATGTCTTCTGCTGTCCCTCCCACGTAAATTCCTATCTTCTCTCCCTTGCAGATCTCTCACGCTATTCCCCTCGCGCCTCTCTCCTTACAAGATAGACACGCTGGATGGTTCCTCAGGCAATTCAGTTTTCCCGCGTTGCACTGTTCCACGCCATCTATTGGAACCCTTCGTTACTTTTGAACATGGAATGCTGCCACGCGGCCCAGGCTGGGGCGTGAGCTCTTTTTGTATTTTGGGTCCGAAATACCGAATTTTGCGCTTTTCAAAGCATATTTTTTGTCTTTATTATTTATTTATTTTCACACGGCCTGGAACCATTGATTCATTGATGTCCTACCTCAAATACGCCTCATGCATTTTTTTGCCCAACAATGTTGAAAAGTATGATGTGCGTTACCTGATTTAGTTATTTTGGAAAGGTTTTGCCTATATGAACTTGTGGTTTCAGAATTCTGTTATCTTTTGGCGGGCTGGCTATGCTGAGGGACAGACAGATAGACAGTAAAGCAGGCAGGCGGACAGACAGACAGACAGACAGTAAAGCAGGCCGGCGGACAGACAGACAGACAGACAGACAGACAGTAAAGCAGGCAGGCGGACAGGTGGACGGAATGGCGGACAAACGGACATACAGACAGATAGATAGACGAACTGACAGGTACACAAACGGGCGGACAGACGTACCGACAGACCAATATTTTCTGGTTTAAGTAGCCCAAGAAATACTACTAGCTTTAACAAACTGGAATGGTTTTCCAGCCCCACACGTACGCAACCTTGAGTGTCTCCCTGATTTCTGGATCATTTCAGTTCAGGTGCTCCTGGGGAGGAAATCCTAAGGTAGTGACTAAAAAGACGCTCTGTTCGGGTTTCGACGGAGTTGCCCCTACCCCCCTCCCAATCCAAAAAATAAGTGTTGCACTCCTTTGGCACTTTTGTGGACACCGCAACTGTAACCGGATGTGAGTCGTGCATAACCCATGGACTCTTTTTGAACGCTGGTGTAACGCGCTTGCACAAAATTCCCGCTTTTGAGTCCCCTTGAGTCACGCTTTTGAGTCAAGGTCATGCTTTTGAGTCACGATTTTGAGTGAAGGTAAAGTTAAAGTACTGCGAGAAAAGAAAAAAAGATTGTCTGGTTCGGGGATATCTAGGTGCCGTACACTTCAGCTACACCTTATCGATCTAGAATGAACGCCCCTGGAGGACCATAATTCGGTCTCAAACAGTATGAACTCAACCTACCCTTTGCTCTCCTGTCTCCCGCACATGGCTCAGAGACTTTCGTTATGTGAACAAATGCCTTGCAACAAAAACATGTGTAATATATCTTATAAGAGACCCGTATCTACCGCTCCATGAACCAGCGCTACAATTGGATTTCTGCGTTCATAGCTGCTCTACAGATCACTTGTACGTTCATCATAGGCAGTAAGCGCTCTTGAAGTCTGCAAAGCCATTCGGCCCATACATTCTGCCTTACTTAGTGCCGTTGGCGTATTATACACGCCCTCAGCGAGTGATCTACGGCAAATATTTTAAAACCCGATTAACGAGCTCATGAACGATAAAGCTTTCATCCAATGTTCACGCACGAAGCCTGAAGGAAATCTCATATTCCGCCTCTTTTTATTCCCTAAAAATCGGGAGGCAGCCTTCGCATTCCTGACAACCCCTATTCAAGACCACTTTAAACATAAAAATTCTAAATCATCGCTTGTCACTTAGGCCAACAAAACAATCCACATTTAATAAAATACAACCTGTCTTTCGTGCGTCCAATTTATCACTCCCGTCAGGATAACAAAATATCTATGACACTATCTACGATTCCATGCTATTGTAATAAAAAACGTGAAAGGTCCTTGCTCATGCGATGCTATCATCATCACTACCATCCTCTTCATAATCAACAACAACGGAAGCAACAAAACATGTTGGCGTGCACGGCAGGATGAAAGCCTCGGGCATGTTCTTCCAGCCTTACTTCTTTTGCGATGCGTACGGAATCCATTTTCAAGGATTTTATTTTTTATAGCCAAGCTTTGTACCTCTACCAGGCAATGCTTCTGTCACGACCGTTGGCGTCAACAGAATACTTCCGCGAACAAATCAAATGAATCGCTCAACCACTTGGAATCCAACCTCGACCGGAAAGAGAAACGAAGCCAGAGCACGTTGTGTTACCAATTAGCCTACGAGCGCGCACGGAAACGAGGGAGACAAACCAGAAACAATTTCAATTGTGTTCGTCGCAGTCGACCTTCAGGTGTTACGCAGCTCTCAGCTGCTATAAAATATAACTGCGGTCAAAACGCAAAGTCTGAGAGTGTATCACACTCATCATAAGGCCGTTCTGAACCCCTTTAGGGAAGGGAAATAAGAAAGAACGTGTTACAGGTACATTGTGACGTGCGATTAACTCAAACGGGCCCTACTCACCCGTGGTAGAGGGTGTATGAAGCTTCGCTTCCCAACCACCTCCACAAGATGAATAGAGCCGCACTTGTGTTGGTCTTCCCTCTGGCCTTGTTTACGTCCCAAACACAAAAAAAAAAAATCTTGGTGACCGACGCCATTTCCGAATCCGTGGGCCGCATTGAAATCCCCCAAGCAAAGATGTGATTTCCCTCTTCTCCATGCTCACCAAAGAAGCCAAATCAGGCCCACTTATGCAACAGCGGAAGCCGGCAGACGAGAAGTGCACCTCTTTTATAATATTACCTGCGACATTTATACAAGTGAATTAGTGGCACGCCGATCATGACCCTCGTTTCTCTTTCTTTTTTTCACTTTTCCCCACCGTTTATCTCGCGTAATGATGAGACTATTTTGTAAAAAGGGTACTCACGAAACACGCGTGACCTCGTAAATAACGGACGTTAAAAACCGTAGCGCATTCACTAAAACAGAATAGTACGGCAAGATGAACGAAAAAAAAAGCCTTCCCGCTAAATTGCACCGGAGTTCGAGACTAGCAGTGTTAGCTTCTTGCGTTTGGCGGCGGAAGAGCGGGGTCGTAAAAACGTATACCCAGCGCTCTCGTTATCGCAGCTTTGGGCACGGAAGCGAGCTGCCTGATCAATTAAATAAAAAACGACTTTCTTTCTTTGCATAGGAGAAACAAGGCAGGAGATCGACAATCGTTTTTTTTAACCCTTTTGCGTCACTTTTTTGCGAGCTTTTCTTTTCACTTTCTTTAGTATATACCAAGTTTTTCCACTTCCTGCAGATCTTCCTGTGGCAATGTTCTCGCACAAAAAGAATGAGAAGCCCCCTCTTCCGGAGTAAAGAACCGCCGGGAATAAGCCTAGCAGGGCAACCGTGTAATGCCATTTCTCTTTGTCGAATCCTTACTGCAAGTTCTGCTCTCGATTTATAAGCGCCTCTCAAGGATAAATCTACGTGGCGCTTACTCTTAATCGCACAGCCCCACCCAACCGCGTCCTTTTTGATACTTGGGTTTCTTCAAAAGCAGCGTAAAAATCCTGCAAACTACCAGGACAGCACGCTCGCGTAATATTTAACTGGGTTAGGGTTTTCGGCTTAACGGGAAAAAGAATCCGCGCTACTTTTTTGCGAGGCGACGGTTGTCCAGGATGTGCGGGGCACATCCCGTGCTGCGTTAGACGGCTGAGTTTGCAGAAGTTTCTTCGCACACTTCTTTTGTGTACGAAAGCCTCACAACGCAACTCCTTTAAATTGCTTTGCGTGTTCTGTAGCTAAACATGTTCTCAAAGGGGAAAACGTACGTGCAATCTTTGAGAACATTCTAACAAAACAAATTATCAGTTAGAACGGCAGAGAGCGACAAACGGAAGCTCTAGTTTTGTTGTTTTGTTTGGCTATGTTTGACTTTTTTGTAAACCTTGTGACCAATGCGAAAAGATTTTCCGCTTTTCATAAACGTTTGGTCAACATCAAAAGATTTAGTCTAGGTGAACACCAACCGTGTCTTTGAATGCATGCGTAAGTACACTTCCCTTCTTTAGGTTTCGCGAAAGAACGATTAGTTGAATATTTCTTGCCTCCGAATTCTGTCCTTTCTCAACAAGACGGACTTCTAATATTCCCTCGCGTTTGAAGAAGCTCCAACGCAAATATATATTACAGTTGTTTGTGAGCATTTTATTTTCTGTAACCCTCACAAAGCTCAGGAAGTATCAATTTGTCATGCCTAAGAGTCAGTTTTTGTCGGTCGTGACGTGCGATTTGTTACAATTGGAGTTAGATGACAGCTCGCTCGATTTTGACTCGGGCGGAGTTTTGTGGTAGCGATAGAGAAGAACCAGAGAAGAGTGTGGTCAGTGTACGATCGAAGGATAAAAAGGGGTCGGACGTCCGGAACGTTTTTCAGGAGAAACTCATTCACGGGGTAGTTTCTTAGCTTTCCTGACGCACTAAAAACAAAACACACTGCTTGTTTTAGCCAATGTCTGTACCAGCGCATTAACGGCAAAATCGGGAAACGCTTTTCACCCATCAAAGAATTCTGGATGTCTTTCAGTAAGAATAGTGCTCCTTATGTCGAAATCTACGAAGCCACCAATAACACGTCTCTCGGATGGTTGCCTTGGATGGATGATCTCTCTGCACTTCTAAATAGCCCGACGAAGAGCAATTCTACCGTAACCGGCGGCCAAATGCTTGGGGAAGAAGATCGTCTGCTTCATATCGGCCTGATTAATGCGGCATCACAAAGAATGGTTGGAATTTTGTATAGATATCAATTTTGGAACTCTTAGAACTCTTACCCTCGGACAAGCATCCATCAGCTAGGAGTTCAAAGCAACCAATCAAGGACGCGAACACGACATTTCAGTTAATGCTACTGCGTCTTTCTCTTGTCCATCAAGTTGTTAAGTACGATTAGATTTTCCCCGCTGACGCCTCACGTTCCAGCATATTCAATAAAAGGCAAAATGTAAACAAAAAGAAACGTTTGATGTAAGCAGCGGATGATTAGAGCCATCAACGAGCGACTACGTCCATTTTTTTGTAGAACCATCCTCAGTTTTACTTTGCGGAAAAATATTGAAGCCAGAACTGGAAGTTTCCCTAAGCTTAGCAAAAACAATGGAGTTTGGCAACCATCCGAGAGCGCGTTTGGTGGGGAAGACAATCCTGAGTCGTTGTTTCGACGCTATTCTGACATTGATGGTGCTGGAAACAGTCTGTTGCTTATTCCAAGCAGCTTTTATTGTATTCAGCATCTCTGAGGATGTAGAAATGTCGGGGACTGAGAACAATTTATTAGCGCAGTACGAAGGAACAAAAAAAAAATACACGGGAAGAACGCGAGTCCAACTGTCCGTTGATGTCTAGCGCCCTTCTCGTGTATTTGTTTCTTTGTCCCGTCCTACAGCCCGAGTACATGGTCACCAGTATTCAATAACCAAGTAGCCCAACTCTCCGACCTGAAATGTAGGTGCTTGGATACTGACAGAAATATTTGTTTCAGATGCGACAGATTCATGAAAAGCGAAACAATTGAGCAATCTCATTGCTTCTTACTTATACCCTGATTTCTCAAACCACCATTTTTTCTTTTTACAGTGACATTCATGCTAAACGTGCAAATTTCGAAAGCAATTTTTTTTCATTCTGCGTGTTCCACGTGGACGTAATACACATATGTGTCAGTACATTGTTTTCCTTTTATCTAAGCTCTGTTTCATAAAAATACAAGCTCAGAAAAATGGCTGCATGCTCTGTATGCTAGACGAATCTAGATTTAAACCCTGTGCTCACCTGAAATTGGGCACTTAAAGAACGGTATAAAAATCCCATAATGCAGGTAAAGGAAATAACCATACCACGCAGGGTGGTATCCGTGAGGACATCCCTCCACGAAACGACCTAAAATATCCTGTGAGCTTTTAAAGATAACTTTATGTTCACCTTAATATGGGCAGAAAACCCCACTGTTCAGCCGATAGTGCCATTATGGACTCTACGTGTATGCCCCACAGATGACTGGTTTCAGACAGTCTCGCAGCAGCATCGACAACGTGCTTGCCCCTGTCAATGACATATAGAGTGCAAAAGCCCAGCGTCGCATCACCCTAGCAGTGTTCAGCGACATTAAAGCAGCGTTTGACTGCGTGGCACATAAGGCAATAAGATCTGCCTTAGAGTCGGTAGGCATTGGAGGTCGCATGTATGCGTGGATATCTGATTATCTGTCTGACAGATCCATCTTTATGTCCACGAAGGACGGTGAAACAGCCTCTCACAATGTCACGCGAGGTGTGCCACAGGGCGGCATTTTTAGCCCAACCTTATTTAATTTCAGCCTCATTGGAATTGAGAAGTGCGGGCCTCACACTGTTGAAATATCGCTCTATGCCAATGATATCTGTATCTGGAGCTCTGGCCGGAACAGGCGAGTTCTACGAGCTCACCTTCAAAAAGCCATCAATTCAATAGCGGACGTTTTGAACAGACGCGGCCTCGAAATCTCGGCTAGGAAATGTGCGGCAACAGCCTTCACCAGGCGTGATGTCTCCCGCTATTACCTTTCAGCGGCAGGGGTGGCTTTACCCTTCGTGGGCTCTCACCGATTCCTGGGCGTAACACTTGACAGGTCGCTGACGGGATCCCCTCACGTTCTTTTCCTGAAGAAGAAGCTGGGCTCCTTTGCTCAGGTGTTACGCATGCTGACAAGCCGCTCGGGAGAATGTTCTATTGGGCCCCTGCTACGTCTCTACACAGCACTCTGCGAAGGACTGCTCCGATAGAGCCTCCCAGCACTCGGCCCTCTTTCCAATGTCAACACAAGGCTGTTAGAAAGTATGCAGGCTCGAGCTCTGCGGTTTTGTCTTGGCCTTCCGAAAACAACTTCTACGCTGGGGACCATGCGAGAGTCAAGGCACTTCTTACCCAGTGTATTCATCAAAGAGCAGCAACTTGGCCTACATTTGCGGCTGGCGACTAGGGCCGATGGACATCCGCTGATCTCTAGCTCCGCCTTAGAGGTGCAAGGCACTCTACCAACCTTGTGTCAGAAGTACCCTGCACCGCTTCATCTCCCACCCTGGATGTACTCCCCCTGGCGAATTGTCACCACAGTACCGGGCATCAGCAATAAGTCAAGGTTGCCAATTCCAGCTCTAAAGTACTTCACTCTAGAGCACATGTGGAATTGCTACCGTAACCACAAGCATATCTACACCGATGCATCGGTAACGGCCACTTCATCTGCGATTGGAATCTGGGTTCCATCGACGCGGACCACAATTGCGGCCAGGTTAAGCCACAAAACAACATCGACAACCGCAGAACTTGCTGCCTTGCGCTCTGCTTTGCAGTACATTATTGGGCGAGAACCTTCTATGTGGGTGATTTTCACAGATTGACGGGCGTCGCTTCAACAATTGGCATCATTTCCGCGCGAACAACTGGCCCACGAAATACACACCCTGCATACACAGGCTGCCAGCTCGCTTCACGAGGTAGTGTTACAGTGGCTACCTGGACATTGTGGGGTGAATGGTAATGTGGTGGCCGACGAAACAGCTCGCGCGCCCCACACCCAATTTCAGGTCATCATCCCGATTCCTTTCTCTCGACTTGACACCGCGACACTTGCATATTTCGAGGCGCGTCAGCTACAATTCTCAATATGGACGGATGGATCAAACAATTATCAGCCGTTGTACAGAATTGACCCCGCCTGCAGCTTCCGAATGCGGTGTGGCCTGGGAAAACGCGACGAAGCAGTTGTTCACCGCATCCGCCTCAACATCGCTTCTACCGGCCACCACCTGTACAAGATGCACCGAGTTGTCTCCCCTCACTGTCCCGTATGCGGTGTTCGTGAGGACATAGAACATGTGTGTGTGTCCCCGTTACGACACCCCGCGACTAACCTTGAAGACGACCTTGGGACTGCGTGCTGATGCGCCACTGAAACTTTGCGACGCCATTGGCCCATGGCAGTCAACTGCCGCTGCAACACGGAGTACACGGGCCTTGGTAACGTTTCTCCGCGGCTCTGGCCTGAACAAAATCCTGTGACCGTTTGCCTTAACTATATCACTGTGCGTGTGCTGTGTGCGCGAACCTGCGTCGGTCAGTTCGTGTGTGCTTATTTGTGTTTGTAGTGTCTGTATGAGTTTTTGTGTCATCGCTTCCTTTCACTTTTGCACCTATCATATTCATGTGGAGTAGCAAGCCAAGCTCGCTACTAGGCTGACTTCTCCTCAACATTAAAGGCATTCCTCCTTCTCCTCTTCTTCCACAAACTATATTTTCGACGCAGTGACTCTTATCCCACTTTTGGCGATTCCTGCGTTTCACGCTCAAACACCCGGCTAATATCCGCACCGAAGGGAAACAAAATAACAGGGAACAACCACGTCTCAAAAATAAAGTGTACCCGTGCCTTTGTTACCTAACGGCAGTCACCGAGAATAAAAATACGAATTTTTGCATGTCACGGCACCCCGAAATCAATTTGCGACAACAGTTTCGCTCATGATAAAGAATCACGAAGGTTCTTGCGACCTCATTTCCGGTTTCAACGTTGGATAGGCGAAAACAGATGAGATTTCTACGTCAAAATAAAGGGAAGAAACCAAAACATTTTCGATAAAAGGTAAGGAAGAGTTTAAATCCATCCCACCGGTAATCAATAAAAACATAAGCAGCTGGTGCTCTTTAGACCTGATGTCCAGTTCTTTTTTCCCATTAAAAGAGGCACGACAACTTTTATTGCCTCTCTCTTGTCCCACGTCTTTTCCCAGTCCAGTCACGTTGAAAAGTCATAACTGCCGTTGCATAAGCGAGCCCTTTCAATATATGTCTCCCACCAAGACGTTCGTTTGTTTCGTAACAATCTGCTTTTGTTAGATAACCGCCCAAAATAGGGGAATCTCACGTTCTATCAATCAGAAACTTGAAAAATAATGCTATGTCTCAGAACGTCATTTGAGCTACTGATGTAGAGTCTCCATTGCGGTTGCCACAGTTCTTCGCGACACTGCAAGTGTCTTCCATAAAAAAAGACAGCGCTGCTTGCGAAATCCTCAGAGCATTAAAAACTCCGGTTGATATAAGCCGTGCACTATATTAGGTTTGTCATTATTTTGGCGCCTCCGGATGAATGTCGCCGTAAGCTTTTACAACATCGCTGAATCCAAGATGTAGTTTTAGTTTATCTTTAACTGCCTTGAAGCCCCAAAACAGTGTTCCCTTTGAACATTTGTTCGTATAACTCTGTTCATAGAACTATAACCTTTGTTCTTGACTCTGTGACGAAGGTATTTGTGTCTCTGTTTGAGGAAATAAAACATTTGGTGGCAAGGAGTGACCCTCAGAGATTTTACCTAAATAAAGGCTCAGCATAAACGAATTCAGTACTGTTCTTTATTATTAGCCTCTCTCTGCATGCCGTTCTCCTTCTCACTATATTAACAGCAACTGTGCCTCCACGATTGATTAAAGTAGCGTAAAGAATCACCCACATGGTCCGTGTCACTTACGTTTTAACAGCAGAGGCCTTGAGGCCTCTTTTGCTTCGCACAGCCAACTTCTTATACTGTCGCTGGTCTAACGATTCGATTGCCGCTCTTGGTATGGCTCTTTGTGGCGCGAAGAAATGCTGCTCAGAATTTCTACCGTAGGGTAACATATAGAAATAATTAGTTCTGCAAGTACACGCAATTTACTTTTAGCCGTTAACGAGGTTTATCTGAGCAAAGTTTTGGATCGATTCCTGCTGGTGCTGTTTCGATTCCTGCTGGTGCTGTTATTTCTTCTGCGACTCCCTTCCAGGAGTTTGTCCTTAGCGAGTATCGTAACGGTTCAACCGGGTTGCGGACTAGCCGTTCGTCCGCTCACATTTAGTCCCCAAAAGAAGTAATGATTGTGCCAAAGGCCGTTAGTCCCCCGAGGACGAAAGTTTAGTCCTTTTTGCCTAAGAGTGTGCAGACCTCTCTGACTCTACTATTCGTGCTTTGTGCTGAAAAAATAAAAAAATGACGAGGCGTTTAAGCATTAGCAAAAAAAGTATACGCCATGACGTTTCCGTGTCAGAAGGAGGAGTTGGTGTTGAGGAGGACGTTAGCTTTGTTCTTGCACAGCATTCTTTGTTTAATCTTCTTAGTTTCGGGGAAAGAGGGGACACTCACATCATTAAGTATTTCGCGCTCCTTGATGCCTCCTTCTGATACGCTGATAATTTGTTGCGTTGTTAACATAGGAAGCAATACAATATACCGTTAACTTTGCAGTCTTCATATAGCGAAGTAGCTAACCTCAGGTCAATTTTGCTGTCGATCCCACTCGAATGCAGTGGATCTTTTTTTATTATTTCTTCTTCAACAGGTGCCGATTCTTTTTTTTTGAGCACGGGCTCTTTTATACTCCATTATTCTCAACGAGTAGTCGCGGCGATAGCACAGACAACTTGTGACATATGAGCAGTGTAACGCTGTCACACTGCATACCACGTGGAGATTTAGTTAACAGTAAGAGACCACAAATAAAGTAGTGAAAAGCGGACGAGAGGAGCAAAAGTGCTAAAGGCGCAGCAAGCTTAGGTGCAGAAGACCGAGGCAATAAAAAAAGCTGGTCGCCTCCCAACTGTGCGTCCGGCCAACAGAAGCCCACTACTGAGAACGGGAGCATGCTTTTAAACTTAACTACCAAGGAGGAAACAGCTCATATTCAGGCATGCGAGTGACAGCCGAAACTGCGTTTGTTCCTCCCCATCTCTGGCTGTCATTGTGCTTTGAATTTTTCATCTTTAGTAATAAAGGCTGTAGGAATTACTACCTATAAAGAGGTAAAGGGGGTTCAAAGCCTTCAAGATGATGACTGGCAGTGTGGTTGTCAGCATGGTAATAAGAGCGGGGCACTGGCATTTTTTGCATGCCTATAACAATGAGCCAGCTTCCAGAAAGCCCTAAGTTCAGCCCCTGAATATTGTGGGGTCTGGAATTCCTCGGCGCAACATGAATGGTTTTATTTATTTTAGGTTCCACGTTTCTCGTCTGGTACAGAAACGTATCGTATTTTTTTCTTCTCTTTTTTCACCGGTATTCTTATGGTCCGGGCAATGCCTTTGTGTGAATTCTTTAAAAATGCGACGTGGTTAGCGCTCTGGGAACTTGTCATTCCTTTAGGGTAAGTTGAGCTATTCTAGGGGCCATGTGATCGTTAAGGAACAGATTCATAACATTTGAACACACTTGCGGTTTTCGCGCGTCTCTAAAACGCAACCAGAAGCAAGTGATAGGATGGTATGACCGTCCATGTCTTCGGGAACCATCGGACATTCCAACCAGAAAGTAACCACTGTGGTAGAAAAATTAGTAGGTCCACTTTAACAAAACAAATTATAATGGCTGCCGTAAGCCAAAACAACTATTTTGAGAGTATATCATGATAAGGCCTTGAAATAGCGGTAGCACCATAGAGCTCCTATTTTGTTTTGGGGGGCAACCCTAAAACAATAGAAGTCTTACGTGTTGTATGCATCACATGGTAGGTATAATATAGATACGGCATGGTATAACTAATAAATAAGACAAATATAGCAGCACTAATTTGCTGTAAAAAATTTAACTGGCGATCATCGTGATTAATGTGGTGAAGGATCCGCGGGAATGCTTGGACTGCGAGCGCGTAAATTTGCCTCTGTCTAAGCTGTAGACATGTATAAAATATTGTGTAAACTTGAACTTGAAGTTTGTTGATATAAACACACGAAGTAAACGCCCATTTTAACGATACCGTCGTGGCGCGAGGACTAATGGTATGAACAATGCAAGACGACATGCGTCTGTGTCATCACACCAAGGGATTAACTCAACAGATGCCTTGACCCGAATAATTCAGAGGTGTCATTAGCCCATACGACGCTTAAACATCCCCAGACAGAAACCAAACTGAGAGAACGTTTTCACCCGCACTCACACACAAACAAAATTATGACATAAAGGGGCACCGACAATTGCTATAATTTTTTAACCAGTGCGTGGCAATTGCTCTTCTAGGGATAGCTGCGTAACAAATCACCTTTTTTTCGATGACGCTCTGCTTCGCTGAGCAAACACTCCGGCCTGTGCTCAAACTTCGGTACACAGCGTTAATAAACGAGCCGTTCCCTCATCTGCATATGCTTAGTAAGAAGCTGTAATGGCTAGAGCGTTTGCACACGCGAAAGGTCTTGCGAGGGTGCAGATGAAACGTAAACAAATTGATTTCTCAGGCCGGTGAGTCAACACGTGAGGTGGCCATTTGCCCGTGAAATTTACAACACCAAACGAAGCAAAAAGGCTTTAATATTTCATTGGTGCCTTAGATAAGGAAACCAGAATTGGATGGACAAAAAAATAAACAAACCAGAAGAAGAAACGTCAATGTAAGCTTGCAATCTATAGGCGCAATCCTTCCCCACTAAAAAGACGTTATTAACAGCCTGAAGAAAGCGGTAGAAATGCGGGTCCCCTTTTATCGCTCGTAACTGCTGGAAGAACAATGAAAACAACAAAACAAAACTGAAATTGTCGCTACAGCGGTCACCTCACCCACGCACGCACACACTGATATCGCTAACGGGAGAGATATCTGTAGCACTTCGCTTGGGAATAGCGGTGTCAACGAGGTGGACATGCAAAGGTCGTTTGTGTTGGTTTGGTTCTTTGACGGGAGTAGTTCGCAGGATCACGCTGAAAAATTCAGTGCGAGATGCCTTTACCATCGTTTATGCTTTCTTTTTAATTTATATTTTTGTTATACACTCCGTCTTTTAATACCAGTGGCACAAGGGCGCACTGGGCACCTTGTGTATTCATGGTGAAGGTATTGGAGACACCACTTACCCCCTCAAGCGGTTAGAAACCGTTCCAGAGAGCTTTAAGGCGAAGGGTAGAAGCTCAAATGGTGGCTTTCGGAGCCCTGGTCAAGATCCGGCTGGCCGCCTCTCTGTCTTCTACCAGGCAGGGAACTATGCACCAAAAATGACTTGTGCTGTGCTGGGTTTCAGGCCACAGTGGGATCGCTGGCAAAGAGGTGGCGGATGCAATGGCCTCTCAGGCTGCCCTTGCAAATACAGTGGACGTAACAACGGTATCCTACACCTACCTCAAGCCACAGATATGACACCTTCGGAAAACTTCACAAGCACAGTGGAGGGAACAGACAGATAAAAAAAATTTTCCCCATCTTCCCGGAGGGGAACCCTGAGTAGTATGCGAAGCCGCCATGAGGTCGACCCAAGTTCCCATTAGCTTTCAGTTCGATCGCGGCATTGCGGAAGGACGATGAGGGGAGCGGAGCGCATGCGCTCGTCATTTATACCGCGGAGCTACAGTGGCACCCACAGCGGAGTATGCAGCGACTACCGTCGCACCTCTAACCCTAAGCTGTTTCGCATTATCGCGCGCGGAGCCGCAGGTGTTGCCATTCGTTGCGCGATTCCGGAGAGGAGAGGAGCTTCGAAGAGGAGAGGAGGAATGCCGGAGAGGAGGGGAGTATCGGAGAGGAGAGAAGGAATGCCTCGCCATACTACTCAGGGTTCCCCTACGAGAAGATGACGACCGTGGTTGAACGCGAAGCTATCTCGTGATGGATTCTATGGTTGGCAAATCCCTAGGGGCATCCTGCCGCAATCATCATCCGCGGTGCCTGGCCAGGCATGCGCAGTGGGGGTGTGGACGCCGCACAACGGCGCCCACACAATGGCGGAGGTAACAGGCTCGACCGTAAGCTGCTTCGCATCTAAAAGGAAATTTAATTAAACTCCACTTGGGACCACACACCACTGACACACGCAACAGACACACTGAGGTGGCCTTGGCTATGTTACGGATCGGCCACACCCACAGGACACACTGCCAACTGCCCACTGGATCTCCAAGAACCCTGTGGAGCAGGTGTGGAGAGGGCCTTTTTGTAGCTCACATTTTTATTCACGAGACACGTGAGTGACGTTACACAAAAGACACAAAGTTTTCCCTGAATTTACAGACGACATATTCCACTTCAATAATCGCCCCTTTTCGTCCAAGAACCAAAGTTTTTTGTTGAACGTGTTGTTAAGTTTTCAGCAGAAATAACATTTCTACAGCTGTTGTAAAATCAAGCATAGTCGTCCGAGCCCTATACACCGGCCATCTTCATTGTCTTTTGTGTCGTTTCGCTTTAATTTTTCTCGCAACTTTTAATATTTACAGTTACATCCCTCATTCAATACCTTTCTTGGTGCTCCTTGCCCTAGTTGGCCTGGCGCCATTACACATCAAACATCATCATCAAGCAAGGTCCGCCTTTTTCTAATCCGTTTGCACAGAAAGGCCACAACCGCATCTGTTGTACGACTACTACTATTGTTTATCGTGACGTGAGGGTACTACTGGAACACTCTTTTTTGGGAACAACAATTATTAAATTATGAAATTATTGTGTGAACAGCCCCAACCAAACCGTCTCAGCACACACCACCGAGATAACTCTTACCGAGGAGAGACGAGCAGTCGATCTTCATCTCCATCTGTGGGGAGCTGGATGAAGCATGATCCAGTGTTGTCGACTAAAAAACATCAGCCATTTCTCAAACTTTTTATCACCCATACTACGTAGGAAGCACCTGTATCTGCAAACAATCTAACCACACAGAATAAGCATCAAGTCTGCAACAGTCTCTAAGGCACTGTGGGTGCTGTCAAGACAATCTCTGCTACGGCGCCTATTGGAACCTACAAAGAGCAAGTCCACGATCAACCCACATTTCCCGAGCTTATTAGCAAATGTCCAGGCATGAATAAAGACACTATTAAAACTTTCAGCTTACAGTCCTAATACAACGAGCGCCATTAACTATCCTCTCCTTCCGTAGAGGGTGCAGAACTAAGCCATCACGCATGTAGGGCATTGGATGCCATTGGGCAGATTATGGATGATTCAGTTGTAGTAAGTAAGTAAGTGTTGTTGAATAAAGTGGACTTAGCCTTGCATAGCTGCCGGCAATTGCTCCGCCTAATCGTTCCCAATATATAAATACTCTCAAAATCATCAAACCTCACTTAGTCCTAAAATAACAGACACACAATGTCACCACATCTCACTTAGTCCTGTGGATTGCAAGAATCCGAGTAGGAGATGAGACACCTATCTTGGCACAATCCAGTGGTCCCTAGAAACAATAATGTCCTCCGATGTAGCATGGGGCACTCCTAACTTCTGGACATCACGAAAAAAGTTCGTCCGCACAGGGTTGGTTTTGGAGCAGTTCATAATGAAATGATCAATGTCACCAGTCGCACTGCACGAGGGGCACAAAGGGGATGAAACAATGTTGATTTTATGTAGCCAAGCTGGTGTACGGGCTGAGTCTGTTCTTACTCGATGGAGCAGACAGGCTTCGGCTCTTTTCAGGCCTTTCGTCACGACTGGTTGATGTACTGGTCGCCACAGCTGCCTAAACTGCTCGCGAATGGTCTGTTTCTGTATGCGTTGGAACTCGCACCGCGTTTGCACCGGCTTATAGAAGATAAGGCGTCCTTGGCTAAGCTGTCAGCATGTTCGTTTCCCGCTACACCGACGTGCGACTGGATCCACTGGAATTCCATGGTGAAGCCTTCATGCTTAAGCCGCTTTAGTAGAACTTGGAACTTGGAACGGGACGCTCTGCACATATACACTGATGGATCGGTTGACGCAAAAAGTGGGGTGTACGCGGCAGCTTTTTTCATACCCAGTTTGAATATTTCGTGGGCTGCCATGGTGACGCCTTTGGTTTCATCTACAGCGAGTGAGTGTGTTGCCATAGAAGCTGCGTTACGCCAACTGTCATCGTCTGAAAGGCAAAAAGTCACAATATTCAGCGATTCAAAGTCAGCCCTTCACCTGTTTCAGCGGGGTATACCTGTTGAAAAGACTCTCAGCGATGATTCAATTATTTCGCGACTCAAAGCTATGTTCAACAATGATTGGAAGATCTGCCGTCCACCGGCGCAGTGGAAACGTAACTATCTTGTGCTCGTTCCCCACAGGAAAGTATCAAACCAATCGCTCTTTCGGCACGCAGCTGAAAGCGCTTCGTGCTTGTGATTGCCAACAGGTATCAGATCTACCTACAAATCAAAAACATTTTCCTGCCTCAATACCGACTGCATATAAATATCTAAGGCATTCTTGTATAAAAAGAAGACCTCCTCTACCAACCATACTGCTCAGGTAGTAATGCCATTCTGGTAGTGAAACTAAATGGGGATTTCTTTAGTGTTAGTTATGACCCAAATTTATACGACATCGGTAACCTATACTACGCCCGCGAAAGTTCACCTACGTTCAAGCGTTCTTAACCAATCGCACACCTACGGCTGGCATAGAGGGCCTCCAGATCTATATCGAATCTGGCAAATTCACAACATGGAACACGACAGGCCAATGTTCTGTTTCCCAAACTGTTCCTCCTGGCGCTGATGAAGGTCCAGGCGAAAAGGTAGGCATTCGAGAGGGAAGGATGTCCTTATGCTTCCGACATCACAATCCAGGCCGCCCTGCGGCAACCGGCCAACGTCGTACCACAGTGTGCTCGTAATTGTGGCCTCCACTGTGATGCCGAGAACTCAGGGCTAGTGATCGCCAAAAACAAGCGCAGAAGGATCCCGCTAAACCTACCAATGATTATTGTAATCCTCCAAGACCAAGCCATTTGCGAAGCATGTGTATCCGTATTCTGTACCTTCCATTCACGAAGATTGTGGTAGGTTTGGTATGCTCGATTGCGTCATGTAAATTACCGCCGAAATTCTTCGTGTGTTCAGACGAATGAACAATAGACGACAATACCTGAAATTGGACAACGCCATCAACATTGTTCAGACTCCTGTTAATCGCCGCATAATCTACTCCACCGCAAATCTAACGCGCATTCCAAAATCACTTGTGACCATAAATGTGATGGGGGAACATACGTACTAAGAAATTATGTCGTCAATTAAACCTACTATTAAACTAAAGAAAGAAGCAGCGGTAACTCCCTCTAGTATACCACCCCTATAACAATCTCGATGTGATCGTTGACGGCGCGATGGCCTGCGATAGCTTCAGCAACAGGCGCCTCTCCAATATTGTGTACGAAATTCCAACCAAGCACTATACCGAAGGTACCCCAATAGTGCGCCTAATATCAATTCCATACCACATATTTCTTTGCGGGAACGAATGCGGGCAACCGTAGTCCTTGAAATTTACACCTCTGAGCCACGCCACCACAGAACGATTTGTCCATGATGCCCTACTGGACATTATTAACGTCCCAACGATCCCCAAACACCTCCTATAAGGTTCCAGCGCTCTTTCATTCACCCCAAATTTATAACCACAGAGGAAGCTGTAGGATGAGGCAAACAAACGGCAAGCAAACAGATACTATTGCTGTAGGAAAGGCTTACTTTACAATGTTCACGCCTCCTTCTGCCACACAGTGTCGTTGTTTCCTCAAATATGAGTAAAGTGAGGGCATGTTGTCCGAATGCTACGAACTTTAGGAACAGACCCTACTTGTAGTCACGGGATCACAGTGCGATTCCTGTTACCCCGGAAGCCTACTGATCATTGCGTTTTAATAAAAGTGGTACATCTTCCCTCTTTCATGAGAGACAGAGACGACGACAAAGTCTCTTTTTTTCTTGCGCGCTTTCTCTCTTTCCATTGCTCTTTCAAGAAAACGGGATGTTTTCAGGGTACACATCTTACAAATTCAATGTCAACAAAAATGATGAATCCCATTCTTTGGAGTGGGCACCAAGCACTCCATAACACAAGGAAATACTTATTCAACAGGCTACCGTAAACCTTTTTTGTTTGCACACAAAACCACTTTGTAAGTACTGCCGTCTGCAGGACAGTTTTGATCGCTTAAAAAATGACATAATCTGCACAAACACCTTTGTACTCCCTTGCTATTACGCAGCTCACAAGAATTGTACGTTCAGGCTTAATTGGGCGCAGGTTAGTTACTATTGCGTTTTACGCCCGACTTAAAAGCGGAGCAGGGAGGACTCATTCAGTCCCTAGTACGCTGAAATATTTAAACAAATTCTTGAAACACAAAAGATGTTGAATCGAAACACAAAGGTCCGATACCCCAAAATAAACCGTTTTAACGGCAAGCGTGCGTTATGGACACTGAGAGATACATCTGGGTAAACAATACAAAAAGAAAATGCAGCAACAGCTAAACATGCAAATGAACGATAAAACATTGTCGTGCACTGAATTTTAGTCACGCAACTCCAAAAGGGCGATGCGGTCATTGGTGAGGAGAAATATTCCCAGTCATGGACACCTTTCACTTTTGCTGTTTAATTTGGACAGCCCGGCTGTAGTGGTTCGCACGACCTCGATGACAACTTTTCTGTTGGAGTCGAACAAAAAAAACGCCCGCGTGTCAACATTTTGGCGCACGTTGGACTACTCCAGTTATCCCAGGTTGATCCGGAATCCTTCATGCCGGCGCGACTCTACGCCCGATTGTAACACCGGCGTTTAAAGCACTCGTAATTTGAATTTTGAATTTGAATAGTTTGTGGACGCCGTTTTTCCAGCAGGTCCTTGAACAGGATTGAGGGGCCGAGTAACTAATGATATTTCCTCCTCTATCTTTCTGTTTCTTACTATGGTTTCCAGAAGGAGTTCTAAGTGAAGAAAACTGAAGACCCCTTGAAATGGATTTGTAAGCCAGTAGACGATCGCATAAGCCAGCCGAAACTCTTTCCCAGAAATGAGGAAGGTGCATTGTAGTGTAGGTGTTCTCAGGTCATGGAAAAAAAAACAAGAAAGAAAAGACAGATTTATGGAGCCTTGCATCTCATTCGTGATGCGTGTGGCGAAGTCACGGTCTCTTGATCTCCCCCTTGTGGGGGAATCGATTTCCCCCAAAATACAGCGGCAGAGAGGCCGTGCCGAAGTCAACCTAACGCGCTCCCCTCCTTACGAGCTTTATTGCGTACTATTGCATGCGCAAAACAGCTTTCTGCCAGGGTCTATCGAATACGGAAGATTTACTGCTGCATTCGCTGAAGACGCAGTAAAACAGAGCACCTGCTCCGAAAATCGTCAATGCTGGAAAACAAAACGAAGCCTTAAAGGAGCCATGAAGAGGAAACACAAGTTTGGTTCATTCGAAAGATTGCCTCGTTAGAACCATAACGACACCACTTATAACTCAAACTTCGCTCAAATAAGCAACATAATTAGGAAAAAAGGAAATGACCAGGCGACCCACCAGCTCATTTTCCGCAACAGAACCTGTGATGTCACTTGGGAATGCTCTGCGATTGGCGGAGGCCGGCAAAAGCAAACGCATGTTAGGCAGGGCTTACAGCTTGCATAGCGAGCTAAATGCCCGTGAAACATACTGCACATTCTTTTTATG
This sequence comes from Haemaphysalis longicornis, assembly GCF_048455015.1. Lineage (NCBI taxonomy): Eukaryota > Metazoa > Arthropoda > Arachnida > Ixodida > Ixodidae > Haemaphysalis > Haemaphysalis longicornis. The sequence goes on along the minus strand of NW_027526385.1, from coordinate 54,162,489 downwards.
ACAAAGAACGGTGGAGTAAACGGTTGAAGGTCCGAACGAACTCGCAAGCGTGTGCGCCAATGCGTACGAAACTAGCGCGCCGGCCGAGCTCGACATCTCGCCGTCGCGCAGACGAATTTTCGGGTTCGAGGCTCTTCGGGGCCAACGAACCGTTCCAGCACGCACAGCCGCGAACTTGCTTCGTATCGTAATCCCTTCACAGGAGGTTAGCCGTCATATCGCAAACCAGCAAAGGTAAAAATACAAACGAGGGGAGTAAGGAACAGCAAGAAGCGACGAGATAGTGCCAGTCGTCGCGTAAGTTTCGAATGGTGTTGGCTTGCTGCTGTCGTTACGAGCTCGTTTCCAGTTTACAACCACTGAAAACTTCAGTTTGTTCAGTTACGGCAGGGATCCTTACGTTAGCTCACTCCTGGGACATGCTGGCGCTCGTCGCCGACTTCGTCAAATCGCTCTGACCTTGGGGGAAAAAATGCTGTAAACACCGCGCATTGACGCTCGTATCTTTCTGGTCGAAGCAGAGAGCTCGCGCGAACGGCTTTCCATACACGACACCGGCCAACTGGCATAAGTGATACTGCTACTGAAATTGAACTATTATTAACCGTAATCAAAATACGGCACATACGTACCAGTCTATATTCGTCCGTCGCGACGGGGCTGACGAGGCAGCGGTGCCGACGGCTGGGCGTTCGTCTGTTGTGGCTATCGCGGAATGGTCGCTTTCCCGTCCACCGCGTATCCCACAACTCTTGCCGCTCGTGCACTTAGAAGCATTGAGCGTTTTTGTGGTGTGAGGTTGTTAAATGCAAGACCGAGCTCCTCGGCGAGAGTTTTGTTCTCCGGATCAGGCGATTCCATGACTAGGGCTGCGGGTGCACTAGGTTTTACTAGTATTTTTAAAATGGCCGCCGTCTCGATCGACTCCCGCGTGTGGGTGCTATATGGAGTCGACATACTAAGTATCTGTTTCATGGACCGGCTCTATGACGCCATTGTACGCGTCACGGAATGTTCAATTTTAGCGCGAGATTTAAAATTTTGGCTTAAATTGCCTTATTTCTCAGTGAATAAAGCATCATTTGCTTCCGGGAAAGCGCTTGGGGTACTATGAAACACCTAATCTTTCGAATAAAACAAACTTTTGTTTTCTCTTCATGGCTCTTTTAAGGAAACTACGCACAACTACGCTTATCACCTTTGTAGATTTTCTAGAAGAAAACTGATATTTACGACCCTCTAGTGCTCAATAAACAAACTCTCTCTTTGATGACACAAATCCGTTGTACTAAACAGTAATTGCACCAAACAAAATAGCAAAAATTATCGAAATCAGTAGACAACAGGGCGTGAAAAAAAGCAGACTATTGAAGTAACGTGTGCGTAATCACCTTAGATTGCGCACACCCGTACTATCCAAAGCTGAGCACAGCCATGCTGAATGTGACGACTCCAGAAAGTTATGATGGTCATATGAGAAGTTCAACCAATTTGAGAGCACGTTATAATAACTCCCGCGAGCTCATTGTACCGGATCCTGAATGGCTGAACCTTCGTTTCAGGTGGAATAACTGTCACGACCTGGGGTTTGATTCTCTACACCGACCACTATAACTTTCCAGTGACCTGGTGTTGGCGTGCGAAATGCATGTCGTTCTGGCATGAGGAGCGTGCACTCTCAGAGTGCTGGAACATTCAGATTTCGATGAACCCGGCCACGAACATTGCGCGAAACAATGAGCGAAATGGCGTGATTCATGCGCGCCGTTTTAGTCAGTGGTAATAATTACGAAAATAATATCCGCAGTAGGCAACATTTCTTCTTTTGCTTTATGTCCACACGTTTATGACATAGCATAGAAAGTGTAGTCCTTCTAGAACCACAATAATATAATTATGGTGCTTCGCCAATAGTAGTCGCTGCCAGTAGCATTATCTCAACGTATCTTACTGTCCGGAAAATATTCGCCACTGGCGTTGCGCCCGGCTAGTCACTCAAAGAAACAGACCAGTGCAACAAGGCTGTCTCAAAGGCCTTCCAGAGGCCTTAGAACTAATCTGTCCACGAGTTGTGCATCGAATATCTATTAGGCGCACTTGTAAAAGCGCTTTCAACTGCAAATTAAACTTACCGTCTAGCACAGGTACTAGACCCAAGAAACAAACGCCTTTGTAGCATCGTACCAGTCTTGTCGGTATGTTTAGGTGGGGCTTCACAGCGTGTGCTGGTAATCACTTTGACGGTGTTGATGTCACTTTTTTATTCCCTGTTTTCTGTATCTAGATGCGGGAGCACTGTGTATTCCCACCTTTCATGACGTAATCTCCCAGCTTCATCTGTCCGTTGGGCTAGCCACACATGCGATTTAATGACACCGCGGGACTACTCTCCTCTTGGAGCTACGGCATTATATATTACTTCCATGGGTGCCCCTATAAAGGCTATGACATCCCGTTGTAACGTACGCATAGAGAATAGGGAGATTAGCGAAGTGGAAGGCATTAGAACTGCAGAAGCGCTGCACCAAAGTCGCATTCAAATTACCGTTCCACGGAACGAAATAGGAGATGTGATTTTTCGGTGACTCTGGGAATGCCTGTTTGGACACGAACGAAGGTAGAGAGAGCTCGAGTTGCGGTGCATCGAACGCTACGGCACCAATACCCGCACATGGTTGCAGCTGCTTCAACACGCATGCGCTTAGTTGGTTGTGTGCCATGATGTCCGTAGGTATAAAACAATCGTTAAAAGCCAACTTTTTTACTGCATTAGTGTCAATTACATGGAATTCTTTGCTTTGTCACCTATCTTAGATATAGTTGATCCTTTAGGGCTGTGTTGTACAACGGACGGTAGCCGATCAAAACATTTTGCTGTCGGGAGGTCTGGTGGTTCAAATGACCCGTATCCTCGCAGGTAATTGTGCACTGGAGACCACTGATGTTAAATTTATATCAGTAGTCCTCATTTCTCTAGCGCTCTATCGCGAGGGTCAACATAACGCTGGTTGGTTTCCTTCTTCGTGACTCGCTTAAGAAACGGTCGATTACTATGGGTACTTTGACCAAGATTTTAAAACGTGTGTACTGCCTTACTCTGTCGCATCGTTCACCCGTTTTCCCAGTTTTAGCATTGGTTCGGCCCGAGTTACTCAAAGCGATTGTCACTGAGCCACCGTGTCGGGTTCGCATTCAAACACGCCCTTTTGCCGCACATACCCACGACCCGAAGAGCAGGTTTCGAATGCATCTGTTATCTTCATTATCCCTAATAACTTTTCTTGCGAAACTAAAAAGTTACAGATTCACATTTATAAGACAACCACATTTACTGACGGGCAAGCGCCAAATGTGACTTCGATACGTCCATTCAGTACATGAACTGCAATTTTAATCACGAGACTGAGTCCTCCATATTTCTATTTTCATAGCTCTGCACTGAGCTTTCATAAAATTGTAGCTCAAGTGTAAACTGATTTGGAGTTCTTTGCGAAGCTGCCTTCCGCGTATTCTGAATGAGTTTAACCATAGTTCGCTAAAGCATGACAGTTTTTTTTCTGTCAAATGCTACTATACCCGCCAATGCGCTGCCATTAAACCCACCACATTAAATGATCACACTGCGAGGGTACTATCGTGTACTACCAGTCTGTGCCTTCCCTGCTTTCCATATTGCTGTGCCTTCCCATGACGTAAAATATAGGCTGCCAATAACTGCGTGTGAAATGCTGGAAACAAATGAGATATTTTCAATGCTGGAAACAAATGAGACAAATTTACATAGGTCAAATATGAGAAAAATGCGAAAGTAACCGGAAATAAATGCAATGCTGTAAGCGCTCTTATATGGTATATTTCATGTCAGGTAGGGCAACGTCATAGCCAGAAGTAATAAAAAAATATGCGGTGAGTTTCAGCAATATTAGCATGATAAGTTCGGATTTGGCTCCTACTGAATTGAAACATTTAGGTTGATGCGGCATTCTTATGAAAACTTTATTGCGATTGTCTTTCAAGAATAGAGCGGAGCAGTTTCGGCGGGAAAGGCAATAAATATTTGCGAAGGGCTTCAAGAACAGTAGAGCTACAAAAGAAGAACGGAGGGGGGCGGGGGGTCCCTTTGGCTGCATTAGCAGCGTTTTTGTAATTCTTCCCGGGAATACTTTTTTAGGCGCGCCCAAAGACGCTCAGGAACTAAGCAAGCTCTTCATTGCTTTGCCATATATTTTCAAAACGCTTCACATGAAGGCTGCTCGTATCTCCTTCTTCACGTTAATGAAGTGGCTCGGGGCGGGTTTTTCCAAAGCTGGCAAACAGTGGCTAGTTAAGCACTAAATGGTAAATTTGGGAGTAAACAGTAACAATAACCAGACTTACTCCGTAGGCACGGGGAAGACGAGTTAAATGGTTGTTTCACATCGGTGTTTCATTTAGTTCACCAGTTTTTCTGCTCACTTTGCCATCGTTTATTTCACTGTTTAGTTCACTTTGTCGTCGACGCCTGGGACATATCTTTCGCCGATTTCTTAAATAAGGTCTGAATTCATGATAAGTCATCTCCCAAAAGCCAGCAACCTTCTGAAAACTCGCGCAAAACAGTCCCAACTGTGACGCCAAAAGTGAACTCCCATCGGGAAGTCAGATGTGGCTCATTTTGATCCGTGCCACAGCAGAATCTGGCTCATTTCCATACGAACTACGATCTGCATACACGTTTCAAGGACGTTGTCTCACCTTTTTTCTTGCCACCTCTTTCCTACGGGAAACTTGCGGTGTTTTTTTTGTCACTGCAGTTTTATCTTATCTATTTTGGGTGTTGGATTACAGTGTTGGATTGGGTGTTGGATTACAGTTACAGTGGAGAAGAGAACCTGTCCCTATACGGGACCCGGTGTGCGCCCGGCACTACTACACCTGCGCAGAGGCGGTACTGGTTGTGAGCATACGCAGATGTACCAGGTGCCGTACCGGGACCGATTCTCCGCCCTGCTATAACGTTCTAATCAAGAGTTTAGCTTGCCGCGTGTACCGTGTTACCGTGTGTACCGTGTGTACCGGGATCCGAGTGGTCATGCGAGCGTGGGTAGGGCGAGACGGGCCACCCCTTTCGAAACAAATGCGCGGGAACGGTGAGTTGGGGTCGCCCGTAAGCGAAACTAAGCACCCTGCCGGAACCAATGCGCACATATGTCAAGTCGGGTCCCCGTACGCAGGGTAAGCGCGGTATTCTAAAGCTCTCTAGTGGCGCATCTTGCAGTCGGTCCAGTCACTGCCAAACAACTGGGAGGCCGAGCTCATCGTCGCTGGCGGTATAGGCAACGCGTGCGTTGCGTGAGGAAGGTGTGGGAGCGGCACAGCGTACTGGCCACCCTATACATCACCACATCAGCACCCCAAACGCAAAATAAGACTTCCTCACTCGAAGCACGATGCCTGCGATTTCTGGCGATGAGGAGTTGGAAGAAGTTGATTTCAGAGCGTGTCAGAGCGAAAGCGCTGGATCATAGTGGCTCCTGCAACCACAAGATGAAATCTTTGGTTTTCGTTTGACACTTCACGACTATAGAAAACGCGCACTTTAGAAAACAGGCCAACCCTTAGTGCTGGCTTTCATGAAAAATGTCGACACCGTGCGCCTTCTTAGCTGTTCACCCTTTTTATGAACGTTTCTTTTTCCACAGGGCATATATATGAGGGTATGAGTTGGTCATTAGATGAAAATGAAAATGTTCGCTTCGCGGATGAAGTCAACGAGTGAACGCTGATGGCGCCCATGTATCCATCCGTCGTATGCGGAGGCGTCGTCTACGCGGAGGCCCGTCACCGCAAGGTGCCGCAATCTCGTCGGCCTCAAGGAGAGGCAAAACCACGGCGAGTGGTGAAGACCGGCGATCCACTCGCTGCGGTGGCAAACTGGGCAACCAGGGTTTGTAAAGGAACCTCGGCATTGAGGCCAGTGGCGGGTCACGGCGGAGTTAAGGCGACCCCCACCCGAATCCTTCTGAGCGCAACCTTCTCGGCACAGGTAAGACCCGGGAGGAGGGTGGCAGTACACGGTGGATTGAGAGCACGTGTGCGGCGCCGGAGGTGTTCTTTTTTCGTCAGCAGGAGAGTGGCATCATCCAGCTCTAACGGGGAAGTCGGAGATGGAACACATACTGCCAGTCGGGCTGCTACGTCTGCCTTGCAGGGGTCTGTAAGTAGGTCACGTGAAACCCATTGAATCAGAATGTTGTGAGCGATTCCTGCTGCAAGTTGGTGAATACTCTGAGCCAGCACAGGGCTACGACTAACTAACCGTAGTGGGCGGACTGCTTGTAGAGCATCGGTGCGAACTACGATGCGCACCCCGAGCTGCAAAGTGATTCAGGTTACAGCAATCACAGCCTCTCTAATGGCTACGCGTTCTGTACAGAACGATTATAAAGGTTCCGGTATCTTAAATCTGGACGTCTTGCTGAGGGCTGGATGGCTAGTGCAAGGAATGGCAGTGGCAATCGCAGTATCTTGTGTACTGGCGTCGGTATATAATATGGTAGAGCCGGGTGGAAGGTGTATTCACGCCAAGAACGTGTGTTGCGAATGACCACCTTTTTGCCAGCAGTATTGAAGCGTTGAACGTTTCTTTCCGGGTCTGATATTTCTCAGCACACTCGCCCTTGCTTCGCTTTCCGTCGATATCCACCTAAAAATGGCTCCGCCATTCTTTTCCTGTCCCATATTACAACATTCTCGCCCTTCAAAAAATGCATGTTGAGTGCCTACATGACGCAGAGAACCTAAGACAAATGACCCGAAAAGACGTTGGTCAAAGAATCCGACGGATCAATACAACGCCAAAAAAGAACACACTCACGCGTGTGCAATGCTCTGGCCACAAACAGAATCTTATTACTTTCAGTTTGCTGGGACACCTCACACAGCGCTAAATCGTATTTGCAAGCGCACCACAGTGTCCCCAAAATGACGAATGTAAACTAAATTGAGTGGCGGGCTTTGAGGTTGAACGTTTTGTCTCGCAAACGCGTATGTGAGGTTAGATAGGCGCTCCTCCTGCCCTTTTCATCTATTTGTCGTTGATATTGTTGTGCGCTAGCTCTCGCGACGAAACATCGTAGCCAGCAGGGATAGGGAAGTTTCAATATGAGCTGAAAAGCCTTTGGCGATGACGGTTAGCCTGTTTTCTAAACCACTAGCGACGGAACAATGCACCCTAGCCGGGTGTGCTTTTTAAATTGCCGCTAAGCTTAAGAACACCCTATCGAAACCCGACACCTGCGCTACCTCTAAACCTTCAAAACACCAAATTGACATTCACACTGTGGTTTTTAAACTCAATCTGATACTTCAGCTACAGCTTAACGAGCGGTAAGCCACCATATGCCCAAGCAACCACACAAGGGATTTTCACCGCCCGGCTAAAATAAAACCCTTTCAAAGGTGACCGTTTCATTAGAGGTTGCAGGCAGATGTTTCAAGCCGGGATACGGTGACCTGTATAAGCGTTATTTTCGAAGAGCTTTGCTTGCTGTTTAACGCCTTTAACCTGTGTAATAGTGTATTGCTACGAATGGCCATATTACCAGCAACTTCACTCGTCATCCCCTTTTGTAGGACAAGATGGCTCCTGTAATATTTTTTTAGTGATTAATTTGTTCTCAAATCAATTCTACGCATTGATTTTAAATAAGTGCGGATGGCTTTACACACCTAAACTGACCTTTAGGTTCGGTTTAGGTGTGGAAAGCTGACTATTAACACGTTTAAATAACTTTACGCACCGCTCTAAAAGAGGTGAGCTTGTACCTATCTCAGAATAAAAAGGCGCCATCACAGAACTGATTTCAGCAAGCTTGCGAAAAGCGTCACTTCTGTACCATGGAGCAGATGAACTCATGTGGTTTGGCAGAGCACCGAAAGGTCGGCGATTCGCTCAAACATGACAATAAATCGATATGTTAAACTTTGATATGTTGAACAAGAATACGGTAAAACACGCCCCATTCTGGAAGCTGCTGCAAAAACCTTTCTCGCACGTTTTTCTCTCTGTCACTTCCTCGGGCGAGCATTACCTGATATTGATGATGCTTAAAAACAGAGCACAACATTTGTGCACTCTCGGAGATTTTACAGCGATGCGGTTAACATGTTGATGGTCAGGGGTTTTTGCGCCGTGCGTGTGTGGATAGCAGGGGGAAGCGTTAAGGAGGGGCAAGAGGAGAGAGTGTATACGTCGCACCGACTGAAATGCCGCTAAAGGCAAGAAGGACACCAGCCGCTGGCCTCACCAGAGAAGACCACGTAAGAATCTGGAAAGCTAACGCCTAAAGGCAATTTCCCGAACGCAGACACAGCCCGTTGCCGACCACGTGAACACTGCCGGTTGGCAGCTCACAGGAGGTTATCACGAAGAAGAAATGATAAACGGTACAGAACAATTAGCTCGGCTTCTCACAAATATTTTGCTATTCCGGCGGGGTAACTTTCAGGAACTTTTGCAACCTAGATCTCAGGGTTAGTTGCAAAGACTGTTGCCTGCTGCCTGACGTTGTTAGTCTGTACTTAGTGCGCAGTTACTTAATGGCGCTATTCCAACCAGATTCGCTGGCTGACCCCTTTTGTAAGGAAGGATGGCTTCTCAATAACTTTTGCTTACCAAACCAGAAGCACCTTGAGGTATTGCTCACCGCTCAAAAAGAGGAAACTGACAAGGTAGAGAGCCACAAACTTTGTCCGTTGTATTTTTTTTTTCGCTGCGACCATAATGCATTAACATCTACCCGTAAACTTTACACTTTCAACTTGAGGTTTTGATACTGCAAGGAAAGTTATACCAGTTCATCAGCTGTTTATTCTCTTGACCATCCATGTGCATTGTGACATCGTTATTTACTTCATCCTGTTCTGACCGCACTTTTTATCGGACGGTTTGCGAAGAAATAACACCAAGAGGTAGAATAATTTTTTGATGTCGGTTCCTCTTTTTTAGGTCTTAACTTACATGGAAACACTTACTTCGCATTGTGAACTTTTAATGCTGCTTCAGAAACATTATTCGTATTATTTTGGGGTAACACTTGTAATTTATTATCCGTTCAAAGGTGTGGGGATTCCGGCTTCAACGCCGAAGCAATAAAAAGAATAACTGGTGAAAATGCAAAGCTAATCCGCCTTTTTAAACTCATACTACGCCTGAACTACGTTCTGACACCCCGAAATCGCCTATACGCAGAGCAATAGTGTTATAAACTGAAGTCCACCGAAAAATTGGCTGCATTTTCGTGTTTCAGAGGCGCTCCGGTGAAAGTCATTGGTCAGTTTGAACAGCAAAGACAAATCACCACAAAATCTCGACTTCAAAGCTGTTGTGGCCGAAAAAACAGCGGTCAAGAGGACGCAGCAGGCCACGTGAAAGAATAACGCTGTCATTTACGAAAAACTGGGCATTCCAAAAGGGGAGTAAAGGACTCCCGAGTATGAGTTATTTCCCGGGGTGTTTTGAAATGTCTTTATGTCATGTCCAGCTAGATTCAGGTTCTTTTTTCCGCAAGTTCCAAAGATTGAATGTGCGGAAAAAGAAACACTGCACTGATACTTGATACAAGGGAATCTTTTAATTAGTGATAGCGAACGAGACCAGCCTTTACTTCTTCAGATGAAGTTGTAGCTGTGTTTGCGGTGTCCTCGCTATAATAAACTCAAAAAACCTAGACGCCCCTTGCGTGAAACTACTAACCAAAGAACACGCATTGGTAGGGAGGTACAATACTAGGCTTAGTTATTTCGCAAAGCAAGCTTTTAGAACACCTTTCAAGGTAGCCCAAGGGTTCGTGGGTCTTGAAGTGGTAGGTTTCGAGGATTAATTACAAAAACTTCGACGTACGGTGAATGAAACACGGAATCCCTGGCATCCTCTTATTCTAAGAGTCGTGGGAACCATGACTGAGTAAGCAGATGCAAACCCGCTAGCAATACTTTTGGTCAGGGGAATGATGCACTCTGGAATACCAGAGAAGCAGCACTTGTCGTTTTCGGAATGTCTGTCACGCCACGGCAAGGTCAGCCTGCTGCGCCACGTCGAAAACAAAATTGAGCTTCAGGAGACAAAACATATTGCCCGTATCTGCTCATTTCGCGGCAAATAGGCGTAGAAATATTACACCATTCTGCCGCCTATGCCACGTAAATGCCTATAGAGTTGCCCCCACCCACCTCTTATGCTCTTTCCCTCCCTTTTGATTCCCGCACGAATAACACGGTGGAGATTTGTTGAAGACAATTTAATTTTACTGCGTTCCACTGCTGGTGCCATGTACTAGAACACTGTACTTCTACTGGGCAAGAACACTGTCACGAGGTCCAGTGTTGCGCGAGTCTTTTTTGCGCTTTCGGGCCAAAATATTTTTAACGGTATTTTCTATATGTCCCAAATGTCAAGCTTACAGCTATTTTTAATCAAAATAGTACTGGGAATATCGGCTCTTCATTGAAGTTTCGTATAAAATATGTTTTAATTTTGCTCAAAACATTGGCAAGAAAGTAGTATCTAGATTTGAAAATTGGGAAAGGGTTCGACAAACAGGCCTGTCGTTCGAAAATTATTTCAACGTTCCCCGGATGGCTCAATCAAGGAACAGACAGAGAGAGAGAACCAGCAAACGTTTCCGGCTTACGTAGCCCTAAAAAGACCATCGTTTTTAAAACTAAGAGCTTCGCCTGTTGGACGCCACAGACGCTTTGTAAAACTGATGAGATGGCACTAAACATAGTGACCTGAGCCACTTCATAAGAGGCAATGCTTCAGTGGCGTCCTGATTTTTTAGCGCAAAATACTCCCGGCGGCCGCACACCTCTGCTACGTCGCCGGGCGCACCCTTATTAAATTCCAATGCATTTCACTAGTTCACCGCATGGCACCTCGGCCTTTTCTTGTAACTTTACCTTGTTTTTTTATGAAGTTGCTCGCGACGCCAGCTACAACGGTAGGCGATGACATCAATGGGGCTATGGGAAAACAGCTCTTCTGCGTCTAGGGCAATCCGAGAAAGGAATTCCAAAAATAGCCACCCATATCAGCTAGCGTCTTGTTCCACCAAGTACACGAAAACGCCCAAAGCCATCCATACGATGCGTGCTGCATGTACATTGCTCATTTGTCCTCCGCTTTCTTCCGTGACTCATCCAAACCACATGACGTTTGCGCGGGTGATTCTAACTGCTATGGAACAGTGGAAACTCGCAATATACTGTGCAACACGATAATGGCACTAACAGTCCCTAAAAAGTATGTGATGCCTGAGGATCACCTTCGTCCTCGTAAACTTAATACTAGGCTCGGCACGATACGCAAGCCTCTCTTCGGCTTCAAAAGCCCGCAATGCGGCGTTTCCCGCACACCCCTCGTACACCATGGCAACCGCGGGTAAGACTCTCACCGTCCCAGAGGTCCTGTTTGCTCGCTTTAGCAGTGTCATGGCCTGCATGTCACTCCTTTTGTTTCCCACTAATATTGCTATTTCGTAGACTTCATACCCGTATCTTCCTAGTTTACCACCATGCACTGGCTACAGACTAGTTTCTGCAACGCGCACACGCGCTGACGGTAGCCAAAGAAACTTTAGAGCAGCCTTCACAGCAATGGACAACTGGAAAAATGAGCTGTGTGCAGAAAACTACTTCACCCTAAAAAATCCAGGCAAAGATTGATAGTCCAGAATGACATCAACGGAAAACTAGCCAAATAGCAAGCATGAGTATAAGGCGCAGCAGCTGGTCCCAGCGCCCTCAAACGGCCATTGTAAGCGTTACGTCGCAAAGGCCGCCAGCAGTTCGTTACGGCTGTTCCTTACGCTGCGCCGAGTTACAAAGCCAGCTTAGCGCGAAAACGACATTAGCCGCTAAAGAAAGTTCAGCCAATAAGGGCTTTTCTCTCAAACCTTTTTTTGTGTGTGTGATCCTTCCTTTTCTTCCACCTTCCTTTACCTTTTGCTTTTGTTTTCCACGCTCTACTTTCGTTTTTTTACTCCTCCACTGAGCCCTAGCCACCTTTTCTTTATCCCAGTTTTTTATAGGATGTTTCTATGCCCCTATGCAGACGTGTTTTTTACACAGCTCTGCGACGTTCCACTGAAGCTTGTCTTCCAGGACGTAAAAGAAACCCCTTGCTCGTGAATCGCTTTTTCTTTAGGTTCATGCTTTCCTCTTTACAGTTTTTTGTCCAATGTACCGCTTACGCAGACAGAAAAGCGGCTGTTCCTGTAGTAAAGCCACTCATTTCGCTACGGAGTACTCATTTTTAAACATAGGCTTTTACAAATACGTTTGAGTGAACATTGTAACACTGTAAGAACATTGTGACACTAGCGCAACCCTGTAAAACGCCTCTGGGGTTTGGCGGTGTAACACCCAAACAGTTTGTAGTGTATCAAGATTGCCAGGGGTAATTATTTGCATTTGGCAGTGGTAAGGAAAAAGTTTTCCCGTAACGATGAAAGAATGACATTGTACAGTAATTTATCAGCCCGGTAACGCTCGAGCATGATTACAGATGTTTATCGAATGTGTTTGGAAAGCGGTGCGCGAAAAAAGCAAAAAAACTTTGGTTGATTCCTGTGTCATAAGAATCAGTAAAACATGAAACTGAAATGTGCAGCGAAATCTGCAGCTGAGCATAATTTCTGGGTTGGCGGCTGTCTTGTGGGTGTGCCTGGAGAGCGACATTATGGTGGCGGGTCGATTCGGCAAAGGTGCGCTGGCGTCATTTCCTGACGGATATGACCTCAGTGAAATGTTGGGGTATTGCGGCATAAAACACCGTCGTGTTAAAATATAATACACGAAGACGAAGAGCCCTAAGTATAACCTACTCTTTAGTACAAAAGGTTGCTTCCCCGCAAGAAGACCCTATGCTGGTGAACAGCCTTTACTGGCCGCTTGCTTTGTTGTACTGGGGTCACTTCCGTGACGAATATGACGTCAGCGAAATCTTTGTGCATCCGGGAATAAAACACTTTCGTGTTAAAATTGCTGTGCATCGTCTTCAAAAAATGACTCTTTTATTTCGCTTGAATAGGAAAGGCAGTTTGTCTTACCTAAAACTAACGACGAGGAAAAGGTTGCGAAAATACTTGGGGTGGTTTTATCGCTGTTATGGCAGCAAGAAAAATTTGTTGAGGCTGACTGCCCTCGCTGTATTTTAGATATGCCGTTGCAAACACAAAGCAAGCGGAGATTTTACACTCTGCGGATTGAGTACTGTGCTATAGAAAGACAGTGCTCTACTTTTTAAAGCGAAGCTTTATTATCCTCACTGTCGCCGTTGTACGCCAATACGCCCTGCAGGAAAGCCAACTTTCCCGGACGATGAGGATGAATGTTTGTTGGTGAAGTGAGAGAACAAAACGCTTCCCACGGCCGAAATCGAACTTGGGTCACTAGCATTAGGAAGCTTCCGTCTATCCGATTGCTCAATTTTGACGTGGTAGGAGCGGTTTGGGGAACTCAGACGACAACAAAAGAATTCGTCACGAGACGAACGGCATTGCTCTGCGTGCCGTAAGGCTATTAGCCACAGCACGTTAGGTTTAATTTCCCATTTTGAGGTTTAAGACGTCAGGCATAACGTCACATCTTGGGGTTTAGCCCCTCAAACAGGCACACTCTCAAAAAATTGCTCACTGAATAGTAAGCAGCCTGTGCGGATTTGCGCCGAACACAAAAAACCCAGGCGTTACGCCTATTGAGGGCACACGCGAGAGTTGTAGTGGGTATTATAGAAAAGTTGTCTGTATTTTTATAGTAGCACGTACTCGCAGTGTGGGTCTGGCCAACCAAAAAATCCATGACGGCAAAGCTTCGCGTTCAACCATGGTCGTCGTTAGACGGATGGGTGCATGAATTTTAAGCGTTGCGGCACCTGTCTCCTCTTCTGTCGGTTGCCTTAGGGTGTTTTTAACGAACACAGTGTCTAAGTGCCGTGCAACTCCGCTGTGGCTCAGCGCTGCAGCCATGGCAGGAATCCGTCGGACGCCATTTGTAATTTTAAGGCTGTGTTTTTCGCGCTGTAACGAGCACCAATATGTTTTGCAGGTATGAATGTTTTCTTTTTTCCTTTTTTTTGCGCCTGACTGACCGCGTTGAGTCACACCTGGTGTCTAGGTAAGCAAAACAAACCTAGCTATCTTCCGCGACATGGTGGCCACGACAATGCCATCCTCGCGTGATCGTGGGCTGTTCCGATAGTTTTACAAGCTAAATCAGCTCGCGGGCTCAATTTTGGTAAAGTTACAGCCAAAAGTCTAAATTTAAACAAAACAGTCACCATATCCCTGATTGGCGACACCTGCCGAATAGGCAAGTATTTCACCCTGTGGGGCAATTAAACAGACGAAATTGGTTTTAAAAAATTCTTCCGCTGCGTTGCACAAACGTGTAAAAACAAGGAAATGCGGTAGAATAACAGCGCCCATGTAAACGCGATGTAAACAACCCGGAGTAATTGCAAGCCTAATGGGCCCGTACCCGCGGGGTTCAATTTGAAGAAAAAAAGGAGATTATTCGCTTGACAGGAGTCAAAGATTGTTGACAAAGCTAAAGGAGGCCTTCCTCAGTGTGGGGTACTACGTTACGAAAAAAAAAAAAAACTAAGTTCAGCGTTACGAGGATGTGATTCGCCGTCCTTCTACGAGAACGTCGACTCACCAGTGAAGGAGGCAAGAACGCAGTTCACAATTGTGATGTGAGAATTTAACGCAAAAATCGGTAAGAAGCAAAAGGGAGAAAGGTCTGTGGGAAACTTCGGAACAGAAAATTGAAACAGTCGAAGAGGTACACTGGGGGAATTTGCAGTGAGAAATAACCAGAGGTTGGTGAACACGTTCTTCTATAAGTGAAATAATAGGAAATAGAGATGGGAAAGTCGTGATAAGAGAACAAAACACGAAACTGATTTCATTTCAAGTGACTAAACCAAGTATCGTGCAAGACGTAGAGGTTCTAAGTAACATGCGCAGCAGCCATTATAGGATGGTTAGATGCAAGATAAGGCTGAATAATCTAAATAGAAAGGAGGAAAAATAACTTGCCCCGTACACAGTCAGCCAGAGCCTGATCGCAGGAGTTTAAAATTACTCTATAATATAAATTCCCGCTTCTGAACGAGCAGAACGAGATCCGTGTAAACAGGCTAAATGAAAGCCTAACATCGGCCCGTAGCGAATCACTGTGTGGCGATTGTCCCAGCAGCTGCTGGAGAAGCAACATGTGGGTAACAAATCGGAAAACTAACGAAGAAAACGAATTAACTCATTGCCAAATGTAAGAATAAGCATGTACGGCGTACCGGGTTGAATAAGCCGAGCTGTCGAAACTTATTAACAAAATAAAAACAAAAACGACATTTCTTTATATATCATGGCAGTGGGAGAAGTTTGAAAGCAACTAAAAGAAAGCTAACCATTGGCAAAAACAGGAAGTACGCCCTCAGATACGAGCACGGTGACATTACGCACAATTGGACGAGATAACAAACGTAGCAGAAATATTCTACACCAGGCTGTTAGACCAGGAGGAACTGCTGAAAGTACCCCCGCAGGGGGCACCTTGTGTACTCAAGGTGTTTTGGTGAGTAGCGCCACCACGGTCCCGAGCTCCGCAGGGGTGCCTACTGCCGTAGGCACTTGGTGTCTTGCAACACCACGGACCCGAGCACATGTGGGTTGGACCCACCCACGTCCCGGCTGTGCGTGGCTTTGCCGTGTCCGGGGAAAAGGGGAACCTGGTGGCTGAGCCAAAGTTGGGGTTGTTTTGGACCTTTACGGCCCCCCAGCAGCGGCAACACGCCACTTCGGCCCCTGCTTCTCGCAGACGGTGCCCCCGGTCTGACCCGCCCGGGGGGAATCAGCCAGTCGCCTTTTCCTGTCCTCCTCTCAGCTCTTTCTCTTTCCTATTTCCTTTCCTAACACTGTCCTGTCATCTCATTTCTTCCTTATTTCCAAGTTTTTCCAGGCGGCGAGGGTTAATCCTGTGCAAAGACGTCACCCTCGATCCCGACCATAGGATTATAGTGGCAAGGTACGGCTAGCGTGTTATGTCACGTTCCCTTGTTGGACTCGGTGGTGGGCGGCCGGCCTTGCTACCGAATGTACACCATGTATTTATGGCTTCTTTTTCCATCCCAAGAAAAACTGATCGGTCCCTGAAAAGGGGCCGCACCGAAGTACTTATCATCAGAGCAGCTCCACCTGTCGAAACCTTTAACAAATACCTTGTGGTACACTCTGAAGAAAATGCACCCCTAGCAAAAAATCGGTGTTCCTCATTGCAAAATGCCTCGAGAACATCGTTGGGAAAGACTACCATGCAAAAAAACTTGCCTCAGGTGACCTGCTGGTAGAAGTACAAAGAAAAAACCAAAGTGAAAACCTCCTGAAACAGGACACCCTGGCTAAACTAAAAGTGACGGTCACGCCACATCGTAGCCTAAACACAACCCAAGGCGTCATCTCTGAACGAGAACTACTTCATGAGAATGAAGACGATCTCCTCGAAGGGTTCAAAGACCAAGGCGTAACAGCTGTGCGGAGGATAACTATACGTCACGCAGGGGAGGAAATCCGAACTAAATACATTGTTTTGACTTTCAACCGTCCAGCACTTCCCGGATCGGTCCATGCTGCATTTATTTCCTGTCCAGTGCGTCCATACATACCTAATCCGCGAAGGTGTTTCAAGTGCCAGAAGTATGGCCATGGAACTTTGTCGTGCCATGGCCGATCCATCTGTGCTCACTGCGCAAGCACTGACCACACCAGTGACGATTGTAACAAGCAACAAGTGAAATGCCCAAACTGCAGTGGACCACACTCTGCCTTCTAACGCGCATGTCCATCATTCAAAAAAGAAAAAGAAATAATCCAACTGAAAGTCACTGAGAACCTAACGTTCCCACAAGCACGCCTGAAGCATGCCTTGCTATCGGGCAAAAGTCACGCAGACGCAGCTCGCCGGGGGGTGGGGCGTCGTCTGGTAGATGCGGGCACCCAGTACAGCGAGGCTGACCTGGTCCCGTCGCAGCCCCCCACTCAGCAGCAGAAAGTCGCTACCGTGGCTTCTGCTGCTGCACTCCGACCTAGTGCTGGGCGAAAGGCCGCCAGCACGACTCCTGTCCAGGTCAGCGATGTTGACCTGGCCTCGTCTCAGGCACCTGTGCAACAGCAGAAGACTGGTCCTGTGGCTACTGCTGTTCCAGCTGTGCCCAGTGCTGCGGCCACGGCCTCTAGCACAAAGTCTGGTTCTGACACTCTTTCAACTTCAGAAACCGCGGTTGAGGCCATGGATGTCTCTCCAAGTACGTCTGCTCCTGAGGCATCACAGGAGCGCCGCGGTGCCACAGGTCGTTGCAAGCCGACCAAACCAAAGGCCAGTAAAGTCGCTGCCCCTGGAAATGACCCCAAAACCTAAGTGAACCTGCTCAGAAGGGCCCCGAAACACGGCCTGCTAAAAAGAGGGGAAAAAACATGATCCAGAACATGATCCTTTTTTCTCTTTTGCTCATTCTCATGGCTGCTGAAAGTGTTATGTACTGGAATTGTAGGGGGTTGTTAAGAAATCTAGACGATATTTATGACATCCTCACCAATCACAAACCACAAATACTGTGTCTCCAAGAAACACACCTGCGCCCATCACAGACAAACTTCCTAACACAGTACATTGTTTACCGTAAGGACAGACAAAATTGCATCCAGCCGTCTGGTGGTGTGGCAATAGTATTCCAAAAATCTGTGGCTTGTCAGTACCTCCAGCTACAGATGTCACTCGAAGCTGTAGCTGTCAGAGCCATAGTTTTTGGCAAACTAGTGACAGTTTGCTCTCTATACATTTCACCCGACTATCGCCTTTCCAACGTCGAATTTGAAAACCTAATCAATGAACTACCTGAACCTTACATCATAACCGGTGATTTTAATGCTCACAACCCCATCTGGGGATCTGTGCGAGCCGATGCTCGAGGGCGGCTCATTGAAAGGTTTCTCACGACATTCGGATGTTGCATCTTTAATAAGAAACGCCCCACATATTACAATTCCACACACCACACATACTCAGCAATAGACCTTGCAATTGGCTCTGCAATCTTACTGCCTATGCTTGAATGGAGTGTAGTTAACAACCCGTATGGCAGTGATTATTTTCCTGCAAAACTAACTGCTGTAAACAATGACTCTCAAGGCACAGAACCACTTCCAACATTTAAATTACAAGCAGCTGACTGGAAAACATACAAAGAACTTTCCAGGCTACCCCCTACAACAATATGCCATTTAGATGTTGAAGCAGCAAGTTCACTGATTACAGCCCACATTCTTGACTCTGCTCAGAAAAGCATTCCAGAGACTACTTTTAAAACTCTCCCAAAACCCAGACCATGGTGGAATGAGGACTGCGCGCGTGCACGGTCTGAACAGAACAAGGCATGGGCACTTTTACGCCGCTATCCCACGGCCGACAACCTTCTCAAGTTTAAGCAGGCAAAACCTAAAGGGAAGCGTACGCGACGTATGGCAAAAAACGAAAGTTGGACCAGGTTTATATCATCTATAAATTCTTATACGGATTGTAGGAAAGTCTGGACTAGAATAAAGAAGCTAAAAGGATACAAGAGTCATCCTATTCCCCTTGTAAGTAGTGTGGGTAACTCAGTAAAACATCAAGCAGATGCTCTTGGGAAACACTTTGAACATGTATTCAGTTCTTCACATTATACACAAATATTTTTACAGCATAAGAAGGCAGCAGAGCGTCAGCCCCTTCGTGTGAACCAACGCTCGAATGAGGGATATAATGCCCCATTTACCATGCTTGAATTGATGAGTGCACTTTCGACATGTGGTACGTCAGCCCCTGGAGCTGACCGAATCAGCTATGACATGATCAAACACCTACACAGTGAAACCCTGCATGCAATACTCTCTCTCTTTAACAAAATATGGCAAACAGGTCGTTTTCCAAGAACATGGAAAGAGGCTATCGTTGTACCGCTTCTAAAAGAAGGAAAAGAATCCTGTCTTGCTGCGAGTTACAGACCCATCGCCTTGACGAGTTGTTTATGTAAGCTGCTCGAAAAATGATAAATCGGCGACTATTGTACTTTCTCGAGTTTAATGGTCTGTTAGACAAAAATCAGACAGGCTTCAGGTCTGGAAGGTCAACTACAGATAGCCTGGTTGCATTTGAATCATATGTGAAAGACGCCTTCATCCATAAGCAACTGCTTCTCTGTGTTCTTTGACATGGAGAAGGCGTATGATAGAACATGGCGATACGGTATATTGCTAGATTTGCAGTCATTTGGCCTTACTGGTAATATGCTCAACGTTATTAAGGACTATCTCTCTGATCGCACATTTCGTGTTCGTGTGGGTAATGTGCTGTCTAGAACCTTTGTTCAAGAAAATGGTGTACCGCAGGGCGGAGTGTTGAGCTGCGTACTTTTTCTTGTTAAAATAAGTTCACTAAAAAATGTTGTCCCACGAACTGTCTCATACTCCACTTATGTTGATGACATTCAAGTTAGTTTTAAGTCCTGTAATTTATTGATATGTGAACGCCAAATCCAGTTAGGTGTCAACAGACTGGTTACATGGGCTGACAAAAACGGGTTTATGTTTAATGCTGACAAAAGTGCTGTTGTGGCATTTTCCAGGCGGCGTGGTGTCTATCCCCCTCCTTGTATTACATTACAAGGTCAGCCCATACCAGTAAAAAATGAACACAAGTTTCTGGGTATTTTACTTGACCACAAACTCACATTTATACCGCATATTAAATTACTAAAAATGAAATGCCTGAAAACGATGAACATTTTAAACGTACTATCGCATCAGTCATGGGGAACGGACACAAAGTGTCTGCTTTCACTTCTAAATAGCCTAGTAAGGTCAAGAATTGACTATGGATGCATTGTATACCAGTCTGCAACCACAACAGCACTGAAAATGTTGGACCCAGTATACAACTTGGGGCTTCGCTTGGCAACAGGTGCATATCGAACAAGCCCCATTCCATCCCTTCACGTTGAATCTAATCAGTGGTGTTTGGAGTACCAGCGCACTAACACAGCTCTGATGTATGCTGCAAAGATTACTTCTATGAAGGAAAACCCTTTGAACGCAATTATGAAAAATAACACTAATAATAAACTTTTTGAAAATCGACCATCCATAGCACCACCCTTCCCTTTGGCAGTGTCACGCCTCTCAAAGGACCTACAAGTTCCTACTGCTGAAGTTTACTGCACCTCCATTAATGAGTTGGTTGCTCCGTGGGACATTTGCCCAATTCAGTGTGACATGTCTTTCAGAGAACTGCAAAAGAAAAATGTGCCAAACTTTGTTATTACTCAGCACTTTCTGTCACTCAGGGACAAATACAAGGCAGCTGAATTCTACACAGATGCCTCGAAGACTTCTGCAGCGGTGTCTTGTGCTGCAAGTGGCCCCATATTCACTTTGTTCAAAACAATGAACACGAACACTAGTATATTTACTGCAGAGGCATATGGTATCCTGCTAGCTTTGAACCACATTCTCCAAAACAAAATAAGAGCTCAGTTATATACACAGACTCACTGAGTGTTGTTACAAAGCTTTCATCTCTGAAGGCTAGTAAAAACCCAACTTTTAATGCTGTTCTAAGAGCTCTGTACTCGGCTTATAGTCTCAAGCTTGCTGTCACAGTGTGCTGGGTTCCGGGCCACTGTGGCATTGCTGGAAATGAAGCTGCTGACCAAAGTGCTGCAGCTGCTGCCCTTCGTGAAATCATAGATATTAAGCTGGTTCCATATGAAGACCTCAAACCTTATGTGAGAAGGAAGCTGCGAGAGCACTGGCAACAACAGTGGGATAAAGAAATAAGCAACAAATTACATGTCATTAAACCTAAAATTGAAAAACCTCCCTCTGAGAAACATGCTAGATCAATAGAAGTGGCCTTATGCAGACTTAGAATTGGCCACACACACATCACACACTCATACCTTTTAACAGACGCAAACAAGCCACAGTGCCATCGATGTGGGGGTCAGCTTTCTGTCCTTCATATGCTTATTGAGTGTGACATGTGCATCATTGAAAGGAAACGTCATTTTAATGAAGCTTACACATATAACATTCCCTTGCACCCTTCACTATTTTTATCAGACCATCCAATGTTCCCATACAAAAAAGTTTTTAGTTACCTAGCAGATGTAGACTTTTTAAAATACATATCATATAGACCATAACCTCACCTGTGTTCATTATGTGTTTTAAAACAGTGGTGGAACCTGAGACTTTACACCTTAGGTGCTTGCACTCACTGTTTTAATATGAACCTATACACCATTTATCTTAGTATACTCACTATGCTTTAATTATGGCCCTATACACCAACCCCCTGAGCAAAGTTTTTTAAACTAGTGCCTCCTTTACAAATCTTTATCATCTCTTTCATCATTGTCATGGCGCTCTTTGCCTTTGTCGGCCTTGCGCCATTAAACCCAAAATCATCATCATCAACTGCTGAAAGTACAAGCTGAACTTGCGATGTCCCACAAGTAATTAAAGTTGAAGTTGGGAAGGCTCAAAAAAGGCATGAAAGAAGGAAAACCTGCAGGTGGCGACAGCCTAACCGTGGATATCTTGAAGGAGGGAGAATATATTGTACCGAAAACTCTTGTTGTACTATTTTCGGAATGCTTGAAGACTCCAAAAGTGCCCATAGCCTGGAAAACGGCAATAACATTCTGATTCATTAGACGGCAGATCCCAAGGACCTCAAGAATACAGACGTAAGGCCTAATCCCTAAGATATTGCCTAATGTGTGTCGAGCACGGATCTGACTACAAAACTATATGGCGGTCAATTGGATATTTTGTAACCTTGAAACGTGGGCAAGACAGATTTACTAAAGCCTACCAGAGTTTTTTGAGCATGTATGCGCAAACATCACGAGCATGTTTACTCACATAGCTTGCGTGTATTACTTTTAGGTGCGGAGTACCTTAGGATAGCACAATGTCCGTCCGCTTCCGTGCGCATAGGATTTACAATCGCAAAAAATTACACAGGCACCGGCAGGATTGGAGCCTGTCTGGTAGACCAGGCATAGTTAGTGCAAGTCGTCTTACCCATTGGGCCACGACCGCGAGTTAGTACCCGACAGTCATCCGGCTTACTCCCTCGCCTGTAGCAGTGCGGAGTACATTAGGACCTCCCAATATCCGTCCGCGCCCATCCGTGCGCACACCACCATCAAGCGATTTAGGGATAATCAAGGTGCAACTCACGGCTCAAATCGAATGACGGTCGGGGCGCAAATCGGATGCCACTCGGGGCGCAACTGGGATGTCATTTCGAGCCCACGTGCTCCGCACCCTCGCCATCATCCACGCAGTAAAGATGCCGCCATTTTTTCTTTTTTTCTTCCATCTTTTTCTGTTCCTTTCCCTCGAGTAAATTGGGAAACAGCTCGAGAGACACAACATACTGTACCGGTAGTGGCTGCACGTTGGCAGTTTTGTCGACGTGACAACTTCCGTACATATGGTGACCTGCTCGTATTGCGAATTGCCTCATTTCGCGAAGTTGCCCAATTTTGAGGCACCGCGCGGGCCCTCTCAACAACTAAAACCACGTCGAACTGTCGAGACGCTAAATATTTATACAGCAGGCGCCATTAAAGGAGCCATGAAGAGAAAACACAAGTTTGGTTCATTCAAAAGATTGTCTCGTTAGAATCATACTGACACCACTTTTAACGTAAACTTCGCTCAAATAAGCTACATAATTAGGAAAAACGGGAATGGTCATGCGACCCACCAGCTCATTTCCCGCAACAGAACCTATGTCGTCACATGAGCTAAGCTCTGCGATTGGCGGAGGCTGGCAGAAGCAGACGCAAATTAGGTAGAACTTACAAACTAGACGAACGAGCGATTTGCGCTTAAATTTAGGGCACATTCTTTACAAAGCAATAAGAATGATGGGACAAACAGTGGAAGTTACGAAAGCACATGTAAACATAGAAGTACTGATGCGTTCTGCTGTTCGTACTGCGCACAGCATGCTTGGTTTCGCTGCACAGCACTACGGGGCTTGGGGTTGTCTCAGACGACACTGGCCGATTGACGCAAGCAACGGTGTCTTACGTGACCCCATTTGTCGAGCGAGCACTGTTTCAGGGAACGAATATTTTCTCCCAGAACAAAAACAAGCCAGGTTTAAATGCGGGCAAAAACAAACCAAACGCTTGCCACGGTATGGTGGCGCCATCTAGGTTACGGAACGTAAAGAAACGCGGCAACAAACCAACACCGCTGTACAGGGTGGAGACAACCTTTGAACGGTCCCGTGCCGCCGCAATTGGGCCAACGGGCTCAACGCGTTATTCTTTTCGTTTCCCACGAGACCTAGCAACGCGAAACAGACAATATGATTCAAACTTCTTCAGTAAACCGCGTTGCGGCGATAATTTTAGCGCGGTTTTGACATAATGACTTGCTTCGGCGGCGAGCGAGCAACCGAAAATGGCGGCGCCAGCGTATACGTGTCTCTACCCTGTACGGCGGATGCGTGAATGAAGGTACTCTAGGCTGCAGAGCGGTCGGTTTCAGTGATGTCACTTGGACCACGAAAACGCACGATTGAGCGGGAAAATCAAAATTTTAACCTAAATTGTTTAATTTCTCAGTGAATAAAGCACCGTTTGTATCCGGACAAGCGCTGGGGGCACTATAAAACACGAAATCTTTCGAATAAGACCAACTTGCATTTTCTCTTCATGGCTCCTTTAAGGCAAAACACAAGTTTATTTCATTAGAAAGAGTGGCGTGTCCCGATAACAACAATAACGATTTTATCGCAACTTCCAACAAACAACAGAGATAATATGGAACACTTATGAACCTATGGCGACTCCACAGACACTTTCGACGGTGTTTCTATGACTTCACAGAATCTTCTTTCCGTGATTGCCGGCTGCCGACCAGAGCCACTGCCAAGACACATGACTGGGGGATTTGTAGGGCGGGCTCTAGTTACGTTTGGTGGTATCACTTATGCTTATGTGCTCTTATTGATTAATTGGTTGCAGGGTTTAAACGTGCCGATGCAACGCAGGCGATGAGGCGCGCCGTAGTGGATGGCTCCAGATTAATTTTGGCCACCTGGGGATGCTTGACCTGCGCCGAAATGTCGAACACACGGGCGGTTTTGCTCTTCGCCTCTATCATAGCGTGCTCTTAAAGGGACCCTGCAACACTTTTTTCAAATTTTTCTGAGATCCTAAGTGCTTTCAGAACGTAGTCACCCAACACACGCAGTACTTGGATAAAGGGGTCGCAAAGTACTTCAGCCAAAAAGTACTGCTCTATGCCCATCAGATAACTTGGGAACTCGCTCGAAAGATTTTTCTCTTTCCCGGTCTTGACGTTCTTCGACGGCTCGAATTACGTCACTAACGCCATGCAGCGGCTTTTGGCCGGTTTCCCTTCAGTTGCAGCAACGAACGCTTTTCGATACCAACTTTAAGAAAAAGCCACAATAACAAAGTAGAAACGGAGGACGTATCTGGTGCGATGAGCAAATCACACAG
Organism: Haemaphysalis longicornis; assembly: GCF_048455015.1. Lineage (NCBI taxonomy): Eukaryota > Metazoa > Arthropoda > Arachnida > Ixodida > Ixodidae > Haemaphysalis > Haemaphysalis longicornis. Next base: position 54,137,855 of record NW_027526385.1, on the reverse strand, counting down.
TGCCGTGCCGCACTGGCGATAACTATAGCTTTCGCAGTGCTTTCAGACGCGAAGGAAAGATGAAAGCGCTTGTCGAAAGCGTTGCAGGGTCCCTTTAACTTACTGATAAAGGCGTGTTTAGTGCTGACCCATACTATGTCGCTGTAGCGCAAATTTGAGTTTTGCTCAATCATTATGGAGTTGTTGGGCATTCAGAAACGTATTTTGTTCCTGTAATGAAGGTGAGGGAGTTACCAAAGGCTAGATATCCAAATTGATGACAGTTGTATTTTGCGTTTATGGCCTCCTGAAGACGGCGACGAGCACGAATGCGCGCAGGAGAAAGAAACCAACGAAGTTTGCAGAGATTCGGGAAGCAGCAACGAGGTTCAGCTGACCGGCCCTTTGTGGCTCCGCAATACGACGACAAGGACGACGACGTTGCCGGTCGGTCCAGTTGCCGTACCCTGTCGAACTGTAGCGGTTGAAAGGGTTGAGGCGAAAAAAAAAAGTCTGAGCTCGGGGCTAGCGCACACGCGATGCTCGGAGTGGCGCGGTGCCTTGCGGGAGCAGCGGCTTCTGTGTTATCCTGCAGTACCCGTCCGAGAGGCGAACACTCTCTCCGCAGCGCAGCCGCCAAGTTGAACAGGTGGGCAGCGGTTGCTTTTTGGCGCTCCCTACCGAGGCAGACCGAGTGAGATCGCGGCGGATGATGAAGACCTCGCTTTCCTTCCCGGATGCGGAAGAGCGGAGGAGCCGCATCCTTCCCCATTTGGCTACCTGCTCGCCTCTTCCACCTCCACGATGGAGACCATGCGCGGTAGAAGAGGCGAGCAGATAGCCAAATGGGGAATGATCCGGCTCCTCCGCTCTTCCGCATCCAGGAAGGAAAGCGAGGCTTGGCGTATGAGTGACGGAGAACGTTCGCTGCATGGTCATTGGCACTGCAGTCGCAAGCGATGTTTGTGTACAACCGACAAAAAAGGCGGCCAAAGCTTTTGAACAATGCAGCATGGTCCACACTAAGAATGTTCGCATAAAACAAAGGCGGAAGTGATAGAGGGAATGAGGAGCAGGCAGCTGAATATGAAATGCAGAGAAGTAATTACTAAATGTTCACAGTCACAACAAAAATAAGCGAATTCTTAGAGTGTCTTTTTTTTCTAACTTTCCTAAGCATTTATCAGAGAATCTGCAACAGACGGCGTACCAGTGAGGCTAAGTTGAAATCAAAAACATTCGTTTCACATTTAAGGCAGGACATTTTATAATAAGCAATGGCAAATCTGCTTCCTCGTAAAAGACAAGCATCTAGAATCAGCTACATCACTACAGAATATGTAAATAAGGTACCATTTCAGTATCGCGGCTTTCTTCATAGCAGCCGTGGAGTTTGGTTTGAATTACTATGGCGTCTCGCATTCCACAAGATACGTGTGAAGGCTTTAGATTTTGTTTATTTTTATTTTGAACAAAATTTTTATTGCTACACTCTGAATATTCAGCCAGAGAAAAAAGTACGTAATGGGTGTAGTGAATGCGGTGAAAACGAATTGCTTTTGAGGAGCGTGTTTAACTCAAGCTGTCCACGTGAATATCCCATTCATTCGTCTTCGTGTGGGCGTCGACATGACGTGAAAGATGGAAGGGGGACTTTGTTGTGCAACATTGTCTCAATTCACATATAGGAGGGCATGTTAATAGGAAGCTCTAGATAATTGCAACGTACGGTACGATCCTGCTAATCACTTGTGCATAATTTTATAGGAATTATAAATTAGAAGCAGTCCTAAACAAACCAAAAGAAAGGGGGAGAGATGGCGCTGAATGATAATAATCCTTTTTTTAATTACTCAGGAACGTGATGCGAACGCTTCTAGGATAGATTGAAAGACTTGTTGCTTAAGATATCCGCATGTTTCTTTAGTGTAGTTTGTGTTCCGGAAACGTTTCATCAACCGTTTCTTCTACCTTTTATATCTTCGTTCACTCCTCCAAATCGAGGAATTAGAACGATGTCCCAGTGTCACTTTGAAGTCGCCGCAGTGCCTTTTCTTTTTTTCCATCGGACAAGTCGGGCTAATTTACACCCTTTGATTACCGAGCCGTAGTCTTCACGTTTTCTCGATGGTCGACGCGGAAATTGGGGATTAAGAAGGGAAAGACCGGAAGAAGGAAGGAGGCGACGAGGGGCGGAGCTTCTACGCGGCCTGTACAGTCTTCCTAATGAAGGCCGCCGCTTAGAAGCTGGAAAGCGACGCCCACATCGCAGCCGAGCGGACTTCGCTTCCGCTGAGCGTCACTCTCCCCGAGGGATGCCGGGCCCGCCATGCTATGTTTAGTTCATGAAAGGGTAATGCCGGGTCCGGACTCTGTTCGTCGCATACGGCTGTTGCTGGAGGAAGAGAGGGGGCCCGCGTTAGTCCTCTCTCACTTCCTCTCATTCGCGAGCGACAGTTGTGACAACAGGCTATTGTCATGATGGTGCATGCCCGACTAGCACAAATTACAGCATAAACAGTGAGTCGTCATTTGAAGGCGACTACCATTGTAAGTTGCCGACTTTAAACAAAGCAGCCTCTATCATGCAACGACTACAATAGAGTGGGGCAAAGCGAGCTTTGCGGAGTCACGCATGTATGCGGCCTGTTATACAGCCTTTTTATCACTACATGTGGGACGCAGACGCATCAGCTACGAAGGACAACGGTGGATGGCCTCTCTCAGGGATGAAAGGCTGGCAAATGAATTTTGTGTCACCCCGCCCGCTCACCTGGACAATGTTCACCGGGATACGTTAGTACTGTGAAATCATTTGGCTGTTTAAATTGCTTGGGAAGGATACATGTCGATCGACATAGCAGTTAGCCATACTGCATACTTTATTCCGGATCACTATACCTGCGCACTTGCATCACTGAGCCGGGTAATGATGTAGTGGCGGAGGCTGGCAAGTAACCTCAAGAACATTTCAAAATAAATTTCTCAAGCTGATGTTATATGGGTTTAAAGCTACACAAAATGTACTTCTGGAAACCATGTTGGACGTCGTGGCAGGTATGATGGACGTGTTGGAAGGATTGATTGACGGGGAGTAATTTCTATCAGATCTGGTGCAAAAGAAGATGGCTGGTGATGGTAGGCATGGAGACACTGACACGTTAAACTAAACCTTACAGTTCTATTTCACGCGTAAACAATTGCCTTGCAAACAATGAGTAACGCATACATTGTATTAGGTCACTTTCATGGCGTTTGAGACCTTAGAAATCGTTCATTTAACCAAATCAACTTGGTAGGGCTGATTCATTTTGTAACACAAATTACAACTCATGGTTTCATTGGCCTTATATAAAGAAGCGAAATAGTTCTTAGCAGTTATCGACATGAGAGTTGTTTCAAATTTTTTTATGTAAAGGGCCCTTTTGCCTTAGGAGATATCACTGCAGTAGATTGTGTTTTGTTATTATGCTGTAGCCTTAGTCCCCCTTACTGCTAAAAAAGTGTCGTTGTTGCTGTTGTTGTTTTTGTTCAGTCATGAATATAGCTGTTGATGTAAAGAGCAAATAAAACATACAAGATCGCATTTGAATCCGGGTTTGTACAGCAGCACCCCCGTGCTACCTACTGCGTTATCTCATCCCGTTGCCAGCGTAGAGCACAAGCTTTCTTTGTGGTCATACATGCCCATTTGGGAGTTTTTTAATTTACACGTGAGACCTTAGCGCGTGGTATCTGCATAGTCACCGGCGGGAACGTTTGGAGCCCTTACCCCCCTCTGATGGAGCCTTAGCTTAAAAAAGCGTCTTATTCCTTTCGAACTGGATGAAACTACATTAACAGATTGCGCTTGGTTTGCGATCAGCAAAAGTCTCCCTATATACTTATCATTCGGGAAAAAACAAAGAAAAGTTTATGTGGCATTTTCTACTTTTGTACTAACTGGCTGGTAATATTACGGATATTATTGACGTTGTCGTGACACCGTAAAAAAATACAACTACCTTGTTCTTCCCGAATACTGCGAAACAATGCCATCACAGATCATGTTTACAGCCTTGTTACAAAACTCAAATACCCTTCATCTAACGATGCCGATGGTTCGAAATGCGGAGGTTTCTTGCGGGCAAAAATGAAATGGATAAGTTCCAAAGTCACACTCATCGCAGTCAAAGTACAAGCGTTAACGATCAAAGTGTAAACTTCTTGCGAGTCAAAGTCCAAAATCCAACGACAGCAAGCCAATCTATCACGCAGAATCTCTGCGCACCCCCAACCATCCTCCGGATTCAAAGTGAAGCGTTCACATTCGCTTTAAAATCAAAACTGCTTCGACAGTGCCGTAATGACGCCATCGAATAGATGTCGGCTTTATAACGCGAGAGACCAAAGTTCGATTTCGGCCACAGGAATCGTTTTCTGTTTCGTTATCATCATTATTATTATTATTATTATTATTATTATCACCATCATTACCATTATCATCATCAACACCATTACCATCATCATCTTGTGCTCTCCTATTCTGTAAAGTTGGCTTTACTGCAATGCGTTTTAGGTAACGACACTGCCATCAGTAAGACCAGGAAAGGTTCGCTATAAAAATTTTGTGTGGCTGTGAAACTGTGTCACTTCAAGGTTTACTCAATGTTAATTTTGTTCTAATTCTTAGTGGTTTGGACGAAATGTTTTTCCCACACGAAAATACTCATTTGGCTTTTTTTAAGCAGTCGTGCCTTTCCAAAAAACTTAAAAGAATCATGTGATATTCATAGCAGTCGAGATGGGCCACCACTTCAAAAAGGATACGAAAAAAATATCCATTCCGTGCTTCCAATGAATGCCTTAAAACACCCCTCGCTTCTGACTACCCCCCAATCTGCCACCATCAGTGAAAGAGCTTACGCCTCAATAATCCTGGTCCCTTTCCCTAAAAGCTAGCGTTCCCACTGTAGTTCCTCAAAGGCGACCCATTATCCCAACAAAACCGCTTGATTGAACACTTCTCGAAAGTCGCATAAATTTTCAGTCAGCGCAACGTTTTGACACAAAAAAGCGCTCAATAAAGCGAACATATCAACACAATGGAGCATCGTGTGGCAATGGGGCTGATGCCACTGACACACTGTGGTTCGTTTAAGAAGGAGGTTTTCTCCGAAAGAACAGCCTCATCTGCCCTCCTATCTATAGCGCACTGTCGTCCGTGGCTGGCCTCGCATGTCAATCAATTAACCCCGCTGGCGAAGGAGGGCGCATCACCGTTAACAGAGTTGTCGCGGCTATGGCCGTCGCTGAGACTCCGTAGGCGAAGAATCAGGGCGAATGAAAAGCGGGAAACCCAAAAAGGCGAGAAATGGTGTCGCTGGTGGACTGCTGAAGAGGACACTCGACGAAACGAGTGGAGAGCAGGCGTACCTGGCAAGACTCCTAAATGGCGTGATTTGGAAGAGGGATGCGGAATGCAGCGGGGCCTTGGGGATGACGGCAGCGTGTCCGGGGGCCGTAAGGAAGCCCGTTGATGTGGGGGAGCCGCGGTGGCTTAGCTCGGTGTAGGAAATTGCGTCGTGCAGAAAACAGCTACAAAGACTGGAGAGATTTATTCTACCGAGGGCGCAAACAGATATTGATGCATTGGCCATGTCACAGGCATGCGTCAATCCCCTGGGCGGTAAACTGCAAGGTAAATAAGGGAGGAAATAATTAAAACTTGGTATTGTGATAGCTGTTAGTCGGGGAAAATAGCCAGTGGCACCATCTTCTCTTAAGGTGGAAAGATGAAAGTGAATTATAGATGCTCGTGTGGTTGGTGTTAGCAAAAAAGAATAGTTCGAACAATATATTGACTCTGAATGATATTTATCCCGATCACTTACATTGCAAGCTCAGGAAAAGTTGAAGCAATTAAAGAGGCATAGCTAACCCATACACGCATATTAATTATATGCCCACAAGCGTACACACAGATGTACGCGCAAGCGTGGCTGTGAAGGGAAATGCTTCAAGACGCTGGAAATGTGAACCCAACCAGAGAATTCTTCCAAAGTTGCTACACTGTTCAGGCTCATTTACACCTTAAAAAATGAGACTTTTTGTTCTACTGATACTTGAGTGAATAACTACTGTTTTTGTGGTAAACAAACTAATTTGGTCGTATACAGTCTAATTACTTATGCACTGATTTTAGCATACTACCAATCTGCTTTCTGATATTAGCACGTGCGATAAATGTTCAGATATAAACACACATGTACGCGCAAGCGTGGATGTGAAGGGAAATGCTTTAGGAAGCAGAAAATTTGAAGCAAACCAGAGAAATCTGCCAAAGTTCCAAGTGTCAATGGGATTTACGCTTAAAAAATGACACATTTCGTGTAAGTGAGACTTGAGTGCATAACTACTCCTTTTGTGGTATCTAATCTAATTTGGTCGTATATAGCCTAACAATTTATGTAATAATTTTACATACTACCAATCTGCTTTCTGACCTTCGCAAGAGCGATAAATGTTGATATATGCTATATATACATAATCATAACATGGCCAGTTTTTTTTATTCTGCATATGAGAGTAAAGACGCCAACACAGAAAAATCAGTTCATCTACAAGAAACAGTGCTGGGGAGTAATAGTACACAAATTCACATTTGTAGATATAGCATATATCCGGCAAAAATTGAAAACAAGTCCTACATAAATTAGGGCAGGAATAAGAACAAGATTACTAGACAATTCATCGTCCAAGAAAGAAATGTAGGGATTTGAACTCATAAAAAATACGCATATCCCAGATTTCCAGGTTCGTCTTACCGTGGCCTAAACCTTTGTACGATGTGCGTGAAAAAATATAAACCCCACTGTTATTTGCCACATGTTTGGAAGTCAATGTTTAAACCATTCGCATCTTTGACCATTATGCGTTTATAACGTGATTCATGTAGTTGCAATCCCATAAATTATCGCAATTGTTATATCGGTGCTCTCTTAATCACTCAGGCGTTAATACCACTCCACTCTTGCGTATCTAAAAAAGACCAAGCACACTTGACGGGGCTAGTGCGATAACTACATTCTTACAATTGGGGGTTTAATTATGGCCTGGAGTCTCCTCTTTCACTCACCAGCTTCAATGAATGCGGTGTTGTCTTTGAAGGGGCGTTATTAAAAGGCCCTTGATACACAGTAATTAACTTAGGCAGCCTAGTGTATGATTGAATCGCTACACAGTCAGGGAATTGTTTGCCTGCAGACGATTCAGCGGCACGAAGAATAAACGCCCGAGGCACTACTTTACCCAATTATCTACTCAGAGCGGCCAGAGCATCGTTCAACTAACAAAAGGGATGAGTAAGTGTGATTAATTGCATGATGCTCCTAATTAAAAGATAGGTTTAAACTTAGGGTAGTGGTGCATGCATTCACGCGTACCCACCCCTTGCGCGGCTGGGAAACAAAGTAGCGCCATAATGAGAACGCTGACCACGCGTTCAGCTGCGAAATGCGGACCACGCTCACGTGAGGGCGGGGTACCGCAGGGGCGTGTATTTACCCCAATGATGTTTGATTGTGAAGATGTACCGTAATTTATTCTTAATTTAAACATTCGTGCTAGCAGAAATAAAGAGGAGCTCTATTCCGATATTAACGCTGCAAACATATTTGTGGAGAGAAAGCTTCGAGTGTTCAATAATGATTGTTGAATGAGTCCAGCATGACGATGTTGTGCTTCAGTACGAGGTAAAGAGGCATTTCGCTCGGCAGTAAACTCTTCAGGTTAAAACTTCTACATTAATTGGTTTACGGCAATGCTAGGCAAGCCAAAGCCAGAAAATGAAATTGAAAGGGAATTATTTACACAGATTCAAGATATGAGTAATCGTCAGAAAGGGGGATTTGCAGTTCATGGCTCGCACAGATAAACGGGGCATGCGGTCTTTCGGAAAGGAAATATCATCATACGTATATACTTCTTGAACAGTGTCTACAAAAGTCGATTTGAATGAGTGAGCAACTTTATTTTGCCAAATATTGGGTTAGGAAAAGCGGGAGCTTGGAGTCCTGCCAAACCCAACCCCGGCAGATTGCGGCCAGTAATATTTGGGCTCTGGCGGCGTCTTCGACCATCTGGACTGCCCGGAGCTGGACGTCCGGGTCGTAACCGAGCGGTAGGCTCTCCCACTGCTCTGGCGTAATGATTTTGGCTGGGTGTTTGCTCATATCTTTAAAGGGATATGCCCACAAAATATGCGCGAGTTCTGCCCCGTCTGAACAAAGCGTGGAAGTGCTGTCGTATAGCCCGCGGTAGCAATACCTGTACAACATTGGCTGTGGGAGGCAATTTGACTGAAGCAGGCCCCACGCAACTGACTGATATCTATTTAGTGTTGTGTGCGCCACCGTATGTGTGATCCTGCCAGAACGGTGGTGGCTGATTCTATCCCTGCATCCCACCATGGGATCCCATCCTCCCAGGAGGAGCGACATATCAGATGCTGCCGGGCAATTCCGGAAGCTATATCTTCGAGCCGTGTCGTGAGCTTTGTCGTTCGCTGTAAGTGCAGAGTGTTCAGGCGCGCATACAATTAGGAGACCACTTACCTTTTTTAGATGCGACGCATCTCTTTCACCCGCCTTGTCCCTCCGGCGTTATCCGGCGGCGTACGCATCCCTCCCCCATTCTCCTCGCCGCGCCAGTCGGCGCAACCGTACCAAGCACCGGCCACCCCGATAAAATTTACCCCATCTTCCCGCGAGGGAAACCATAAGGTAGATGCGACGCATCGGGGGTGAACATACTGCGTAAATAGGACACACAAAAACAGCAATCCACACGCTAACATAACGGAAACGCAACGGCAACCCCCGATGCGTCGCATCTACCCCATGGTTCTTCTCGCGGAAAGATGGTGTAAATTTTTCTTTGAAACCTGTAACCCCCCTACTCGAGTGTCCCGTCGAGGAGATCTTTGAGAGAAATTTCCGCATGTAAAAGCATTGCGGTATCCTCCCCCCTGGCGTGTCGAGGGATCACTCGGAGTAGAGGACCGACTCAGAATACAGCCGTAAGCATTTGTTCCCACTTCTCGTGAAATTTCTTATGGCAGATTGGCGACCTGTTACTGTGATTTTTGCATGTGTTCAGGCGAGATGCGGCGCGATGGCTGCCTTTTCACCCACCTCCGAAATGCCCGTGTGGACAGTGCCGGAATTAACGGAATGGTCCAGTCTATTTGCTACGGCTATGGTCATGGCATCCTTGTCACGGTGCTGAGCTGGGTCCACTAAACCAGTTCATCTGAGCGCTCGAAATCGGGAGTTGTACGGTAGCCCGTCTGGTCGGGAGAACATATGACAAAAAATTAAAACTGCCACTGACCATGAAGGTTCATTAAACAAAGAAGCGCGAAACGTCTTTGTTTTGTGAACCATCATGGTCGGTGCCAGTTTTAATTTCTTGTCACTAACACTCGAAACTAGACCCCATTTCTGCCTCCACAAGTATCCAATTTACAAAACCATTTGCGTTTGCAGAAGGCATGTACCTTGAAACTCATTTTTTCTCGTAGTACGTAGACACGTTGATAACAGTTTTGAAAAGCATAAATATGTCATATTGAATCAGTTCGCGGTTACCAAATTCCGGTTACCTCGAAAGCGGCTGCTTGGAAGCTAGTTTCACAAGCGCAAAGTTGATTGCGAAAACGTCACTTAAGTCAAGAAAGGAAAGCTAGTTTTGTAAGCGCAAAGTTAATTGCGAAAACGTAACTTAAGTCACGGAACTAAATATTGGAAGGTCGTCTCGCGGCCACTTAACGAATTAAAACTATGATATCATTACTACTTACTTCCGCTGCTGTTGCGCCACTGGGGTGCTCAGTTTCGTGGACGTGATACTATTCCCGTCAATTGTCATAGCAGCAGGTAACGCTCGAAATAAAAGGAAGGCTAAATGGATGACGAAATTACCACACTTAAAAAAAGGAGTTGACACTTCGACAGAATGTTCAGTTCCGCCAATTTTATTCCCGGGAAACATTTCTTCCAGCGGTCTTACCCCAGTTTTTTTGTCTTCGGGTGCGTTCCATTCTGGTTTTGCCACGCACGAGAACAACCTTTCATGTGCATCTCCTTACACCAATTATCGCGACACTGAGACGGGAGGGGAGGGGGTGAAGAAACAACCTGTTTCAACCTACCCTGACACACCAGTACTCCCACAAAAGCTATTTGTAATGCTTCCAGCCTTGTGTAATACATAGAAAATGCCGAAACTGTACAATTTTGTGTTTCTATCCTGCTACTTGTTGAAGGCTTAAGACAGTCAAGACACCAATAGTGATGCTCACACTCTTTAGAGAAAAATTCAGGGCCCTTCTCCCATACAAAGAAGAACGTCCGGTGAAGATGGCATTCTAAAGTGATTTATACGTTGGGGTCTAGCCATATTGGAACTTGTTATGTTGAATTGTAAGGACAGCGGCGCGAACTCTGGGTCACAGACTAAATACCCACTCGATTGGCGGGTAGAGACAATGATGTGTTAGCATACCATGGCTACCCCATTCACGGCAAAGGGTCTAGTGCGCCGCTATGGTAGCAGCCGAAGAGGGCGCGGCATTGTGCAATGTCAAGGGGGGAGACAGAGACACACATTTGGAAAGGAGTGAATACGAGCATGAAACGAGGCAGGCGAGGTGGAGACGAGTGTAAAGCAACTGTAACAATACTCCCACCATTGATGGCCGTACTTCACGGCGTAACACATAGTGTGGGAAATGCGGCTTGCAAGCACAAAGCTTACACCGATTCTCTTAAAGTCCATTTTCCTTCCAAATGAAATGTGTTGCTGCGCAGGCATTTTTTCAGTTACAGTATTAGCCGTACTATATGGAAATATGAACGCCCTAGGACCTCTTTTTATTTCTTGTGATTTTTTCTGCGCGCTGAAAATTGTTGGCATACGCTCAGTCTGTCACCGGAGACGATCTAATGGATCCTACCCATAGACAGCCTTACTGCATAAAAAAAATTGCCAGCATTTCCCCGAGGGGAGGAATGTGAAAGTGCGAATGCACGAGTTGAATTTGCGCGGTTCGGTAATGTTCGCGAAAGAGAGATCACACACACACACACACAACTACAAAGAAAGAAAGGTGCATTTATTCACAGACACCTATTTGTGTTGTCGTTGTACTTGATTGCTAGAGCGGATCTCAGCTTTGAAATTTCGTGTCAGTACTCCTTTAAGCGGGTGCATTAGCCCTTCTCACGCCCGATTCTTGGCCATCCCCCATGTGGGTATGTGCCATGTCAGCGGCCAGGCAGCGCGCGCCCATCTCCCCCCGTTGCCAAGGAAGACGAGGAGATTCCTGGCCAATCCCCCACGTGGGTATGTGCCATGTCAGCGGCCAGGCAGCGCGCGCCCATCTCCCCCCGTGCCAAGGAAGACGAGGAGCGCGCGCACCCGCAGCTGTTGCTATGCGGACGGCGGCGGACGCTTCAGGCTCGCTTAAGAAGTGCATTCGCACTTAAAAGAAAGCAATGTTAATTACAGCGAGTTAGCGCCAAAAGTGCAGATCCAAATACAATAGAGTATCATTTACGATGTAAAAACAAGGCTGCAAGGTGCGCTCTAAAAATTAGGTTCAACTACCTGCGCTCTCGCCGCACCTGATGCTGCACACCCAGGATTGTTGGACTTCGCCTCTTTAGCAAAGTATTCATGGTGGCATATGTTTGTACTGTGCGTCATGCCTAAATGGTCGCTTATGGCGGTGACGAGAAATTGATTGCGAACCTCCTGTGGAACACGCAAAACCCCACGGATATTCGTTTCAAGAAAGTAGAAAATATTCACTTCGTTTTCTCACTTTTTAGCATCCGGCGATTTAGAGTTGTTGCAATGTGCACTTAGAGCGATGTGTTTATCTCGTCTTATTCCTCGATATGTTATGATTGGTTTGTAGCAGTATAAAACCGCAATGGTTTTACGTCAGCAATCTTCAAAAGGATATGTTAGCACAGTCTATGCAAAGCACGTTTAGTAGAACAAAGGGAATTACGTTGCAGGGTAAACAGGCAAACGCACACACAGTCACGCAGCAGCTTTAAGATACGTTAATGAAAATTGCAGGCTCAAGAAAACACTAAACCATTTTCATTTAGTAGATGCTAATATTTTCACTGTAAGAACATAAACAACATGCGATGCATACAAATAGTTACGCTGGGCGAACGCACTGACCTTAATGAGCGGCAAGTGGTGCGCCGACCGAGAATTCCGGCACCTGCAAGGCCGACAAAACACGAACTTTTCGGGGAAGGATCGCTTATACACGCATAGTGGGAACACGCAGAGACAAAAGACTGGTGATATGGGGGAGTGGGGAAGGAAGAGGATGGAGGGGAGATGGGAAGAGGAGAGAAAAAAATAGGTTCAATGCGAAGTCTTGTTTTCGCTGTACCCATGTGGGAACATGCGGCCTCTGCAGGCCCGTGAAAACAAGCGAGGTGCGCTTGGAATGGGACCCGATGGCGGGATGAAGGGCTTGGAAGAGGCTGCGAGCAGTAAAGGAAGCGCTGGAGCATGATGAGGGAAACACAGAGAAGCAAATATGAATATCACCGACAGGTGGTCGGGGAGGAAGAAAAGGAAGGCAAAAAGGAAGTCGGGAAAAAGCAAGAAACACACAAGATGGAAGGTAACGGTAAAGGGAAACCAACGAAGAAAGACATACTCCGGAAGAAATACCGCAACGGTGCAATTTTTTTTATTTTTTTGAGGGGGGGGGGGGGAAGGAGATAAGAATTCACGGCAAAAAAGGTACATCAAGAAAAGGTGAGAACAGCTAGGGAAAAAGTAGTAGACGTTGAACTAAGGCAAAAGGGTAAGGGTAAAGAAAAAAATTGAAAAGAGAACGTGGTAAGACAGGGCGCAAAGGTAAAATAAAACAAAAATACTAAAAGGAATCCAGAAGATTGCCGAAGACGAGAATCGTTTTGTTTTTCCAGAAGGAAGTCCTCGCAGAACTGAGGCGCGCCAAAATATTGGCAATATCTATTGAAAACAACAACAGCGCGTGAGTTTTTTAGTTATAGATTTTGTACTCCATTTTGTGTCTTCGAATATAAGATGAAATGGAAACAGCTTGCTGGGAGCGAAGAGGAGAAACTTCTCTGCTGCATAGAAGACAGATTTTAGCTGAAAACAAAGAATGAAACTTGACCTGTTTAAACCAGGGCTACTGTGAAAAAAAAAAAAAAAGAAACGCCTTCCGGCGATGCGAACCTTTTCGGGAGTGCTCAGCATAGCACGGCTGAACCCTTGTTCTATCAAAGTTTCCAAGAAAACGATCACGTGACAGATGGCCTCTAAGAATACTCTACCATTACATTGACTTTTCCCCTATCTTAATTAGTTCACAGTGAAGCTGCAAACGTTGAAGAATTCCCGTCTGCTGTCAACACGTCGGCTTCTGTGGGAGGTAAACCGACAGGCCCAAATTTATCGGTTGTGGCAGAACTTGTTCTTCCTAGTTTTATGAAGCAGTTATAAAGCCATAGTCACTTCCATTACCAAGTGATAAGAAAAAAAATGCATGTATATTCTGTAACCGTGTAGGGGATATAAATTCCACACAGCTTCGTTGGTCATTCATCTTCACAGTTGAATGTCTCGCCATTTTTAAAATTATTTTGATTTTTTTTGGTCCGATGCACAGTTTTTATACACCCCACAATGCCCTCTAGCTCCTTCAAACCTCGCTTGGCGTGTTAGAATTTTGCGCCGTCATCAAACCAGGATTTTGTTACTCTTACGAGCGTTTTTACAGTAGCAAAGTATATGCAGTATCCGACAGAAGCTACGTGAAGGAGGTGATTCGAGAAAACTTCTCGGAATACCGATTACACTAAGACTTTCTTATGAAAGATGGAATTAGGTAGCAGGGCACGACATAAAAAGCCAAGAATAAGATAATGCAAATCAACAGGAGGTCCTAGTTCGACCTCCTGTTGATTTGCTGCTGAACTTTCTGTTGGATTTTGCGGCCGGAACTGTAACCACACGACCCGCTACCTGAACAGCACCCTCCGAAGTTTGTTCCGCTCGCTTGCCATTGCCCGTAGTAGCCTCCTGTTCTACGGCGTCAGTAGTTTCACCACTCAGGGCCTTTTCTCGTATTTCACACGCCGCAGGTCGCGACCACCCTCCCGCGGTGGTGTTGTGGTATTAACCTGTCCCCTCACGCACTCCATAGCCCTTTGTGGGAACCCTCATCACCATTTCTGAGAACCGTCTTCGGGTGGTGCTGCTTCCCTCTCTAGGCGTACCCTGCATGGCTATGCTCCAGGTTTGCCGAGCTATTTTATTTTTTGTCCTATTTTCGCCCCCCGGATTCTCTGTACCTTAGAAGCTCGCAGATAGAGGACCTTTTACAGTAGCGTGGGCCTCTTTCGACGACCGCGCGAACCACACTTGGGGAGTAATAAAGAACATGCGCCCTTTTTGTTAACCTGCCCTGCGCAGTTGAGGGACCCGTCTGAGACGAAACGCATGGTTTTGGTGGCAGAATTTTTTTTGATGGGAGCCCTTGCGCCTACCTGTCCGCTGCTTTCATGGCGCAGAAATCGGAGCAGCACTTAGCTGGCTCGCCGTTCGCAACTGACTAATTCAATATGGCATCGATTTTTTGCATTTGCCCCCCCCCCCCCCTCCCGTAACGGCGGATCGTTCGCTGGGAGCGAGAGTAGCGCATGCGCAGGGCGCCACGCGAAAAAAAATGCCCATTTGCGGTTACACCAAATTCAATACGCAACTCCTTTAGCACACAGTTTGTACAGAAGAACCCGTGGAAGAAGGAGGGCTCTTCCATAAAAGGCAGTTTGCCGTTCGTAAAGGCATCTTTATTGCTTAGTCGGGTTTAAAACGAGTTACCACGCTTTACGTTCTCGTTTAAGGGCCGAGTCATCAGAGGTACGCCTCTTTTCCCTCCTGAGTAGTAGGTACTGTCTGGGTCAAATGCCTGTGCGACATAACACCGTTAACACGATTGATTTATATACAGCTCTTCATAGAATCCTCTGTCATGCCACTGAAGAGTAGATTCCGAATAGGAATGCACAAGTTACAAACAAAAGCGTGGAGGCCGGCTGTCAGACAGGTGCGGAAGGTCGCTAGGTACGTGGAACAGCCTCTGACGTGTGCCTCTTCGAGTAAAAAATGCCGATAGCGGATTCGGAGAGAGCAACCAATGTAGATTTTGTCACCATTATCATGAACATCATTTATTCAACACCTGAGGGTCTATTTGGCAATACAGAAGATGAAGACTAGAACCGCCATAGCACATAAGGGCATGAAACGAATTACAGTCCAATACATGTACAGCTTATAGGAAAATTATATAATAACATATTAAGTACAAAAATTGGAAGGGAAGCACATGGCAAGTTATGGGGATGAGCAATAATTGAAAGATAAGGTGAAACAAAAATATTCTTTTAAATGTAGCAGGATTGTATTCCGGGCAACGGAATCTGCCTGTCTTTTCCATTCTTCAATGGCACGTGGCAGGAATAACATGTTACATGCATTTATTTCCGCATCAAATCATTGAATCGTCATTTAATTTAACGGACGGCATAACGTAAGTTTGACGAGGCGGAAAATGCTGAGTTGGTGGAAGTAATAATACAATTTGTGAAAGCGGCATATCTGTCCGATTTCACGTCAAGATGCCATGAAGGTAAGAGAAAGGGACGCTTTTATGTCGGTGCCGCAGGGAAGCCAATCATATCTAAAAGTGATGAAGCGGGATACGTGATTTAGGACTCATTCTATGGCATTGATCAGGAAAGAGTGAGGAGGGCTCCAAATAGCAGATGCGTATACCAGTTTAGCTTGGATAAAGGTCTCGTAAGCCGTTTTGCGGACGATTGGGGATGATAATTAAAGGTTTCTATTGATATAACGAAGCGCTTGTGATGCGTCCGTAATGAGTTTAAGTAAGTTTTCGGACCAGGTTAGGATTGGGATTCACAGAATTCCTAGGCAACAGCACCATACTAAGAGTGGAGTGTGTTTTAGAGAATCCCTAGGTAACGGTTCGATTCTGCTAGCGAAAGACTGTTTGACATTAGGGTGTATGTATAATTGAGATTGAAACGTATACACGGTATGCGCCTGGATTCACATTAAGATGAGTTGAGTGATTCGCATTGGAGAGAACCAGTTTTCAATTAATTTTAAATATCTTTGCTGTAGAATTTGGTCCAGGTTGTTGCGAATACGGCGATAAATAATGTAGTCGTTGGAGAATAGGCGGATAGGTGAAAAAAGGCCAGATATATTGCCATTAGTTAAGATTAAAAATAGCAGCGCACCCAGAACTGCGCCTTGTGAAACACCAGATATTACTTGATAGGAGATGAAGGATGGCCAGCAATAACACTAAATTCCCTGCTGTTTGTTAGAAAACATTTACCTGAGGAATGTGTTGGCGGGTTGAGGCGAATGCATGAAAGCTTTAAAACGGGAGGCGATGAAAAGCTTCCGAAAAATTTCAAAACGATTCGATTGGTCCGGAAAGAGGAGAAGTTCAGATGAATGTCGCCAGTAAATTTGACGAGCTGGGCCTCGCATAAACGCCCTGGTCGGAAGCCATGTTGCATAAGGTAAAAGAAGTGGTTGTTGTTTACGGGGAAAAGAAAGCAGCAGCTCGCGCAAAATATGAGAGCAAACCATATGTTCCAGTGATTTACGTGCTATACACGTTTGTGAGATGTGACGTTAATTAGAAATAGGAGCAACTGCCTGCCTTGAACATCAGTGTTACTTTGCTTATGTTCCGGTCAGGCAGAAGCACGCTAGTAGAAATGTATGGGTTAAAAATAGTCAACAAGTAGTGGCTCAAAACAGAGATTACACCTTTGAGCACCTTTGCTTATGTTCCGATCAGACAGAAGCACGCTAGTAGAAATGTATTGGTTAAAAATATTAAACAAGTAGTGGCTCAAAACAAAGATTGCACCTTTGAGCACATTCGCGGAGTCACTGTCGAGCCACGTGAACCAGACGATTTCAGTTTTTCCCTTAGATAATCAATACTAGTATTAGCTGAGACGGTGATAGGAGATATTTAGGTGAATTTGGTAATTGGAAAGGAAGGAACATAAACTGGGAATCGTGAGCGAATACGGAAGAAAAATACAAATTATTAACATTTGAGCCCTCTCCTATGTGTATGAGTGAACAGCCAACAACAATCAAAGCAATATTTGGCAAAATAAGTACGCCTTGCTAAATAAATATATATCTGCAAGGAACCATCTTCATTCGGAATGCCCCGCCGTTATTTGAGATTGCAATTGAAGTACCGCACTTGCAGTCTTGGCTCGGGACAAAACCCATGGTGAGGACCGTCCAGAAGTTACCCCCCCCCCCCCATACACACACCCTATCTTGGGTGACCGTGATATTCCTATCGTTATGACGCAAACAAGATTTGGGAACAGAAATTTTGTGACTTAAAATTGTAACCTATAAATAATACTACGGGGACATTATACGCGCTTTAATAAATCGCACGTTATCAGTTTTACTATCAACCTTCAAGCAGGCACGAGGGACAAAAAGACAATTGTCCATGCCAAAACTTAAGGTTATTTCAAGGAATGCTTCGTCTGCTGGTGGTTGTTGTTCTTGTTGCGCTCCCGGATCATTTATTACTTTAAATATCGCAATCTAGAGTTTCTGCTTGCTATCTCATCCTAAGGTAACGTAACCAGAAAAAGAGTCATAAAGAAAGCGACGAGAAAGATAGTACGCTCATCGACCTAAAAATGCGTTACGGCCAGACCGGTGACAGCAAATTGCGGTGGACATGAAGGTGCCGCTGTCACAACGACCTAACGAACCTACTTCATTGCAAGTCTAAGCATGAACACGCACAAACGCATCTAGGTTACGCCCTGGCATGCTTGCTATGTGCGCGCATCAAGCCGGAAGGTTTTACATTACCCCGCCAATGGACGGCGGTTCCTGGGCAACGGACCATCGCAATCAAATAAATTTCAAACTGCAGGGGACCTTTCCTCCTTTCGGGCGTTTGTTTTTTACCCGCCAGCCAGCAGCGTTGCTCTGCCCCTTTTCTCTCATCTAGTTACAGCAGTGCCATGATTTTCAACGCGACAGCTATCTTCGTACGGCAAGGACGAGCATTTCAGCGAGAACAAAAAAAGCGAACGCGAGTATGGAAGACGGTGTCAGCTCAGCCAGAGAAGACGACAGGGCTGTCTAGCGGACGCCTCTTACGTTGTCAACGTTCTTTGTCTTCACAAGCCCCGCTCTGTCGCCTTCTACAATGTGCTGGGTCCGAGACTAGGCAAGCTAATGGAGCTACTTTATGTTTCTTACGCTGGTTGGAGAAAAATGAAGACGTGGAGGTAGACTTGCTTCTTTAGACGGACTTGTTAAGCCAGGTCCAGGCTCAACGTTAAAGGCAGGAACAACGTGGCCCGTTCATAAATTTCATATTATGGCTGTGTTTCTCGACCTATCACGCCGTACTTCGCCGCTGCTAATTACGAAGCAGTGAATTGCTAAAGGTAACCCGTGACAGAACTTCGACACACTTTGCAGTATACGACAAAGACAAGCGTAAAGTGTGAATCGGGTGGGTTGTAGGCCAATGCTGTATTTCTGAGACTATGGGGAGTACCGTAGTAGATGAATAAAAAATAGGTTTGGTTCCACACCTTGAGGATGCAAAATCAGTGTTCACATTGTGGGTGAGAATGCAGGATGTGTGACTTTACCAACCCCACCGAAGGAATCGGCTAAACGGAGCATCCGGACGTGCGAAGAAACTAGCAGACGACAATCGGGAGAATGAAATAGTACTCTCGATCCCGGAACGCAGAGGTTTCTGTGTTCAGAAAGATAGATGAATGGCCAAGGGCTGGGTTTTTGCTGCAGCAAAAGGCCCTAACGCCACCGGTGCGGTGACGAAGGCTGTTTATGAAAGAGAGAATACATTTAATGTGTACGTATTGAAAATCTGATATACTTGGCTGTAGTGCTCACATCCACAAAAAAGAGTTCTATTTCTATCATTATGTTTGAGTACATGGCGCCTACAACGGCGTGGTGTCGCCGCCAAGCTTTGCTCTCGAAGAACACATCCAAATAAAATATATTTGGAAACTGCGCTTCTATGCAGGCACGCAAGACAAAGTCAGGACAGCGTTCCCATAACCTAAGCATCGTAATAGAAATGCTGTTTTCGTTTCGTCGTCATTCAGCCGTAACCCCAGCTTGAAAACACAACTCCACCGTTGCACTGTCATACAACTCAGTTCAATCATTTTTACGAGGCCGTTAGGGATAGTACCTAGCCCTCACAGCGTTTCGAATGTAAAAATCATTGGAACAAGTTCAGAGCTCGTATGTTGCACTCATTACTGTACAAGTGGTGTCGCAGCCGACGCGAGGAATAACAAGCAGGGGAACTTGCTGGCGCAGCATAAAGGTTCCGCTGCAATGACAAATACGCTGATATAGGCAGATGCCACCGACAATGAGCAGGCCAGTGTGTGGAGGTCTTTCATCTGCTGCTCGCTCTTTGACTGTTTGCACAAAGCCTCGGGGCGCCCAACGTCAGCACAAATGATATTACTGATTAGGTATAGGGTTAAACTGGGGAACTGCCAGGTGTCTCACTTTTGCCTTTTTTGGGCCCAGGTTTTGGCGACCAACGTGCACGTGCCGATGCAACGCAGTGAACTATAATAAATACTTTCCTGAGATATTTGGGGTGGTCGCGTTGACGTGAATGATAATATTAGAATGTTTTATTATTGCCGTTCTAGGAAAAACAAAGTATGTATAGGGCTAGAAACGAAAAGCTAGGCGAGTGAGTTTTTTTTTATTTGATGTTCTTTAGGTAGGTCATCTAATGCGTTTACTCGAGCATGTGAAATGTAATGGGTGCAATTGCAACGGTACAATTGCATTCATTAACTCATCAGCCAGTTATTAGTCTTTCGGAATCTGTCGAACCGTTTCATTTCTAGCAATTTTTATTTAATAGGGAATATGTTTGATCGCAGAAAAGATGGCGTTAGGGGATGGGAGGGCGGACAAGAGGAGGGACCGTGAAGAAGAATGCGAAGGGTGGAGGCAGGGAGAATTCTATTTCAATATAGCAGAATAGGGGGTCAAGGAGTCGTCTCGGTATAGCCAAAGAGTGGGGAAAGGGACGGGGGGAGGGGAAGGACAAACTGACCTTTGCGCCAAGAAGAAGGTAGGGAGGGAGGTGGTAAAGAGAAAAGCTGGGAAAATGTGTTTGAACTTAAGGAAAAGAATGCAAATAACATTTCATTCACATGTCACCGAGTTGCGACTTCTGCGACATGTCATCGGTGACTGGAGACGTCCGATATTTTTGTTTCCTTTTCGTCACATACTCCTGCTCCTTTGGCAAACTTCTCTCTTCCTTGTATCATGTCCTTCTACCCTTCCTTCCCGCGTTTCTGTTTGCGTTCGCTTTGCCCATGGTCCTCCGTTTCTCTGACTCTTCTTTCGTTCTTTCACTCCTTCCTTCAAAATTTCCTTTTTTCTGTTGTCTTCATTTCTTCATTATCCCTTTATTCTGGTATTATTATTTTTTCATTTCCTTCTTTATGTCAGCCATTTTTTTCTTCCTGACAACATTTATTCTTTTTTCATCCCCTCCTTCTTTCACAGCCATCCTACATGACACCTTCCCATCAGATAGCTCAACTTTTTCTCCATGGTCTACTTTCCCAAAACCTCACTGTTCACTCTCAAGTCATAACGATCCTCCACTAGAAGACCGGTGTTGCTAATACGCTACGTTACCGAACCACTAGTTCGTTAGCATTGAGTATAAGCAATAATTAACCTCGCGTGCCGATAAGGGACCCATTACGCAACCTTGAGCTGAGATCAACGAAAATCAGAAATTGAATCCCGCGGTGCCATTTAAATTAATTTTACTTTTCTCTTACTCGGCCCCGTTATTGCGCAAGGGATGCGTCAGAGGCTGTCGTTATGAGAATTGCTGACTTTTATAATACGCCTCTATCAGTCTTCTCCAAGTGTTTTCCCGTGTAATGCAGCGTGAAATGGACAGCGGGTGTCCTTGGGTTTTTCCACCACTTGTTTGCTGTTCGTTCGGGTCTTTGTTGTTGCTGCCAAGAGGGAAAACGACGTCTCCAACATATTGCGCTTGGTCAAAGAACTCCGAATGGAGCCCTGACTGCGCTTTTAGTGAAGCCAAAGTAGACGTATACCCACTTTGCTAACGATACGTAAGTTCGGACAACCGTTCTGCATACGAAGCGTAAAAAAGTGAGGGAGGGAACTGAGTGTCGCAACCACGTAGTCGTTGTCTCTGTGCAGTCTGCCGGAGCTTCCAGGGCGCAGCAGTCGTACGGCCGATAAAATGGTGGCGTTTATTTTCTATTCGCTGAGCGCAGTCCCAATGCCTACGACTATTTTGACTGCTCGGGAAACTTTCGAAAAGCGGAAGCTAAAGCAGAAATATGCCTGCCACAGCTGTTTTTTCCCACTGCTGTTTGAGGCGATGCGCCGGAACCCAAGTAAGTTCTATTGTTCGATGCTTGTTAGTGTACCTTTGCCAAAACGTTCTACCGCTGTCAATGGCGGCGCTTTGTCTTGTTTGTCTTGTTGGCACTTTATCTTATTTTGAACCTCTTGACTGGCTCTTCATAATGTTTGATTGTATTACCTGCTCTTATCTAATATGGAGCATGGTCGTGAACAGCGTAAGCAACGCACATGGACGCACAATGGAGCACCAGCACCAACGTTCAGAGGTAAATCATTAGCTGCGATTCCTTGCCAAATTCGGCTCATAAATTGAGTGTAGATTAGTGCCATGCAGAAACTGGAAAGTTCATATTAAAAATATCGAAAATTTCCCAAATGCAGGGTGTGAATACTGCTGCACAGCAAACCCAAACCATTCGAGAAACGAAACGCTATTGTTTCTCATTCGCAATTCAAATAGACTAACGAAACTAGGAAGAAATAACAAATTGTAGGACGACGTAGTGAATACGAAAGCAACAGACCCGAAGTATGGGACGGATGTGCCGAGATTGCGCGTGCAGCAGTGTATCACCATTGCTGCTGTTCGTATAAACAGTTGAGAGCCTATCGCTGCATGCACCGCGCCAATGGCATCTGTAGAACTCCCGCGTGAGAGTCAGCGCGTTCATTCTATGCACGGAAATAACGTGGTTCCTACACTGGTACGCATGTGCACTGTCATTATCGCTCTCATCGTTTTCACTTGATCGTGTTTTCTTGTTCTTCTTAGTATTTTGACTCATAGGCTTGACCAATCGCGCTTTTTAGATCGAACATCTGCCTAACGGGAACGTGATTTGCTAGTCACTTCATTTCTACGTGTGCAGGTACAATGCGCCGATTTAGCCTTTCGCATGGTGTACATGTCTGAAACACGCGTTTGTGAGTCGAACACCCCTGCCCTTCTACCAGGTTTTCCTTTAGTGAGCTGGAGTCATCCAGTTGCGGCAGGCAGGTGTAATAAAAAAAGCTGGGGTAGATCAGGAATTCTATGTTTGCCTTGTTTTGGCGAGCACCCTGGCTCTAATCATAACCAGCGGAACATTTACCCAATATTTCCTCCAACTCAATTGGATACTTCGTTTACAGAAGCCTTCCAAAGAATCGCGACGTTATTCGGCTTTCATTGCCCTAATTTTTATTCTTCCGTTCGTCGGCCGTTTTGTGTAACATCTCATGGCCGTTTTGTGTGTCATGGACACCCGATATTCGGTCAACATAAGTAAAAAATGCTTTTGCATTATTAATAATAAGATAACTTCTTATTTCATATTCACAGTTGTTGGAGGAAGCTGCTGTTTAAATCTCCGCAGAATAGCAGCTTGACATGACCCCGACGCTCCCTCTACAAAGCAGACACAAAAACTTGCATCTTGAACGCTACAAAAAGGAAAAATACAAAATAGAAGACAAATAACAACGACAGTTTCCTTGCTCAAAAGTTGGACCTCTCGTAAAAAGGGCAAAACAATTGCAGAATACTAGTATTTCGCATAGACAAAGAACATCACTTGAATATAAACGCTGTGAAAGTACTTAGCAGATTTTAAATCGATTTTGTGTAACTTGTTCCCAAAACTACTGCTCGTATATTTAGAGATGATACCTTCCCTGGCTCTGAAAACTGGTAGAGCAACGTGCCAAACTGAAAACTGCGCCCAAAGAAAGATTTCGGTTACAATATCAGCTGAGCGAAAGCACTCTGCATCACGCTGAGTGGCTCCAGAGCAATCCCTTCAAAAAGAATTGCAATGAGCCGGAAATCTGAAACTAGGTAAAAGAGTGAAGCACGGAATTTACCCAAGTTTCGTAAACAAGACTGAACGTCAACGTGGTTACTGCCTAGACAGGTTAAAACAGTTGTTAGTGCATAAGATTTTTTTTTCAAGAGTAGCTAGCCTTGCGTAATATTCACACTCAAATATTCATTGTGGTGAGTGTTGTACGGAGCCTCTGTTTTGCTCAAGGAGGACAGATTTAACAGCGACTCTGATTTGGGCCCTATTTCTCCAACACTCCCCGAGTTATTCACTCCTTTCAATAGTGCAACGCCAAACAATTATTTTTTTTTCAGCAAGGTTGTTCTCTAAGAAGTCCCCGTAGCAAGGATTCAACGAAATGCTCCACAATCACCAATCGAGGTGGCCTGGTGTGCAGATCCCGCGGATGAGAGAACCCAACATTGAATTTGAATAAAACTGCAAAGAGGTAAAACTGTATGTGCGCAGCAACATAGGGACAACAGGCATGGCGTGCAAGGCCTTTGGCATCACTCGGTGACCCAGCGTAGATGCCATTGTTGAAGCAAACCGAATGCTCGGCCACGTCTTTAACCGAATTCGTGCACTAGGCCGCTTCGAATGGTCATCCTGGAGCATCATGGGGAACACACTTTACGAGGACATAGAGTGTAGAATAAAACAAAACCTGTAGATTTTTGTATTTTTACCTTATCTCTACCGTAGAAGCCTGCGCATTCAGAGGAGACGGGAATTTCTAATTGTTTACAACGCCGTGAAAGCTGAACTAATCAGGGTAACTAAGCTAAAGTCGGCCTCATCATTGAGTCGCCTTATAGTCCAATTGCAGTAGGACTTCTTTTCGAAGACATATAATTTGAATTGAGAGCCAGGGTGCATTCGCGATAATGTTGGCTTTGTGGCGAAACATTTTGTGTCTGTTTACACCGGTCACCACTGACCCAGTTGGAAATAGCGTCATATATCTTCACTGCGAAAGTGTACTACTTCAACGTAACATGAAAATATTGAGTCTCCAAAGGCATTTATCAGAAACATTCAGTTGAGAAGCGGCAACTTTTATATCAACCACGGAGAGGCAGGAAAAGGCATTTGTGGCGGATGGAAGAAGTTTATCCTTTCTTAGGATTGAATAAATCACGACGAAATCTCTGTTCGCATAGAGGGCTCTCTTCTTAGTCCAGAGTTTGAAGGAATACCGTCTGGTCAGGTAAAAGCATGGTTGTGACGATGAAACGTAGGTCACGGACCAAGTCAAAGAAGCGGTTTGACGTTTCGGTACCCCTACGGGTACCTTGATCACAATGAGCATGTGCGTGGAAAACGAAGCTATATATTGGGCATGAGGCGTCGCAATGAGGTGGCATAGATACGGTGCAGATTGCCGTCTGTTCTGTTGATAGTGTCGGCCGTCGTCTGAATGATGAGGGATTCGAGCAGCAATCGGGAAGACAGATTGCGCTCGGTTGTCAGAACTTTCGCCTCGTCCCAGTCGACCACGTGTCTCCGCCAGTGCGCTTGTTCTTGCATGGCCCTTGTTTACGTCGTTCCGGTGCTGCGTTAATCTTCTGTGAAGATTGCCCGTTTCGCCAATGTACACTGATTTGCAATCGGCGCACGGAATCTTGTAAACAACACCTGGGAACTTGGAGCGTGAGAGGGGGTCTTTTACGTTGACGAGGTCAGAACGCAGTTTGCTAGTTGGCACGTGCGCGATGTGCACACCGCGTTTCTTGAAAATGCGTGCGAGAGCTTCACTGATATGTGGGACGTAGGGAACTGCAGCACGCTTTGGCGCGCTTCTTGTGGACGCTTCTGCTTGCTCACCTTGATGCATAGTTGTGTTCGTCGCACTCTTTGCCTCTTTTCGGATAAAGTGCTTTGGGTAGCCATTCCGTTGAAGGTCTCTTTCGATCTTCTTCATTTCTTCTTTCAGGCTTTCCGGTTCAGAGCACGTCCTTTTTGCTCTGTTCACAAGTGACGTCGCCACTGAACGTTTATGGGACATGGGGTGCGCCGAATGGAAGCTCAGGTACCTTCCGGAGGGCGTAGGTTTCCTGTATACGCTGAATGATAGTCCACTCGGAGAGCGTTTTACGAGGGTGTCCAGAAAAGGAATAGAGCCATTGGATTCCTCTTCCACAGTAAAGTTGATTGAAGCCTCTGTATTATTCAGATGCTGTAGGAAACGTCGAACATGCTGCTTGTCCATGACGCAGAAGCAATCGTCGACGTACCGTACGAAGAGCTTCGGCTGTGGTTGAAATGATTCCAATGTTCTTTCCTCAATCGCTTCCATCGTCAAATTTGCGGTTGTGACCGAGATCGATGCCCCCATGGCCGTCCCAAACGTCTGCTTGTAGATGTCGCCGTTATACGTAAAATATGTATTGCTTAGGCAAAAATGGAGGAGCTTGCAAAGCTCGGCGGCATCAAACGGAGTGCGGTCCGGAAGCCTTTCGTCCAATTCCAAACGTTTTCTGCAGGTTTCGACTGCCAGATCGACAGGAATGCTTGTGAACAGTGAACACACATCGAAAGAAACCAGGACGTCCTCATCTTCCAGAACTATACCCTTCAACTTGCCAATAAAGTCTTCCGAGTTTCGTAAATGCGTACCTGTATTCCCCACCAGCGGTGCAAGGACCTTGTGCAGGTAGCGGGACAACCGGAGGAGCGGCGAACGTGTAAAATCCACAATTGGACGTAACGGGGTTCCATCCTTGTGAATCTTGGGAAGTCCATAAATTGCAGGCGCAGACCCGTTCGTGCAGAGAAGGTGATAGTATAGGCTTTTCTTTGACGGGAGTAAGCCACTGAATATCTCGGAGAGCAATTTCTGCAAATCCTTTTGAATTCTCGAGGTGGGATCTTTTGTAGCTTTGGAGTACGTCGTACGGTCCTCGAGTAGTGCCGACAACTTGTTCTCGTACGCAGAGCGGTCAAGGACGACTGTAACGTTTCCTTTGTCGGCAGGGAGCACAGCAATATCTGCGTTCGACCGCAGAGACTGAATGGCCTCCTGTTCCGCTCTAGTGATGGCCTGTGCATCTCTTGATCCGCGCAACCTGGAGAGAACACCGATGGCGCTTGTGCGTACTTCATCTTGTACGTCTTGCTCCAGTAGTTGAACTGCGCTTTCGACAGCTTCGTTTTCCACGCACATATAGCTTCGTTTTCCACGCACATGCTCATTGTGATCAAGGTACCCGTAGGGGTACCGAAACGTCAAACCGCTTCTTTGACTTGGTCAGTGACCTACGTTTCATCGTCACAACCAGGGCTCTCTTCTATGGCTAGCGCCTCTTTGGGATGGCTGAGGCCGAGCTGCTCGCTACGAATCGCCTGCTACGCCACCAAAATATAGCTCCAGCGTCGTAAAGCCTCAAGAGGAGTAAAACAAACGGCTGTCGGCACCGAGAGACTAGATTGCGAACTGGACGAAAAGAAGATTTGACATGAACTGGACAGACACGAAGAAAGGAATCATAGGACGTGAGGAGGAAAAAAGGGATTGAAACTTAAGCCTACCCCAGCTCGACGATAAAATAAAAAAGGATGGTCATTCTCGACACGACACCACGAAAACCGTCAAGGGCACGGAGATGTTCATTGAGCTTGGGAAAAGCGCGGGTGTTGTGTCGGACTCGTTGGTGTTTCCGTTCTCGCGTAGGAGAAGCAAAAAGAAGAGAACGCAACGAGAAAAGATTCGCGCCAACAGCGTTAGCGTCGAGGCACTGGTAAGACAGACAATTTACAATCCGCGCCAGAGGATAGGATTCTGGCTCTTATATGAAAGGCGGTAGGAACAAAGCGGGGATGAAGATAACAGGTCAGAACAATAGAGCAAAAGAAAATTGACTACTGGAGGGAATAAAGCAAGAGTGCCCGAGTGTTGCAACGAGGGCTCGAGAATGCCGTCTGCTTTTGGGTAAGAACACAATCAGAACACATCACAGGAAGGCGGGGACGGTATAATGAAATCACTTTCGCTGAGCGGAATGGGAAAATGTGGGTAGAAGGATGCACAGATATGAAACCGAGAAGTGGAGGCAACAGTGGCATGAGTGCAACGGATGGAAGAGAACGAGTGGGAGGGCAGTGCATAACAAGAGAAGACAGCGGCTTGAAGGTCGTCCAGGATTCGGAAAGAGCATGCAACCACAGCTTTGGAATAGAGCACTAACATGGTACTTTAGGCTAGGTAGTTTGGTACTTGCAGACACAGAAGTACACATATTCACCCCCCCCACACACACACACACAACATCACTCAACCACTAACATGCACCCGCGAGCATTCACGAAATTGCGGTTGAGCAATCCCGAGTAAGACGCCAAGCTCAAAAAGTGTGAACACGGGTTTTCCGAGTGAAATGGCAGAGGAGCGTAACCCAGTCAGACAACTCGACAATCGTACCATGAGCAGATTTCTACTGCTCGTGCTCAGTCCTTCGAATGAGTTGTTGCGGGGCTTTGGGAGTAAGACGACAGAAATGCAGAAGACGACACACAGAGCGCTCCGTGTGTCATCTTCTGTGTTTCTGTCCCTCGTCTTGTGCTGCGCTCGGATACTTCGCTATGTACCAACTCGCCCAAACCA
The DNA here is from genome assembly GCF_048455015.1 of Haemaphysalis longicornis. Taxonomy (NCBI): domain Eukaryota; kingdom Metazoa; phylum Arthropoda; class Arachnida; order Ixodida; family Ixodidae; genus Haemaphysalis; species Haemaphysalis longicornis. The sequence continues at coordinate 54,109,880 of NW_027526385.1, read as the reverse complement.
ATACTCTTCTGGGGCAGATGACACCTCAGATCCACCATGGGACGGGTCTTCACATTTTTATCCAATGCAGGCGTGATGTGACAATATTTTGGACTAGCACAGTAGTTTTCGTGAAAGAGGGTGGGCTCACTAGCGACCGAATTAACAAGTAATTGGTAATGTTTCAACTGCATCCTTTATTCCGTACAAAACAGAAGCCTTTCTAGAAAACTCCAAGTTGTGTCTTCTTGTGGCCAAGAAGCTATGTATATGCACCTTCCCTTGTGGGCTTTCCCACATTTTCTGGCACTCTATCGGGTGCGATTTTTGTTCCTACTTTAAACGTATCGGGGCGTCTCTTGTATCCCCATACCTTAATAACTAGGAGACGCTTTATTTCTGAGATCTGTGTTAATTGTTTCAACGCCTGCCCGCACGCCCGCACAATAGTTGGAAGGCCCGGCGCATAACGGCAGACATTTTGTTTGCAAAACGTTCTGGGCCATGCGCGGTATGTCCTCCTTTTGAACCACCATCAGTGCTTTGCACCCGCTGTCAGTGGAACAGAGTAGTGGGTGCGTGTATCAGGTGCAGGTCCTTGGTTAGGCTAGCTTTTCTTAAAATGGTGTAGAAATGAGATTTGTAAGAGCCGAACTGAGGAAAAATTCTCAACGAAAACAAGGACGATCCGAGTACAAAGGCAAGGCACCATACCTGTAATGATAACGATTTCGGAAAGCGCAGAAAGCGGTGTAGAATTTTCAAAGCGAAGCTTTGCATGCGTAGCCGAAAGGACAATCTGAAAGGCCTGTGTACGTAGCAAGCTCTTCTAGCGTAGCCCCGTGAGCACGCACAAAAAAACACAGTTGGAAAGGAGTGAGAAGTAAGAGGAGGGAAATTGGCTGTGTTTATAGATGACGGAACTCGAGTCTCGCATATACTAACACTGGTAAGAGATATGGCACATCGGAGGGAGCGAGAAATAGCCTGTCTCGCCGCAGAGCGCGCGCGTGGCAAGCTACTCTACGAAGTGCAGCGCAGGCGACAACGATGCGCAGGAGCGGTGGCGGTGTTGGCGGAGCAGCATCAGCGTTGCCAGAGCAAACACCGGCTGCCCATTACTTCTAAATGGATAGGCCTCGGGTAAAAGCTTCGCTGACAAACCATCTGTACCGAGTGCATTGGTGTATTTTTAAAATTTAATTGAATAACATGTCCTTTGTTAAGGTGACTTTTTTGGGGGCAGCTTCCTTAAATCATGCGCCAAGTTGGAACTATGCAATGTTCTCCGAGAAGCAGTGGTGCTCTGTGTCAAACTGCATTTCACTTTTGCAGTATGAATTCGAGCTGGGAACTGCTCTTGTTTTTTGGTATGAATGGACTTGCAATGCTTAATCGACCTATATTTTGGCATGGTGGAAGGAATAAATGTTAACAGGTTTCGCGCACGGGGACGCTTTCAGCGAGATCAAAACAGAAGGACGCAAGCGGGTACCTTCCGTGAAAAGGACTGACTGCGCAACACACGAAGTTAGACCAGCTGGTCTCGACTCCTGTTGTAATTACGGCACGACATGCAACGTGCCGGCAGAGATTCAGTGAGGACAACGTTGTTCGGCCTAGGTAGCTTTTTAGCTCCGTGTTGTGTTTTGTAAATGAGCAGACCGAACTTTTATGCAGCCCCACACTAAACAAACCGAATTGAAAGGTTCATCTTCGAAACCATACAAGTGTAATAAATTTGGCGGAGAAATTTATTGCGAAATGTTTGCACAGCTGAGATGATAATTAAACGATAATGTGACAGAGCGGGTGCTAGCTAAGGGATATTCCCAGGCTAACCTTTTTGGCATAGCGAATGTGAACGTGTGTCACGGCACTTGCCTGGGGCGAGCAAGCACTCAAGGTCTCCGTGTATCCATCGTAAAGTATCTGTTGTCATATGCCCATAGGTGCATGTGTCGCTGGTATTATAGTCAATGCTCTGCCAAGCACAGATGGAAAAAAGATGCTTTCGCCAGTTCGGGAGATTCAGTAATAGATCACAGGCCTTTAATCTTCTGCAGAGGGAATCGAAAGAAATCTATCCCTATAAAATACAGTGCCGACTGACTGACTGACTAATCTTGACGGGACGAGACTGGCTGGCTGGCTGCGACTGATTGACTGATTGACGGACTGACTGACTGTCTGACCCATCAACGCCAAGGCTAGGGACTTTAAACTTCCGGAGTGTATTTCGCTCATGGCGTAGGGGCTCAGTTTGGCGTAATTTTCGAAAATTACGCCCCTAACGGAGAAGAAGGAGTAAATTGTGTTTTCCTAGATTTGTGATTATCTCACTCATTCCTTCAGCTATCGAAATGCCTTTTACTGATATATGCAGCTCGGAGGATTCTCTAAAAAGCCGCTTTATCCTTTTGCTTTAACCAACACTAATGGCGCGAATATGCCTGTGGCAGCACACTGGGTGTTTTTAAGATTCCACAATATATGTTTCTCTGCTTGATACATTCAGTGGGTTTGTCCTGATAAATGTTAGTCCTAAAAATCCACAAAACCAGTTTTAAGACTTTCGCCCTACTTAGCGAAAAGGATTGTTTAGGACCACACTCATGGAGGTACGAAAAGGCCTAACATTTCATGTGAACGCCAAGGCAGAATGCTGTTTGAAGAAACTTCAAAATTGAGGAGCACATTTTTAATATTGTGCATGAGCTCAATATGGGGGAATGATTCAACTATTATGCCCCTGAAAGAGTTAGAAGCGCTAAAGAATTCTTTCACAAAATGTTCTTTTTATCGCAGAACAAGTTTTTATTGATATCGGTAACCAATAGAAATGTGTAAGAACTGTTATAGATTTTTTTTCATGACAGGCAAGTAATAGGGAAAATCGGCATGTTTGGCAAATTAACTGCTTTGACAGATTTTTTAAGAACTGTTCAGCCCGTTGATATATCCTGTTCCTGTTATACATGCTGGCCTTAAAATTGCCCAAAAACCGCATTCAGGGTTTTGTCCCAACAAGCGTATAAAGAGGCGAGCGGGATGTTTAAATTTACACCCTTCTGATTCTGAAATTTAGTTTAATTTTCCCGGGTAGTATAGCGGCCGCCATAAATTGATAATTTCTGTATCTCCACGCCTCACTACGGGAGGCTTGTGGTTGTTTAATATGGCGTGTTATTTAATATAAAACTCTGGCTGTTGCGTATTGTCCTCAATTTTGACATAGCACTACCCATGAGAAAGTAGTCCTTCCAGCCATTTGATTCGGGCTAGTCTGAATCAGCACGAGTTCTAGCCGTTTTCCATAACCATACACCTCCAGTAGGAGCCCAACGCATAGAACTATTTGCACAGTGTGACAAGGACTTGTGATGGCCGCGTATCTGGTCCTTTCGTTGCAAATGTCGACAAAGCACGATAGTCGACTGGCGCCTCTTCTCTTTCCCGCACACCTCTCATGCTGTTCCTCTCCCGTCGCGCTCCTCCAAAGTAAACATAGAGGTTTGCCCAAGTCAGTTTAAGTTTACCGCATTCTACTGCTCCAGGCCGGGTGCCTCAATGCCAGCGCTGCCGCACGGCGGTGACGCGTGTCACCCGATGCACCCTACTACAGTGTTTATAAAACCACGTTGCCCTTCTTCACTATCATTCCAAGCGGAACGTGGAACCTATCTAGTGGAACCTTTTGTTACGGTTGCTGTTTGAGTTGTTAAAATTCCGCCAGATGCTATAGTGGCGCAGGAAACAGCAGGCGATGATTTTTTGCTCTTTATGTAGCATTTTGTTTAATATCGCAAAAAGCAAACATCCATGAACTTTTTTATAAAGGAACACCGGAAAAGACCACTAATATATTGATTTTCTGCTTCACATTTGTGTAATGTTTTGTTCTGGTTCAACAATGTTGACAAGTATGAACATTGCCACCGGACTTAGATATTCAGATTTGGCTGTGGTTATAAAAAGACTGTTGCCAGTTTCAGCTTCGCTTTGGCCAGGTAGATGAATCGAGTTACAGACAGACAGACAGACCGAAAACAGACATACAGACAGACCAAAATTTCTCCGTTTCAGTAGCCCAAGAAAGAATATCGCCTTTAAAATGTGATGCGGGCTTCTGAAGATAGAGCAAGAGGCATGCGCTTAGGGCGCGTGCCTCAAGTTAGCGAGCACAGGGAAGAGCTGCTCAGACATTCTGGTCATCCATTAGTTATTACGCCTTGATCAAATAGCCCGCGACAACGTCAGAAACTGATTTCTGTGCAGTTTTTCTCCCCCGGGAAAAAGTTAAGCGATATCTTCTCTCTGTGTGTGTGTATCCTGTACGTCTTTGAGTGCATATGGATTTCCGCAGGCTATACTTTATGACGGCGGAAAGCAAAGAGAATCGAATAAGCGAGCTTTCAGAGCAGATGTTTGCGCAGCGATCCCCGAAGAGAATAAAGCTGAGAATCAGCCATCTCAGTTGTGGAGGGGGGCCAGAGTGAGTCTGGGTTGAGTCAAAGCGCCGGCAGGGAATTTCTAACCGCTATAAACTTCTAACTTGTAGCTTGATGGGAACTCTTTCCATTCTGTTTGCTGTTGCCGGCACAGGAAATTGTAGAGACGGACTCATGGCTCACGCGAAAAGAGTTTAAATGTGAAGCTTCAAGAAATGCACCACTTTAAACTTGCGTCTCTGTTTGTCCATGTTTGCTGTCTTTCCTAACCTGGCTCTGGTTTCATGATTTCACAAGACTCGGCGTTTTTTCTCAACTTTCTTTCTTTCTTTGTAAAAATTAAATATGTTTCTAGAAGAATAAAATGACCTACCACAGTTTCCCATTTGCTTTCAATGGCTTTCTTGACTGCCAACCCTTATTTCTGCCTTCATTCGACGAGCCCCTCATTCCCCAATATATATATATATATATATATATATATTGAAAGGAAGATACCCGAGGCTCACGTAGATGGTTCAGACGATTTATGTACAGGCGAGAGCTGAGAGGAGCGTAGGTTTGACCGTCCAGACGGTTGCCGATCACACGCGCAAAGGCGCCTTCCGCGGTGCTGCATCTTCCTCCGCTGACAACAGCGTGGGTGCATACCCTCACGGGTAGATTGGACTACTTGTCCAGATGTCTGATGCCTGCGCATGGCACATAGCCTTATGGTATCATGGGCCCATTATACTCGCTACAATATATATATATATATATATATATATATATATATATATATATATATATATATATATATATATATATATATATATATATATATATATATATATATATATATATATATATATTTATATACATATATATTTATTTATATATATATATATTTATATATATATATTTATATATATATATAAGAAGTAGAGACAGAGACACACGAGAAAGTGACGTTTCAGGAAGAGGGCTTCCTTTCTTCAGAAGAAAGGAAGGAAGGAAGTCCTCTTCCTGAAATATCAGTAAAGTTTTGTTCTTATTTTACTGTCTTTCTCGTGTGTTTCTGTGTCTACTTACCTTAGTTTTTCGCGCTCTGTGTGAGTTTTTGTATTTCCGGACCATTTATGTATATATATATATTAACTATTGATAAAATACAATGCACAAAGAGGGCGCAAAATGGATTAACTATGAATAATGGCACACGCGAAAACATTTAACAAACGAAATTTACTAACGTTTACAGAATATAACTTCTTTCTTCATAGTAGAGTGCACACTGAATTCAGACTTAATCACACTGTGATATACCCCCGGTTCACAAAGTGAGAGAAAAGGACAATAGAAAGGAGCATATTCCTACAGTCAAAGGATGGTTGTAGGGCGAAGAAAAACCATAAAAACACGGGAAGTGTGACAAAAAAAAAGGAAAAGGTACTTTTACCATCACGTTACCCAAGCCGGTGAAGAGGTAAATACACAGAAGTGTTACACATCGCTATACAATGTGGCAGTAGACAAAAAATTCAACTCGAAAAGTGGGTAAATACCACTGTTAAATGTCCAGGGGAAATGAAGGGGAACCACAGAGGACAAGTAAATGTAGGCACATAACGCACATCAAGGCAAACACATCTCCTTAATAAGAAAAAGGAAGCTAGTCTTAAAATAACGTCGTTAAAACACATTAGAGCTTTACACTTGGGTTGTGGTGGTGGGAGAAAAGTGATATGAACATAAAGGCAGCTAGAAAAAGGGTTTCGAGTAGACCTGCGTGTATATTTATAGACAATGGGCCAGCAGTAGCCTAAATGAACTCCAAAAGTGGTTCAGTGCTACCGTCAAGAGTACGGGGACCATACAGGTCAAGAAGAGGCAAGCGATGAAAAGAAGACACGGGAGTACACGCATATAAAGGATATCTGGACATACACATCTGGACGGCACGTTTTGGCCTCAAGAAAACCCGAGGTGGTCCGCAATAAATATTACGAAAAGGAAGAGCAAAAAAGGAAGGTGGGATAGAATCACTCACACAAACGCGCGTGCTCAAATAGAATACAGGGTGCGAATTTCAAACTAACAATGCAAACGCAGCCTCCTACCCAAAAACAATTCACAACGTCTGGACTGCCTGGTTAGATATCGTAAAGTCACTCTTCGGTGATACGCGTTCCAAGCTCCCAAAATCTAACCAGCTGCCAAATATACAGAAATTATTATCGAGGGAAAGCAACAAACCGGCATAACACTGTCCTGACCGGTTTAAAATTCCGGTATATAAGTAAAGAATACAGAGTGGGGATAGGTACCCAAAATTTTAATCGAAGGAAAGGCAAGCAATTTTCCCATAAATTTTGTAGATGCCAAAGGACGCTGAGGTTTTCTTATAGATGAGACAAGAGCCCCGGACGTTGCGATTGTTATGTGGTTGTTATGGGTTTTAAAACCAGATTCCAGTATTGTGCTATGCACCTGCTCAAATGACTTTACTAGGAGGGTTCACATGCCTTCATAAGGGTAAATATGGGCTGACATATTCATGGTAGGGGTGATTCTGTCCAATGTTTTGTTGGTCGCAGAGGGTGCACTCCAGCAGATATATAACCTTGGCAGAGTCACAGTGAAAGTTTTTGTCGCTGAAAGCGTATCCCTTTCAGTACCGCATCCCGAGGCCGACGGTCACAGAATGTACAGTTTGCATGTGGAAGCAGATAACAGCGTGTCCATGACAATGGCCATGAAAGGACCAAAGCCAACAAAGTTTGGATGAAATAAAACTCAAAAAAGAAAAGCAGCGCCTCAGAAAAAAATCCTGGCACACCTAAGCACTTCTTGTGGGTTGCAAATTCGAAACCATCGTTGTCCAAATGAATGGCCAGGGGATGACGCAGTGCTGAACGGATACACCGATATTGTCACCGCCGCCATATAGGACGAGCGATCACAGTGCCAGCAGCGATCCCTGGCTTCGTGGTGACTATAGCGCCGCAGGTTGAGGCCAATGACTCCATAGGTTCTCCTTTCCCACGGCGCCCTCAGAAGTTCGGCTAGCTCACTAGAAACGATGACGATGTCGCATAGAGTCACGTGGCGTGCTACAGCCAACTGGAATTTATACGCCGTTTCTCAGCTACAAACAAAGCCGATGGCGGATATTTTCCTGATTGGGCCATCATATTTGCTCGCATCACGGAGAACGTTGTTTGATAATCTAATGATTATCAAACTAATGATTATCTAATGATTATCCAATGATTATCATATGACACTCTAAACACAGCGTTTAGAGTGTCATCATACGCTAACATAAGCACTCCACTAAAGCGACGTCCACCAGCGTTTCGATGAAAACATGCAGCATCTAGAACTACTCGGCCTTCGTTCACGCAACGTACCGTACACTAAGGTAACAAAACCTAACACCGAGAAAACAATAATTTAAAACCCCGAAAACAGCCCTCAGCAATGAAAACAATTCTAGAACTGAAGATGTAAAAAAAGTGGGATCCGGATTAGAACTACCACATTTGGTAGCAGAAACGTACGACGGAACCACTGCACTATAACTGCAAATGCTCTGGCTTGTGGCAGGCCAGTTTTAAACATTCGAGCTTCATCGGACGACACTATAGCCATGGATATAACGCTGAGCTGGAGGGCCGTCGGACGGAACTCTAGAGACTGCGAATCATAAATTTTGCACTAGCCAGTGGTGCGCTTTTCCCGTCCCAGAATTACCACAACGACTCCATTACAATGGTTATATTAACTACAAAAATGTGTTTATTTTTCTCTCGCCAGTTGCGATTTTGTATCTTGAATATTTACTGCCGTGGTTCGTACATCTTTTTCAGGAAAAATATAAATTACCCGTGGTAATATTTCTCAGACAGGCGTTGGATTACATGGCATTCCTTTCGAACTGTGTGCAAGCGTCTCCAGTCAATTTCGTTGTGCCTACGGGAAAAAAAGAAAAATAAACTGCATACCTGCGAAAAATTCATGAGTAACAGGGCCCAAGTCTGATTGATTGATTGATTGTTGTGTTTAACCCGCCGACGCAACGCAGGCGATGCCTCGCACCGTAATAGAGGGCTGCGGATTAATTTTGACCACCTGGGGATCTTTAATATGCGCCGACATCTTGTAAACACGGGCGGTTTTGCTTTTCGCCGCCCCTAGTCCGAACTTCGGTGACTCCGGCGTCAGGAAATTGCACCTTGATTACCCTGAGAAGCAGTGGCTTGAGTTAGATGTAGGCGACTTGGTGGAACATACTTAAATTAAAAAATAATAGCGCAAAAGACAGGGAAAAAAACCGGGTACAACAGATGGGCGCTATTGCAGTGTTGTAAGAGAAACGTATTTTCGAGTCGCCGCATTCGATAGGGTCGATTTAACTCACAAGCCGCGTCAACTTCCCACGCCAGGTAGGGAGTCGCATGTGCCCATTATACCGGTAGGTGCGCCACCAAAGCGCACGAATGCGCATGGTGACTTACAAAGCCACGGAGGACGCTCAACTGAATATTGCCTTTGGCAGGACATGCCGCAAGGCTCTTTCTCCCTCCTGCACGGCAATGGTTTAGAAGGCCCGGGGGCCCCGCCAGATCGAGAAGGATCAGGGCAAGAGCAAAGGGAGCTTTCTCGGAGTGTATTCCCCTTTCAAGAGTCCCCAGTCGACCAGGCACGCATGTAACCATAAAAGGGGTAACGGAGAGAAAATACAAGATTGGTTCATTAGGAAGACTGCTATGTACCAATAACAATGATACCAATTCTATAGCGTACTTTCAGCAAATAATAGAGATATTTAAGAGAACACCTGCAGCAGTGGAGACTCCATAAACACTTTGCGGCAACTCTTCTGTGACGTCATGGCGATTCTTTGGGCGATTGAGGGCTGCCGACCGAAACCATCGCTTAGACACATGACTGGAAGAAAGTAGTGTGGCATCTGGTTCCTTTTTATTGCATCACTTTAAGGCGAACGGGACGTTAGCACATCGATAAATATGTTTTTAGTGCTGGCCCGTTTGACGGCACTTCTGCTAATGACACGTCAATGCCGCGCGAAATTTTAGAGTTTTCGAATGCATCCAGCGTTTTTCTCGGTAAAAAAAGGTCATTCATGCCTGGAATAGAGCTTAATGAGGTGCTGAAGCAGGGTTGTTTTAAATTAATGTTGTATTTTGCTTTCGTAGCCCGTTAAAAAAAACGCATGGGAGCCCGGCGTTACGCTTATTCGAACCCGGTACTTCCCGCATACGAGGCGATAGATGCACCTCTTAGCCATCACTGCAGCAGTATGTTGCTTTGTTCTATCTTTTTCGCTCTTGGTACTCCTGTACAGACGCATGTGCAACTATTTTGCCCACTGAGCTTGTTAAAAAACCACCGAGCATGCAGATTACAGTCCGCGATGTGAAGAGTCAGCTTGGAAGGTATTAGATTGCAACTGATTATTCAGCGTAACAGCGCCAAAAATACAGGTCTTTTTCAACTTCTTTACTCATGCAACGCGCTGTTAACGACTAACAAGAGTTCCCTTACTCGCTCTGAGTGCACCACGCCAGAAATGAACGTCCCGGCGCTAATTACGTCACTTTGCACTGCTAATAAAGTATCGATTCGAGTTACCGTGAAGGTTTTGCGGCTGCCTATGGGTCAGTTCCAAACGATCATAAAGGACCTCCTAATAGCTGAACTTAATGATAAGCATAATTACCAAAGGCAATGTTTTCTGATTAGACCACAATTGCCCCTATAGGCAGTTTTAGGGCGTAGCGTCAGCCGTGGTGCTTAGGTTTTATAAGTATTGAAAACATGCAAAGAAACGCTAATTACGTTTGGTTAGCCCGAAGCGCTAGCCATAGCCATTAGTCAGGCGGGTGACCCTTTCGGGGCAATAAAAATAAAACCTTGCAGAGAAAGAACGAGATAGGTCCCTGGAAAAAAGTGGAACAGCAAGCAAGATATGATTACGAGGGGTAAAACGAACGTACCAGTAAACTGTAAGAATAAATTGGGCCGCCAAAAGACAGGAACAGCTGGGAGAACAAGAGACGAGTCTTGTTCCTGTAATGGACATCAGAGTTCGTTTATATACATCAGTTACGATACTCCACTTGAGAATCCGGGCACGCTACCCCCCAGTTTCGTTGAAGCTTAGAGGGAAGTGTACTAGCGCGGCAACTAGGACACAAAAATCGGACATAACTAAATACTGACCGAATAACAAAACTTAATTAATTAGACCTTGGTTTCGAAATTAAAAAACTTAACTCAGGTAGCGTTTATTTAGGTTTCTTGGCTTTTTCTTGTTATGACTTATGGCCTCAGCTGCAGGCACCTTGGTAATACTTCAAGTGTTTGCCAGAAATGACAGGCTCGTCACTTGCCCCGTGCTTTTCCCTGTTTTCCCCTGAGCAAGAAGGTTCAATTTCGGACCGGCTTTTGATACATAGGGCCTATGGGGAGTTACGTAACTGGTATGTATCGAGTGACTGTGATGGACACAAACATCCTGATGATGATGATTATGTTGGTAGTAATGACGACAAAAACTTGATAATGATGATTGGGATGATTATGGTGATAATGACGACGCAGACAACGAAGAAGTTGGGGCTCTTGATGATCATGGGGATTAGGAGGATGATGAATAAGGTGGTTATTACAATTCTGAATCGTACGTATATAATATTTGTGAGGGTGATGGTGCGGGTTGTGGTGGTAGCGGCGATTAGTAATTGCAACCAAATGCTGAAAATTCTCTCTCTCATTTTTTCACTAATGTTTTTGTTGGCTACAGAGGTCGCAGGCGACTGGGCGAATCAATCTCGTCTGTAGTAAGGTTTGTAACTGGGCTAGTTGGTTCATTGCATGAAGTTGAACAGCGCAAGGACGGGACTGAGTGCAGAGGCGACAAACACGCGCGCTGACGAACAACTGTTTCTTTTTGGAAGGAAAGAACATTTATGAGGGTACAGAAACTGGCATGGTTATCAGAGAAGGGATTGCAGAACGCGGGAAGGTATGGCAAACAGGCGGGGAAGCACGTGTCGCCTATACGTTCCTGCGATTTCGGAATAAGAGCTTTCCTGCCTGTTTGCCATGCCTTCCCGCGTTCTGCAATCCGTTCTCTGATAACCATGAAAGTTTTTGTATCCTCACAAATGTTTTTTCCTTCCAAAAAGAAACAGTTGTTAGTCAGCGCCCGTGTTTGTCGCCTCTGCACACAGTCGCGTCCCTGCGATGTACAACTTCATGCAATCTCGTTTCCAACATGCGGCTTTGAAATCTTTTTTCCTGCCTATAATAGTATTCTATCCATGTTTGTTTGCCATTTCGCCAAGTCTGCACATCTCCTCGAAAAGCTGAACTGATATTTAGGATATTTATCGCCAGAACCTGTGCAGCTTTCGCGCTCATAGTAGTCCATTCAACAGTGATTACTTCGTAGTTATTCCGCGAAATGTAAAATATGTTTGCACAGGTAATATTGGGAGTGAAAACTTGCTTTACGAGCAGTTTCAAGTCTCGCACGTTAGCGACTCAGCTCTAGAGGTATGGAAACTATCCCTTGCAAATGCAAGGTGAGTAAGATTGGACAGCGAATTACACACAAAAAAAATATTCAGAATCCTAGAGAGTTATTTAACAGTTTTCATCTCCGCGTTGACGTTTTGCGTTGTGCCAAATGTAACTTTCCTAAAGTGGTTTTTCTAGGTTACTGAGATGTCGGACGTTTGAGCGAGAAAGCTCGGAATGAGGAACGGGTAAAGCTTCATGTACCAGCGTGTTCAGGATTTCTGTTTCATTACTAAGAATCTCGTTATCAACGCCACAAACTTACAAACAGAAAAGCGCCATCCCAGGGGTATATAATGATTACGCTGCGAAAATGCTAAACGGCAGCCATACCGCTGACTCGCGCCATTTGCGCGACGTCCAAGTACCGCCTTTCCTTCCTTCAATTTTCTTGGCTTGTACCACCTGGTGTTTATTACGGTACCCCAATTCTCTTTTATTTCGAGTCATAGTATATCTGGACTCTTTAATTTTAGAGGGGAAAATATTCTATTGGGTTTTTAGTGAATGCCAGTGGCATATGGCTTTTCGCAGCCTCCATAATTATGGATCCTGCATTGCCGTCGCGTGAACGACAAATAAAGAAAAAATTAGCAGTAGCTTAGCTCGGGTATGCCAGGATATGCGTAGCGTGAGGTAAGGTTCAGCTGGTTATTCTTAGCTTTCATGTTTATCTAGGAAACGCCCCGCTATATGTATACCCCCCTGATACCTCTGCCCATGCGCACAAAATGAGAGGCGCTATCCAGCGGCGTCGGCGCAGCGTCAGACTTGGCTACTGCGCTACGGGGCGCACAGCTGGGTACACGCTGGTGCCACTGCGTCTGCCCCGGCTATGACGTCACTCCTCTCGAATGCGTAGACAGGCGAGGCGCGCGCGGCGGCGGCGGCGGCTCCGGCACGCCAGCTGTGCGCCGTGTGACGTCACTACTCCTGGCGCATGCGCAGCACGGCTCTCCAGGAACCACGCGAAACTGTTCAACTGCGGCCAGTGTAGCTCAAGCTACAAAAATTGGCTGCGTATTTGCTCACCTCGCTGCAAATGTCGCTGAAAGACGATAGTCTTTTGCAACCCGTGTCACGTGAGTACCTGTCTTCTCTCCCACGCCCACCTCTCGCGCTCTTCCGCTCCCGTCTCGCTCCTGCCACGATGAGCACGGGCGAGATTTGCGAAAGTGAATTCAATTTCCCGGGTTCCACTACTCCCTGGGCATCTATTGGTGCCTTTCATAATTGCATAACTTATAAGGCCACCACGTGGTCAAAACCCGTCGGATGCTCCCGTTGTATTTCTCGGACGAAATGTTGGCCAAATTACACGTTCAAAAACGTGTAATTTTTTTATTTATTATAACAAAAATTACGCGTAATAGTAAAAAATCAAAGATAATGCTGTGAGTATCAGTTGGGCATTCATGTATCACCTCAAATATGCGTAATGTTTTCTTTTCCTGCTTGACGTTGACAAGTATAAAATGTGTTTTATTATTTAGTTGCTCATAAATGTTATGCCTGCATAAACATCTCGTTCAACTTTTGGGCGAATGGCTGAATCGAGGGACAGACAGACAGACAGACAGGCCTACGGACAGACAGACACACAGACAGACAGACAGACAGACATTTTCGGGTTAGGTAGCCCAACGAAGACTACCCTTTTAAAAACAAGCCCTGCCCAGATCCTCTGGCCACTTACTGGCCCAGACCACAAAAGTTATAAAATTTTTCCCAGACAAGGAATGCGCAAATTTGTTTCACTGCTTCCAGAAAATTCGAATAAATTGGATGTCGAAACACCCAAACAAATATTAAATACCAGAAACACCGAAGTGGAAATTGTCGAATATTTATTAGGCATTCACAGGTGGTCTATCCGTCCAGCCATAGTAAAGATACTTTCACTACTACACAAAAATATAGTGCGGAAAAAAAACATTTTTAGATGCGACGCTGAGAGGAGCATCTCATGCCGGCGGCCCTGTCCTGCGTCCGTCGTCATTGTCCGCGTCCGCGCAGCTGCGTGAACCCCCTCTCCTCTCTCCGATAGCGAACACTTTCGCCCAACATCTGCGGGTGCGTGGCGCAGCGCACTCTCACTCCACCGGTGGGCGGCGCTGCGCGCTGTGCGCATGTCCAGTACTCTCTCTCTCCACGGTCTCCTCTCCTTCGGGTGCGCTGCGCATATAAGCGGAGTGCCGCGCTTCGGCTGGTCTTTCAGTCGACGGTCGCCCGCGCTTGCGCTTGCGCTTGCGCTTGCTCTCTTGCAGTACCGTCGATTGCTTGATGCGACGGTACCGTGATTATGCTCAAAATTACGCCCGCATCCCCTCGCGTGGAACCAAACGATGTGATTGAAACGCAATTCACGTTCACTACGCGTTTCACGCAATTCGACTAATCGACCCAACGGAAACACCCAACGGAACCCCCTTCAGCGTCGCATCAGACCAGGGTGCCCGCGAGGGGAGGTGGGCGTAATTTTTTTTTCAGGAAGAGTATAAGCTGTCTGTTGACAAAGTATGCAGACACGGGGGGCTTCTATTACATATCTCCTTTATTACCGCATATATGCCTATGAAATACTGCAGAATTAGCTCCATTAAAGTCGGCTTCATTACTATATGCAAGTGATATACATTGTTTATGGCAACGTAGGCTGTGGTAAAGAAAAATCTGTTTGATAGTTTGGTTGATATTTTGTTCCTTGTTACTTCAGCTTGTCATATACGCGTGTGTATGAGTAAAAATATGTAATTATTCGTCTCTGCGTGCATATGTTCGTTTTTTTCTCATGAAGGAGGCCTGCTTAATCCCACGCTTCTTGCATGCACATTATGTACGTCTACTGCTATGCTCTCGAATGAGAGTGGCACTATTGTAAATAAATAAATAAATAAATAAATAAATAAATAAATAAATAAATAAATAAATAAATAAATAAATAAATAAATAAATAAATAAATAAATAAATAAATAAATAAATAAATATAAACGGCTTAGGTTGTATAATTTAATGATTATTAGGCATTCACAGCTGATCTATCCGTCCGCCCATAGTAAAAATAGTTTCACCACTATACAAAAATATACTTCCGAAAAAAGATTTTCAGGAACATTTTTCGCGCCGCATTTTCGTATGCAGCGCGAAAGTCGGTCCCATCAAGCGTTGGCGATAGGCAGTCGAATTTCTTTTTTTTATTCATTGATTCACGACGAATAATTTTTGTGGTTTCTGTAGCATTTACGAATCATTATGACGCCCTGCTAGTTGGCTACGTTTTGAAGCAGAGGAGCTGACAAGCCAGAAATTGCGCGTAGTGCGTACCGTTCTTCTCTGTAATACATTTATAAGATATCAGAACATTGTTCCGACTGTCAATTCTCAGTTTTTCTTATTTTCTATGCAACCTCTATAATCCTGGTTTGTTTCCTACGCCTCTGCTTGAATTCAGCACAGTTTGCCTTTTTCGAACGGACGTGACGCAGCATTTTGTTCAAAAAGGTATTTTACTTTGAGATCATGGTGCCAGCTATGCCCAATAAGGTATTTTGCGACGCGACCAAATAATTCAGTCAAGGAACACAAAAACATGACATAGTGTTTACGTCTTGTTTTTTTTTACTGCGGTTTTCTGCAGCCATGTGAAGGGGTTTCAATATTCATGTTGCATTCTTGAATGCAACAGAGAGTCCATCATGAAGGCCGCGGTTTTGAAAAGTATCGCGAAATAAAAATACGGAATAAGTTAAGATCTGCACCTCTTAAAGACAGACCAGGAGCAAAAAAAACTCAGTCAAAAATAAGCGATGCGCGTTTCTTTCGGAGGCACCCGACCTTTTTAATCTTCTCGCCAATTGTGGCAACGCGAAAAAGTAGCGCCAAAGTCAACATCAAGCGCCACAGGACTTACGCGCCGCGCGATGTGTAGGGGTTAAAAAACGAATAAAGCCTCCTTTTTGAAAAATGAAGCAGGCATTCGAATACGCTAACACTACGTAGACTTATTTCGAATAGAAAGAGCCCTCAAACGAAGCCAGTCTACCTCAGACATCATGAAAACGGGAAGGGAATACAGTACATGTTAGGCCTAACAGAACCCAAACGGGGACACGAAGACGAAAGTAAATATAAACGTTTCGTAGAAGTAAGCAAAAAGAAGGTAAGAATGGGGAAACGTGTCGATAGTTGTTTTGGTCAGCCTGTCCTCACCATTACCGTTTGTGCTGGGGTATTTGAAGCGTGAAGAAATGGAGAGCTGAAATAGGGGAACAGGGGAAGGAGAAGGGGGCATAGTCGGAACTACTGGCTTCATTTCCGCCGTTCCGAACGATTGGGTCCGGCCGCAATCGATAGCTCAAGCCTCGCGGCGCTTCCCATCCGGGCTTCCACTGCCCTGATAATTCTGGCCTCCACACTCCGATTGATTTCTTCTTCGTATCAGTACAATTACTCCATTGTGTGTCCCCGGTTAGGATAGGAATAGAACTTTACCATTAAAACAACGATGGAATGAGGGAAAAGACGATTTTGAGTAGTTCGACGTGCCTTAAAGTTTCTAACTGAGGACGCGCATTTGGACCGGTTTAGCGAACTATGATTTCAACCCATTACACGATCTGGCAGTCTGTTTAACCCTTGAATATCCTAGAAGTAAAACTCTGTTCATATTTAAACTATATGGCTTCATGGGGACGTTTGAGACCATAGGGCCGCGCGCTGCCATTTAGACACCTTAAGACGAAAATGGCGCACACCTTCATTTACGCTGAGTTCAAATACCAACGACATAATAAGCGTATGAAACACCCGCGGATTTTTTGAATAAATCAATTTTATTGCGGTAGACTTAAACGTAATGACGTCATCGATTGGGTACTTTCAGCACATGGTCACTGTATCTGCCCTGCCCGCACCGGCATTCGTTATTGCTGAACTCCATCTTGGGGTAGGCCTTACTGGGAAGGGTTACTCTAGAGATTTTTTCTGTTTGTGTACACATGTCCGGCGGGGGTGTTTAGAAAGCTTGACTGGGACATAGGGTTAACGATAAACAGGAAATACTTGAGTCATTTGAGTTTTGCGGAATTCGGTGTCTTGGTGAGTGAGACTGCAAAACACCTGCAAACAATGCTCGAGTAACTACAATCCGAAAGCACGGCCATGGGGCTAAAAGTAAATGTGACTAAATATAAAGTAATCCAGAATAACCACACAAAAAGTGTCCTCTTGAGCTTAGGAAAGCAATGGCTAGAAGAAGTAAAATAATATAAATACCTTGGATAAATGGCTAATGCTGACCCAACCAGGAGAGAGAAAACCGGCGCAGGATTGGTAAGCCTTGGGGTGCACTCGGCAAGCACTCCGAAATAATGAAAATTACGCTACCGCAGTCACTCAAAAGAAAAATCTACAACCAGTTCGTACCACCTGTTATGACATATGGAGATGAAAGTTGGTGCTGTACAAAACAACTAGAAAGCAAACTTTGGTCGGCTCAACGCGCCATGGAACTAATCATGTTAGGAGTAACACTCAGGGACGAGAAATGAGCTTCCAGGATTAGAGAACAAACAAGAGTAGAATACATCATATTTCAAAGAAAGAAATGGACTTGGGCCGGCCATGTAGTGAGACGAAGCCACAACCGGTGGACAATTAAGGTGACAGAGTAGATACCAATAGATCGGTTTAGAAGAAATGGAAGGATAATAACACGATGGAGGGATGAAGTACGGAAATTCGGGGTAAACTGTATACAGAGCGGTTGGAGGTCAATAGGAGAGACCTTCGTCCTGCAATGGACCTAAGTAGGCTGTTGATTATAATGATGCGTCAGTGCGTGCGTGCGTTCATACCTGCGCGCATGGTCGGGAAGGCATGAAGATCGGTGACCGTTGTTTTTCAAAAAAATCACTGCTCGAAATGTTTAACAAGCACGTACAAAAATAATTCAGGGAAACGTGCACTCCCTCGCAAGATATAAATGGTGAAGTGGTTGTCGGTGAACATTGCCGGACACATAGTTAAGTCTCAGTATCATTGGTTTATTTGCGTAATTGCAGTTCTAGTAATTATCGTCACATGCAGAGAAGAAGTCGTCTTCTTCGCGGTGACTGCTGGATGCAAAGTCGTCCTCAGCATTGCAGAGTTCCGCCTGCTGAAGAGGCAAAGCTTGCTATAAGTCGCGCAAGGCTTGAACCATAGAGAAGCTGCAGGATTCCTTAGTACATGAGCACTGAAGGACACATGACCATGCATGCGCACAAATTTGAAATTGTTTATTTACATTTACCGTCGCTTCTGTCCTAGTAGTAAGCAGCGTAATATGCATCGATATCCTAGTGTTCCTCATGCCAAGAATTGTCCCGATGCGCTTTACGAGAGCGCTGGACTTTTCTTTTTTTTGCTGAAGCCACTACCCAAGCAGGTGATTCGGCGGTTGCCGCGAGACACGCGCTCAGCAGGGCTCCGTATTTCTTGATATTTTTTCCTGCAATGGCGAACATACTACTTGTACAATAGCGAAGTTGTTGTACATGTAGTAAGTTGTACCGGGCTACCTCCACTATGAAACCGGGGGAGCGGGCGAAGCATGCAGGGTATTAGCATATTCAAAGATTGCAAGTCTCTCTGTTGCCACAGGGCGCGCCCTGAATGGGCGCCGGAGAAGCGCTGGTGGGAGGAGCAATCGTGTGCCTTCTGATGTGGCAGCGCCCTCTCTTGCGTTTAACCGGATTTAGGCAATTAAATGGGAGACAGAGTGGCTGTAAGTTCTTTTTGTGCCACACTCCGCAGCATTCTAAGAAGTGTGCTTTACAGAAGAAAACGTGGCGTTTGAAACTAATCTAGAAACGTAACTTTGCAAATTTTGTTATTAGTGGAATTAAATCCTGATTATTCCTTTATTCTAAATTAGTTTAAATGATGTTAATTTGTAACGGGTTTTATTCATTATACTCTTAATTTTTAACCTTCGTTTGAGAAGTTGGTTTACCATGACGACATCAGACTACGACAGGAGACGCCGACGGCCCGAGCACGAAGGTGCATCGCCCATAAAAGCAGTGGCACCCACGTCTTTTGGTGCTTCTTTCTTCGGCAGCACGAGTCTACAAAATAGAACAAGCTGGAAAATGGTTTTAGGTGGTAGCAGGAAAGGGCATCACTGAAAGTTTTGTGCCGTTTTTTGGCTCAGCCACTGTACTTGGCTCTAAACATATCACTTTGGGGTTTGCTCACGCAATCGAAGTTTAAGTTTACAGAAGTCGGAATATTACTTCGTGTTCTAGAGACAAAGTAAGGCCCGCCATTTTGCGATGCTTGTTGTGTGCTCTTTTTATTTACCAGTGCATTAGCATCTTTTCAGGGGTATGGAAACACCATGAATCTTTAACAGTGGCGAAAAGTGCGCAAGTGCAGCAGTTTATAGTCTCTAAAGCCGGACAGCCCAATAATATAAAACAGGGCTAGTGGTATTGCAGGGCAGAAAGCTTCAGAACTTGAGGTCGACGCCCACTTACGCCGCCATAGAGGACAGGAATTTTGCAGCTAGTGCGACGACAGAAAAAGACAAAACGGAAACAGTCGATGGACTGGCAAGCTGTTGTCGGTGAGGAGGGAGGCGGTAAAGTTGTCCAGGAACTGCGACTTTCTTTCGTTGATCGAGTAGCACTAACTTATTTTCCAAGTAAACAAAGAAACAAAAGACGAAAAAAAAGCAATGTTGCCTGCAAAAAATTGTCTGCGCAGTTAGCAGATTTGGGAAGTTTAGCAAGTAGGCGCACCGAACACGCGCTCACCGTCTCACCATCAGGCATCCGAGCCGTGAACTGCGCTTGGAAAATGACAAAGAAAACGAGTGACGAACGAGGTCAACATGCACCGGCCAAAGACTGCTACAAACAAAACAAAACCGAAAGGAATACCTTAGCAAGCTCAAGATTGAGCCTTCGCGGGAGATCCGGTCAAACGCGCGCTAAGGGGAATAGCTCCTTCTTTCCTCCGAAAAAGCAAACAAACTGTTAAAAACATGCAACGATCAACAAGATGGGCGGAGCGAATAATAGATAAAACAACTGACAAAGCCGATTGAGGCATCCTTCTCTGTCAAGTGGTTTGTCCGGGCCCTGCAACGGTGTCCTTAATGCTGCCTTCGTCGTAGCAGGGAGGACATGTAGAAGGATAGAAGGGACGTTGGGTAGACAAGGTTTCTTGGGGCCGGGGGAGGAAAGGTGGGAAGGAGGACCTGTCTTTCTTTGATCCCCGTCGAGGCACCAACCAGCTTCGCTGATCTGATTACAAGGACTGCCGAAAGATGGAGGAACGACAGAGACGGCTGGGGCACCGGGGATTCCCGGCTGCCGCGTGCTCTACGGACGTCGTTGCACGTTGCTGCCGCCATGGCAACTTACGTTCCTTTTGTTGTTTTTGCCCTATGTGGGCTTGGAGTGCGAGCAAAAGAAGTTGAGTAAGAAGTACCTCAGTGGTCCACATTTCTTGCATCGTCGCCGGCCTGTACTATGTCTCCAGAGTAGTGTGCATCTAAAGAAGCGGCACTCACTAGACAAAAAAGCTGTACTTGCGGTACTGAGCGAAAGTAGATGGGACGTAACAAGAAAGAGCAAGTAAGCGCGATCCGACAGAGGCACTTCTACTGCAGGGTCACGTTTCCACAGTGCGTGTAAGAGGGAGGTTGGGGCATGTACAGCTCAAGGAGGTGACGTAGCACGAAGGCATAGACAGGTTATGTAGTAAAACATCGGGGTCAGCGTTTTTGCAGTTTGCTTCGGAGCTAACCCTTGCACCATTTTGTAAAAATCGTCCAAATGTGCCGCTGTCCTCGCGCCGTGCTACATGAAGCTAATGCTTCAGCGTTCCAAAATACTCAAATGGAAATGAGGCAATGGGGACACTGCGTGCACTAGCCAATGAGGGAAGCATGTCTGAGGAAAACAATTTTCTTCCACAGAAATTACGCACATGTCTTCTACTGCCATCCAAAAGTGGAAGACGACACGCCTTATGATTTCCTTTTTGCACACTGAAGGCAGCCTCAGAGTGCTGCCGTGGTTTTGAGAGCAACACTTGTGTCTTGGTTCCGTTTGTTCCATGGTTGCGATATTTTCCTCGCTGTTCGATAAATTCGGAGAGCGCACCATGCCACGCCCCTTTACTATCATCATCAATGAGTCTTACTTCTTTCGGATTCCTGCAGAAGCCAATTCCCCCTCCTCCCGCCCACTTCCCCTCCATGCCCGTAAGGGGTTATGTACAACTAAACGCGTGGGGCTTTTTCGGTAGCACTCCAGCATGCTTCAATTGGTAATATGTTTCGACTGCCGCCACCGGTCACAGTTTATCGTCTGTTCCGACAGACTGTTATAACTATTTTACTGTTTTTCCGGGTGGCGTATCTGTAGGGACCGGAGGGAGTTATTATGCAGTTTTCCAGTTTTTCGAAAAGAACTACAGAGAATTTATAAGAGAGACATATTTGTGACAAAACGGAATACGCCAAATGCTAAAACGAGCACATAAAGCGACTGTAATAACGCGACATCAAGGCAAAGTATTGTGAAATCAAGAAAAGAGCTAGCCCTCTGTGATGGATGACGGAAGGCGATTGATACGAGCTCATACAACGAAAAGCAACGTAGATATATAGTCCCGGGTAATGAGGCGAGGGAGCCAGCTACGGGCAAAACAAGTCCCTGTGAGCACGGCTGAAAACGATAGCCAGATTACACAAGTCACGGTTCATCGATTTTTGAGCCGTTACACCTCTGATGTGTTTCATGCCCTGTGCCCATCCTTTCGGCTTGTGCTGATGCTTCGGGACTGTGTTCGCGTGTACCCCTGTAAATTGGAATGAATCAAATCATGGAGAGGTAGTAGAAGTGGCCCATGCTGCTGGCTTATATATATACAGGTTATACCACCTGGACATACCCGAATATTCTGCTGATACCACCGACCACCCACGGACGTAGAAAAACGTTTTCTGAAAAGAGATATTTTACATACACCAAGGCATAGATTTCGATATGACTGCCGTAAAAAATAGCTCGCAAGGCTATTATTACATTTGTGTAATTGGTTGAAAAAAGTGACTGCCAATATATGTAAACCTGATAGCGACCAAAGTCACTCGAAAGAGATATCGAAGACCACTGGCGACTTGCAGAAACGAGCCACTATAAAGTTGAAAATATCGGTAAAGGAGTTGGCCAACTCCGCTGTGAACTACACGCTCACGTATCCGAGCTAGAAGAAAGCAGACAGAGAGAATCGCAGCTGTCGGAAGATATGCAGCGGTTAAAATAAAAAATAGGAGACCTTCCGGAGAAATTATGAGTCAACTCGTAGGAACTTGAGAATAGTCGAACAAGGGAATTTTAGCTGTCTCAAGTGTTTCGATTGTTGAGTTCCCAAAGGGATAACCAAGGTGTGATTGTGGCACCACCCGAAGCCTAGGATAAGCAGGCAAGGACAACAGGCTGCTGGCTGAAGTGAGTCAATCTGAGGTCCTTAAGCTGACGTCTGAGGTTGAATTCTTTCGCAGACTTCCAGAATAACCTGTTATCACTTGAAGAAGTCAGAAAGAGAGAGCCGCAGTTAATTCATCCCAACTAGAAGAGAGTAGGCATTGAGAATTAAATCGCGAACAAGACGTTCAGTTGCTCGAATCACAAACACAGCTGGACGACAGCGAGGAGGAGGAGCAAAAACTTTATTGTGAGCCTGGTGATGTGGGAGTGACTCCTCAGTCCAGTAGACCATGGGACGACCTTGCTGTCTCAGCCCTGGACAGCAGGAGTTGCTGTGCATCCAAGCCGGCGCTGGTCGTCAGGTTCTCCCACAGCTCAGAAAGGGGAAGGGAAGTGATAGTGAGCTTGTTGAACGCCGCAAGACTCTAGAAAAGGACAATGAGGATATGAAGCTTCTGGCAGTGGAGAGGAAGATTCAGTTGGGTCTGCTGACATAATTTTGCCGACCTTCCCAAGGAACTCCAGACCAATCTATCTTAGTCCGAGGAAAGCCTGCGGACGAAATCGCAGCTAATGCAGGTTGCACGTCTTCATAGGACAGTAGGTCCCTTACACCGGAAGGGCTATGTACTGCCATCATCTAAAACCAAGAACCACAATCAAGCGAAGGAAAAGTGAAATCGGTGTACCGCGGAACCAGGGGGCGTATTTGCAGTTGTTACGGGGCAGTGATGCACACAATACCAGCAGATAGTGACTCGCAGGGACTCGCCAAGCAGTGGAGTAAAGGGAAAGACTAGGAAAGTAATTGTACTTGTGATCCTGATCGAACAAAGTAGTGATTCGGAATTTGGCACAGCCAACCTTTTCTTCCACCTTCCAAAAAGAAAGGGTGGTAGTAGTATTTGGTGTCGGTTTTTTTTATTTTCTTTACCCAAGCATTTGTCAAACTACCTTAGTGGATAATAAGTCCTGTAAAATTACATACCTTAAAATGTCGAATGCATGTCTTCTCTCTTGTACCATGTTTTTTATAATGTCTCATGTAGCATAATGTCCGCTGGTGCAGCGCTTGTGGAAGGCACTTGCGTAATACACTTGTCTGGATACAGTGTGGTTCCATGTGTCCTGTCTTTTTATAGTTTAGGTTTGCCACATGGTGTGGATCTATTATGTCTTTTTATGTTGTTTGAATTACAGTGTTACCTGTGTTCGTGTTGGCGGTAGTTTGGCTTTGGGATTGTCACATGCAACAACGGGAATGCATTCTATGCTTGTATAAGTGCTCATCTTAGTTGGTTACGGGGTAGTCGTCCGCCGGCATAATTTGATGTTCTCCAGCTGTACGCCACTTCTCCCGAAGTGCGAATTTTCTCCTTGTTTCACCACTATTAAGGGAGCGAGTATGAAGTATCGTGGTTTTCACATTTCAGCATTTTGATGGTCTACCACCTGGGGGCTTCGGCGAGGTTAGAAAAGGTTACGCCATCTTGAATAAAGTCTCTTGGGATTTCAACCTTCAAATAACTCACGTCTATCTCTTGAGCCATTCGGGGTCCTCGCCATCCCGACACTACAGGTGGCTGTCCATATTGGTTATGGTGACTACCATGTAGGCTTGCGCACATTTAAGGAAGTGGAGGTAATACCGCAGGAAAGATTAGGGCAGGAAAAGCTTCCCTCCCACCCGCAAGTGCAATCCCGACAAGCGCATTTTTTGTTGTACGAGTTGTGTTTTTTTGTGCTGAAATTCGTTGTGCACGATCAGGGTAAAACGTTTTCATTTTGAACTGTGCAAGGGCATGGACACGCACAAAGTTAGCTTACTATTGCAGTGCTTTGAAGGGGCTATGAATGCAAAGTAAAACTTAACTTATTTAAAGAACTAGACTTCAGTACTTACATCAGCTCCATTCCGGCTACGAAAGACGCTTTTTAATCGAAAAAACGCAAGAAGTATTGAAAACGTTTCAAATTTGACGCTACAGTGACGTCCTGTGGACAGGAGTGACGTCGTAGGAGCCGTCACTAAAAACAAACTTTTCAGTATGAGCACTGTGCTGTAGTATTAATGTTGCGATCAATCGGAACCACAGACCCCACGACAATCGTTCTGTAATGTTTCATGCCGATGGGTTGCTTCAGTGGCCGCCAATGGCCCAAACAAGATTCTGTGACGTCATAGGAAATTGCCGGGAAGTGGGTAGTTAGCCGCCACTTCTTCACGTGTTTTCTTCAATATCTGGTTTCTTTGTTGGAAGTTTGTGATAAAATTTGTATTATTGTTATCAGGACCAATCAATCTTTCGAACGAACCAAAGCTGCAATTGGTCTTAATGGCCCCTTCTACCTCTTTTTGAAATACCTGCTTTCGCGCTCCGACTATGGGGGGTCTCTAGAACGCAACTGGTGCGTCCTAGTGACCCCCATAAAAAGGTATTCAGTTCCAATGAATCGAAAAGCGGAAGCAGAGGAATCGTCAATGGCAGGCTTTTTGCGTTGCTTTTTTGTTTTTTTGCACATGATATCTTCAGGACCTTTAAAGAAGGGATCTTTGCAGCGATGATCGCTGTAGGGGCCCCTTGTACCCTACAGACTGCACACAAGCGAAGGTCGTATAGGCGAGGGAGTTCTCCAACTATACTAGCAAAGGTAATACCGTGTGAAATTATCAAAATTTTTCAGCGAAGAGCAAATCTTTGTCACATACAGGACAAACATTAAAGCTGTTACACTCAACAAGAAAGCTGTCCTAGTGCAGAGCTGGATTGGCCAGAGGGGCTCTGGCTCCCTCCCCTGACTAGTTTCATTACCAGCCTGTCGTTGATACCGAGAGTAATCAACAAAGGGTGATGCAGCCCTTGAAAAGGCTAATAAAGGGACAATAGACTTATTTTTCAAACATTTAAGGTTATAAAGCGTTATTTCTTTATTTTTTTCTCCTTTTATACTCTTGTTTACTAATTTCCGACCCAGAAACAGCAGCCTCCGTTGCAACTCTGCATCGCAAAGATCACCCCCAACACTTTGAATACGAACAACGTGTGCCTCATTGGCGCAATCGATGTTACTTGGCACATTAGCTTCGCTACGCGAGGGTGTGAGGTCTGATCCCGACCAAAAAAAGCGGTTATCTTCTCGAAGCCATTGTTTGGGGGCGTTACGCCGTGACGCCGTGACCCCGGATGGTCTAATACAACGAGCAGGGCCCCTAAAATGAAGGAGTTGAACACACTACCAAGAGGGGACACGGAAATTTGATCAACGGTACAAACACAGTTATTTTCAGCTAGTTTTGACAAGTGAATGAAACGGCGCAATGATAAAGTCGTCTAGGGGTAAAGTAGTCATGCAGTGTTAGTGTGGAAAGCATACATAAAACCAGAGTTACAGCGGTTTTCTCTAATCATCACCTGCCCGCAGGTGAGGTGAATTGATATGTTAACCCGGATGATTCCGTCTCTCTTGAAGCCGCCATTACACCGTATCTTTGTGGTGGAGTAATTACCTGATGCAACTCAACGTTAACAAATGTAAAATAATGAAAGTTTCTTCTGGCCTAAATAAGTATAAGCTATCTGATCCATTTTTCTACGAAATTAACAATGCGCCATTATCTTCTGTCTCTTCTGATAAGTACCTTGGCGTTCACATTAGCACTAATGGGCAGTGCCATAAATATTAATTATGTCACTAATAATGCTAATCGCATGCTTGCCTTTTTACGCCATAATTTTACTGTTGGTCTGGTGTCTTTAAAGCACTACACAATACAAAACCCTAGTGAGATCAAAACTAAAATATGCATCATGGAGTTGGGATCCTAATATGGTGGTGTTGTCCTCATCTTTGGAAGCCATTCAGAGCAGCAATGCTCGATTCATTGTCACGAATTACTTACGAACCACTAGCATCACATTAATTAAAACTGTCTTCAAACTTCATAACCTTGCTGCTAGACAGAAAATGGCGCGCTTGTGCCTTTTTCATTGGATTTACTTTACTAACCCCGTTAAAAAGAGTATCTAATTTCTGCTCCATCCTCCAACTCCGCACGTAACGATCACATTTATAGGTAGGAGTTTCCAACTGTCGCGCAAACCCTTACTTTTAATCGTTCATGCTCAAGACCTGCGGTGA
Organism: Haemaphysalis longicornis; assembly: GCF_048455015.1. NCBI lineage: Eukaryota > Metazoa > Arthropoda > Arachnida > Ixodida > Ixodidae > Haemaphysalis > Haemaphysalis longicornis. Next base: position 54,083,229 of record NW_027526385.1, on the reverse strand, counting down.
CTGGAACCACCTTCCCGCCTCCATCGCCAGCATTCAAGATCCTACATGGTCCAAAACGGCTGTAACTAATTTTGTATAAATTGTCACCCACTCCTGTATGCAACGCCTTCAGACTTTGACAATATTCAATAAAGTAATTGAAAAATGCATAAATAAATACCGTAACGTTTACAACTTCACTATAACGTAGCTATCCACGCGAATTAAACAAAAACTCAGCGAGATGATAAAGTCGTTTTATCGGTCAACGGTCGTACACTTTTTGTTGATAGTGTTTTGACACAACCAAAGGTACAGCCGTTTTCTGCTTAGCCTGCACCGTCAATTTATTGTTTCATATAGGCGATTCTGGTCTTACACATTTAAAATGCACGGAACGCTAGATATGTATAGCTGCGCTTTGCAACAAGAAGAGAAGCCGGGTTTGAGCATTTTTAATCACAAGTACACCTTGGTTTGTTTCTTACGGATGGAAATAAAGTCACCGCCCCTACCTTTTGAAACCGAGCTGTCGATGGTCGTGATAATGGGAAAGAAGAAGAAGAAATTAATGAAACATTCCATTGTGTGAAGGTTGACGCCCACTGAAGCTTGTTGGCACATGCCGTGGAGGAGACACACAATTTCGAAGACAGATATGAGCAAGGTTTATGAAAGACAGACATGAAAGATGTATTAAAGACCCCATGAAAGACATACATCCACGCGCACACTTTTATTGTGACTCCACTGGTCTAGAAAATTATCTTTAATAACAATAATAAATCCACTTCAAATGCATATCCAAGTGATAAAATGTACAAGCTTGATGTATTAATCATGCTTTGAACGGCGTGCTGTCATGGTTCTTACAGCGCTCTAATATTACACACACCGGGCTCGACGTTCGTTTTCCGACGCCTCCTGCATCAAAGACATATAGACCCTTCAGCGTTTTGAGTTCGGCCGCATGGAGACACGTACTGCCGGACTTATCCATCTTACACCACACAAACTTTACTTTCCTCTTCTCTATACGAATACACATTCAAGCAAGACGAAATACGAAAATCCCTACCACGCGATCTGCCCCCCGAACATAACATAGCCAAGAGAAAGAAACGGGTTCAAGTACTACGCAAAATACCCAACAAAAACCCAAACACCATCCGTATAGAGGCAACAGAATGCAGGCAGCGCGATGCATACGACGTCGCTATAATGGATATCTCTCTCGAAAAGTGTTCTTAAAGCAGCAACAGTACGAGCCCCACGCCTAGAAACATCGGAAGAGGCGGCCATGGCCTTAGCCCTCTATGAACCCCCCCCCCCCGGACAATCATTTGTTTCAAATCTGCAATTCAAAATTTCGCCACTGCCAGATTGTTACAGTTGCACACACCAGACAATACACACACCAGACAATACACATACTCTGGACACCCGCGCACTCCGCCCTCGAGGGAAACGAGGCTGCCCACGAACACGCCCAAGGGTTATTGACCTGGGCAAGGCCTAATCTCTATCCCTAGCACGGGGCGTGCTTTTAGAGGAATCGCCTGGTTGCATTTAATGACATCACTGCACACTACCGCCTCTCTCTACCCACCGGTGGACCAGCAATTTATTAACAGCAAGGCTTACATTTGGACGTTTACTGCATACAAATACCTTTTCCCACCATGACCTTTGCGAGTCGCTGCACGAGAGACTGCTTTCCGTCATCCGAGCAAGTGCGCGTGGTTTGGTTCCCTGTCAGCTTCTTTTTCATCTGCTCGGAGGAGGCGGTGCGACTAAGTTCGTCAGAGTTAAATTCTCGGGTGTTACAGTATAATACCGCCGACTGGACGAGGGGTAACTGCCTAATGTTGTCTCTCGGCGTGCAAATAAATGGTCACGGCTGATGGAAATAAAAGGGGGCACCGAAGATTACTCACCCAGCGAAAAGGCACGAACGAATCAAGAAACAAACATCAATGAAACAAGTAAATGAAAGAAGGAACAAACAAATAAACAAATGAACGAACGAACGAATGATCGAACTAATGAACGAACGAACGAACGAAGAAGCAAACAAACAAACAAACAAGTGAATTACTGAAGGAATGAACCAATAACAAACATCATTGAGTAAAGTCAACGATTATTAAGGTGGTTCAACAGCTACAGAACTGTTTGAAATTTATATATGAAGTAGTCGATGGCATTTCGGGCCTTTTGTTGACCGATATTCCAGCAGGCTGTGAATGGTGTGCTCACGTTGCGGGAACATCGGCGTAGACAAAATCTCCGGATCATGTTACAACGTTTTCCTGACTGCGCGCTGTGGTAACCTAATCGTTTCCAGCACTTCTCTGAGGACTTCCTATAGGTTCGAGGTATTTGATCCCGTTTTCGCATGATCTACGAAGCAAAAATCGTGTGTAACACATCCCGTGTCAACAATTTTTTGCCCTATTTTACACAGTGACGACCAAAGTAGTTCATGTGTTGTTGCAGAATGAGTTCTTCATTATCCTAATGCTTTCATAAAATCTTTTGGCTTTAAACAAATATCCGGATGAACAGTAACGTGAAACAATGTTACTCAAAAGCGATGTCCTAATTTAATAGATTTAGAGCTGCTTGTAGAGTTGTCTATTTTTTATACCGAAGAACGTCTTAGCTACGGCAAGTTCTCATAGTGCCTAATTGTAATTGCTTCGACTAAGAGGTGCAGAGATATCGCACGGGAATTTGTGCAATATGACACTCCACAATGCAGAGGCCAGCTGGCTTCGCGACCCACATGGATATCGTTAAAATCTGGAAAAGCTTGTTAGAGATGACATGGAACGCCGTGCTGCAAGCGCCCAATTCAAACAGCCAAATCGACGCTTCCACAACAGGAGCGTATAGCACGCCGACAGAGGCGCACGAATCGCTAGCGAGTTGCTGGGGTGTCCACTCAAACCTTCTCAGCGCACTTAAGTTTCCCGACGTGCGTTCAAGGCGAAGACGTGGCTTAATAATTTGGCGGGTGCCTATTATATACACGTACGTACAGCAGCCGAGCTATCGTACGAGCTTTAATCGTTGTAATTAACCCTACGTCGTCTATTAAATCTTAAACCCTCTCATTATACCTTATTCGAACCTATTCCATTCTAAGGCAGCTTATTTCGACTCATTTTTCTCTCATTTCTCAAAGGCCGGTCAACCTGAATAATTGTACACCCTTAATCCATCTTATTGCATCTTAGTCATCAGATTGCATCCTAATCCATCTTAATCTTACGGTAATCGACCATAATCTACCTTAACTTATTTTTATCCACCTTAAATCACCATTATCTATATTATTAACCTTCCTACATCCTAATACATCCTAATCCCGCGTTACTAGACAACACCTTATTCTCTGATCAACCAATAATCTACTCCCGCAGTCATTATTCAGCCTTAATACAGAGCTCTGATACTCTTATGACCTTCCTTGGTTCAATTGGGTTCTCGAATCCTTCCTGTCGACGCCAGGGGCATACGAGGCCAACCTTCCAATGAGACAGTTAGAAAGTTTCCTTTAGCTTAGCAGAGAAATCTCAGGTCATGATAAGTTTACTGCAAATTCTTTAGGACCCGTGCGGGCCCAAAACCGCTGCATGACATTTTCTTGTCTTGCTGAAATTATCCGCACAATACAAGAACCCCAACCTCGCATCCCTGCTCCCTTCGCTTAATCGCATAGATATCGCCGATGCACACAGATAAACCCACCTCAAGAATATAGAGGTTCGATGCATGCGCTTCCACAATCAAAGTCTCTTTGTCCGCAACTGCAACAAAACACATAGAAAACGGCCTAGTCAGCGTTAACGTCTTCAGGGACGCACGTCATCAGCGGTAGAAACAAAAAAAAAACTTGAGTTTCTTTGTTTGACGGGGAACCAGCGGTGGCCCTTGCCAATACGACGCCTTACGCGGATTTTATACTGGGGAGAAGTCGTCGCACTGCGCTTCAAAAGACGATTCGATGGAGACAAAGCGGGAGCGTGTGCAAAACAGCCGTCTGCTCCTAATTACATTCTACCATTGCTATCGTCTGCTCTGGCTCCCTAACAGCCTGAACAGACATATTGCCGGCTCTCATTTTTCTAATAGCCCTGCTCAAGCGTTGCTTCACCAAAAGTTGCTTAACTTAATAAATTGAGGAGAATCTTCAGTAATTAACACAGACGTTGTTGAGCCAATCGTTTATGTATGGTGCCCGCGGTTAAAATACCAAGGAAAGGCCGTGCGCTCCTGCATTCGTGCCTCGAGCGCACGTTTGTCAAGCTAAGCATACTACCTTCCGGACATTGGCCAAAGTTGGCCGATATTAGGGAGACTGACCAATATTAGCCAAAAATACTGCAGCGCTCACCGCGTGCCTCCAGCGCACATTAGTCAAGCCAAACATACCTACTTAAGCTGATCGGCCAAAACTGGCCATACAAAACTCCACCGTTCGCCGTGTCGTAGCAAAACTTGCTCGGAATTAGAAATACACGTCAAAGCGCACGCTCCTGGTTCGCTTGTCTTCGTGTCATCGTGCGCATGCGCTCTGTACCTTAAATGAGCCGCCACTTCACTGTCGAAGCTACTATAGGATATCATTGCCCCCACAAGGCGCGGCCGCGGATAGTTCTTACGGCCGAGGAATAGGGGGAGCTTTGAGATGCTCGGCGTGCAAAGCACCCGCTAGAGACGATAGGCCGCTATTGTTGATTGGCGTACGAAGACGTCATCCAGAACGACGAGCTCACTCTTGCTTTGCTCAACATAAGTTTATTGATATACCATTGCACCGTTGTCAACCACAACGCCACAATGATACTAAAACTCAACTTTGAGTCCGTCAATGATCCCCTACAACGGCTGAGCCAGTCAAGCCTCGCGCGTGAGCGCAAGCTTCTCTGGATTTTTTGTGTAAAGCGTGCATAAACTTGGAAGTTCTTTGTTTAAAATGGGCGATGATTAGCTGCCTCTTTTTCTTGGAGGAGTGTCGCATAGTAGGAATGGCGAAAGTAGCCGTAGCGGTAATCTAGTTTGTTTAACCATGCTAACAGCTGATTGTTTCAGCGAAATTCGCGGCGAATCGTGAAGGCAGGGAACTCGGTGGCAAACCCTACCTTTGTTTTTCTTGCATAAGGGCATTATTTGGTAGTAGCTCCAGCGCAGGGAATGGGGGGGGGGGGGGGTGAGGGGAGTAATATGTAAAAGGAAAGGTAAGTCTCCCGCTTTTCACTTCACTCTGCTTTGTCTACACAGCCTAACATCCAATAATGAACGCTGATATAGAGATTCGTCGAATATAGCGAACAAAATTTCAGATCCCCTTTATAATGCCAAATGTTCACGCCGCTTGAACTGTTCATAATGAAACACTATCGGTTATAACGAGTGAATTTGGCTCACTGCACGAGTAAAAATTATATCCGAGCTGGGTGGAGACTGAAAGCCTTTACAGAATATCGTCCCTTTATTGAACTTTACATATCCAGGCGATTTTGGGGGAAGCCGAATAGGAGGGGATATTTTTTTTTCGGAAAAGGAGAATGCGGAAAATCCACGGGCGTGTCGTACGAAACAAATACGGTATGTATTTTTAATCTAGTGCTGGTCTCGAAATGGTGCTCTTGAGTTTTATTCTATTGCGCATAATAGCGGACTGCTGAGTTCTGTGATCATGTCCTGTTCTATATCCGGGAATTTAGACGCCCAGTTTTACAACGAATGTCGATATAAGAAACGTCAGTCCACATGCGTTTTTCTAATAACGATTTCGACTGCACCATTAGGCTAGCTTATCGGGTTGATACATAGCCTTCAGTACTTCCTTCCCCGTCGGGTTTGTGCCCGTGGTGCGTTTGGTTGCCTGTTCGCGTTAGACCTGATCATGTCTGCAGCGTTTAGCGGCACAAATAACGCACCTTCCTGCTCAAACCAGTCTTTTCATTATCTAGCAGCAAGTAAAGGAGCTCAGGCTAGTCGCTTCTCTCGCACTGCTGTGTTCTTCAATAAGGCCAACCACACAAAGAGACATAACATGGTAGCAGAACTTAGCACCCTTCTTTCACGTCCTGTGTTGCGCTTTACCTGTCCTCCACTCCCCACAAAGCAAAGGGGTAAACCTCTACAGCCTATTGTTGCCCCTATTCAAAGTTGTCCGCACCCTATTCCGCTTACGTTCCCAGCGCTTGTTAATGCCTGCTCTCTGTCCCGGTGCTTCCGCTTTTTCCAGGCAATGTCAGTCAGGGCCAGCAGAATCTCACACACCTCCGAAGAACGCGCCATGCGACACTACTTAAAAGGAATCGAACGCAGCCTAACGACGGGGGGAAAAGGTATTCATCGCCGTGAAATGCCGTGTTCAGTGACGAGAGACCCGGAAGCAGTGCGTCGTCATCAAAACCGGCGCGAATGCGTGCCTCGCACAACAAACGCATCAAAAGGTATCGAACAAAACGTATGCAAAAGTTAGAAGCGAGCGCTGATGAGGCGAAAAGTACAGTATCAGCAACAACAAAGGCTGGCGGAACGGGGCCTCGTTATTACGAGGTGTTTATATCACCGATAAACAAACACCCCCGACGTTCAGTTGTGACATGAAATTCATAAACACGTAAATCCGATGCTTTCTTGAAACAACCAGTGTGGAGGGAGTTTTCGAAATGGAACCACCGTAACCAATCGAAGTGGGAATTAGCCATTGCGAGACAGAAACGAGACAAGGAGGAAGTCCGGAAGCCTTGCTGTCGAGGTGGACACAATGCCTGTTTATTACTGCCCCTTCCACCGCGAACGCAATAATGCCGCGTGGGCGACGGCTCGGCAGAGACTGCATACAAACTAATCTCCATACGCAAACAGCCTCCTCTAGCCGTAAGCGAGGTAGAGAACGTACGTATAGTAGTTTCGCGCGTAGGGCGTGTAATAAAGCATTGGCGCCTGCTATGCCGCAGAGCTACTAGTTAAGGAAGTACTAGCTGTTTTAGTGTCATCGTCCGAATACGACCCCGGCGATGTTAGTGGAGACTTTCTAGAAGGCGTGAATGTGGGACCGAAATAGCTCGTAAACGGGAAACAGCTTGGTGGTAATAAGGAAATGCGCGTCAATTACACGGCCTTTTATGGAGGCTGTGTTCCCCGCTGTCGCGCCGCTGAGAACACCCCAGATTCTGTTGATTTGGTCATTTCTTCACGGCCTTTGAGGAGCTTTGGTGACTGTCAAGCGTGAATCTACGCTAAACATTGTTGTTGCGTCCCTGAGGAGACGGTCAATGACATGGCGCTCACTTGCACTTGCGTGAAGGCTGCTAGGACGAATAAAGTGACTGCAGCGGATAACCAGCGATGGTTTTGTTGTCCCTAATAAACGGAAGGGCAAAGCTTCTGTTCCACTTCCGCCGATTTTTAACAATATGTACAGTCTTAGTGAAATTTTTTAGACAAAGCCAAAGGTTTCTGGGCCACAAGAATTCAAAGAAAATGCTTATCGCTTCGCTACGACCACATTGTTTCATGGCCATTAAAACGAAAGGTTTTTTGTACCTTTGTGGCATAAAAACGGTAGAAAATGTGCCAACCATTGTAAAGAGCAAATACAAATAAGTTTGATTTTGTATGATTTTGAAGCCGGGGTTGCAGAGCAGGAGCTTACCGCATTACCACCGCGATAAAACCTCGGCTCGTTTCCAGCAGCGGACTAAAAGTTGACCTAGTGCTTCCACCCCCAAGGTTGTATTTTATGGCAGGGGAACGTGGTAGCACGTGAGTAGAACAGGTCCACACCAGCCGCGGTAAAATCTGGTTCTAGGCTAGCTGTGGCGTGAAGCGCGCACGTCTGCCAGTAGAAGTGATTTGCTTCATAAATAAGACGGAAGGAAAGCCAATAAATAGACGCAAACGTGATGCAGCTCTGAAAAAGTTATTGATACGTGTTGCCCGCTGAAGCCATAATTCTTTCACTTTCAATGCACGTAAGAAGACGTGAGTGCTCCGAGGAAACTTAATCCCCTCAGCACACTTCACATCATTGGCTGTTCACCTTCTTCGACTTTAAGCTGCTGCAATCTTCGTGTGCTCTTCATTTTGACTAAATTGGTGCAGTCTAGATTTGTATAACTGACAGCTTAGACTCCTAAAGGCACTCAAAAGTAACGGTTCGCTTTCTTAAAGCAACGGGCACCTATTCTATATCTGTAAGTGAGAGCGCGATAAGCTCGTTGAGAACGCTTGTTGGTCGACACCTGTTATCTTAAGAGCATGAATGAGAAGCGTTTGGGCAGTGAAGATTTACAGCGGGAACAAAAAATGGGTGCGTCACGAAATGGCAGGGGTGAGGTTAAAAATGACAGACGGAGGAGGAGGAGGAGGAAAAAACTTTATTCAAACGCAACATTAAGCGTCGAGAATGTCCCGGGCCAGGTTCACCAACGCCAACTGGTCCGAGAGCTGGTCCGAGGCTAGCCAAGTCCGCCACGTTGAAGGAGGTGGGTGGGGAAAATGTGGGGATAAAGCTTCACTACAAGAACATCAGAGAAACTCTTCGTACACTTCCTGTTCCAGACAAATCTCTAACAACCACGCAACTACGCATTCTTCGACGCGTACAGTTAAATACCATCCTTACACCTGCTCGTTCCTTCCTCTATCGTATCCGACACTCACCAGCATGTCCCAATTGTCCCGAACCATACGCTAATTTAGAACAGACGGAGCAAGCAAAGAGAAAAGGGACACGTCAGCTTTGGGCTTTTCAGTAATTAATTCATTATTGTGGTGCCATTCAAGCAAACAAAATTTTTTTTTTTTTGGGGGGGGGGAGGGGTAGGTTAGATGTGGGCGGGGGTGTACATTTATCCATAAGGCTTTCAGCCTTCGGCCTGCCTGCTAGCTTGACAACGCAGCTGCCTTCCTGAAGGTAAATTCATAAGGAATATGGGTCTCTATGCGCCCATTAGCCATCATTATACCTCAAGCATTCTCCACCCATCAAAGCGATGTGAGAGTGGTTGAATAATTTGGAAAAACGTAGGCTACTTGCTTAAGGTGGAAACAGCGTCTCATCTTTTTTGCCTGAAGATAAAAGTCGTGAGCTGATATTTTGGCGCAGAGAAAAACCTCGGCGGCGGAAGACGGCACCCATTCGCAGCGGTACCCTTTTAGACCAAAGGACACCGACGAATGTGCGTTTTCCCGTACCGAATGTCTGCAAGGCACGCATGCCACATCAGACCCTAAAAAATGTAAAGGAAAATTAACAAAAAATAATAATTGGATTTTGGAACCGGAGGACGTACTAGCTCGCCATTGATTGATCGTTCTTCATATAGAGTGGTGTTACTGGAGACCATTAGCTAGACGGTTGTAAAAGCGGTCGTAATGCCGCACTCTCGGGAAAAATTTTTATCGTTTGGGGTCAATGCTGTGCGTGGAAACAGCCAGCGATCGATTTCTTTTCGTTGATGAGGAGCTCCTTCTTGGAGCTCAGCTCTCATTTCACATCGAGGACGACCAATGAGGGCCTGTTGTAGACTTTGCGCTGGCTAAACTAGAATGTTTTGTTTCCGTTCAATACCCCAGTCCCAGAAACGGCATAGACGACTGTTGCTATAAGCACTTTTCTTCATTATTGGAGAGCGTTTTTTTACAGTGCATATCTAATCTGTCTAGATAACACCAGCAGCTTATATTTACTGCAACCGAAATAGTCTACCCGATCGAACAACATTATACGCGACTCGAAAGCACCGACACAAACCTTTGCGAATGAAACTTTCAGATGACAGAACACCCCCTGTAGCTTCCACACTGCTGAGCACTACCCCCGGTAATAGGGAAAGAGAGAGAGAGACAAAAGGAACTTTATTGAAGCCCGAACTGGTAGACGGAAGAGGGCGACAAGGAGGAAGTCACCCGGCCTTCCCCGTTAGATGGCGGCCATGAATGAGCCTGTGAGCCCTAGCGGCATCATCCGCCAGTTGGACGAGTAGTTGCTGTGAGTCGGGGTGAGAGTTGAAGAAGGCGGCCTACCATTGCACTTGATTTCTGATGTTAAATGCTCGATTAGTTGACGGAGGTTTCTGTGGTCACGCCCATACAGTGTGTTGTAGGGTGGCTTTGTCTGCAAACAACTAGCATTTGTCGGAATATGTGTTTGACAAATATAAGTTGCCCAGAATGGGGTTGGGGAAGGTGTTTGACTGTATACGTCTATACCGCAACTGACTGCCATCTGTTGAGGGAAGAGTGTGATCAGGGTACTTGAAGCAGCTCGGCCTGTAGTGGTGCGTAATCTCCCTGTACGTAACCAGCCTGTCTCTGCTCCCCGGGAACGTGGGCCCGATATCTCCGTCGAGGTCAGCCAGGTTGCCGAAACCTCGGGCTGCCTCGTGAGCCAGTTCGTACCCCGGGAGGGACGAGTGTACAGGTGTCCATACAAGGCGAACATGCGTGCATCTGTCGCCAATGAACGTCGAAGGAATTTTGGTCGCTGGCAGGGATATTCGTCCTGCCAGGAAGTTTCTTAGTACCGTCTTGGAGTTAGACACAATATTTTTGGCTTCTGTGCTAGCTATTGCAAGCACAATTACCGCTTCTTCCGCCACCTCAGGGTGCGTCGTCAGATTGTGCCCGAGGCCAGTGCGCTTCCTTGTTGATTTACCACGGCTACGGCCGCAGCCGATCGATCGTGATAGTCCACAGCATGCACACAGAGGACGTGTGGGTTCCCGCACAGCTGAAAGTGGAAATTTCACTAATAGGGAAAAACTTTCCAATATGGATACACTCTACTCTGAAGTAACGTGGAAGGTACTGCCTCACGTCATCCGCTCTGGCTATCGCCGACTGAGCTGTGTTACCGATGGTGCCATCACCTGGCGACGCAGGGACAGTGAGAAAAAGGGCACATTACTAGATAACACTATAGGCTAGTCGCACTGATATTATGCATCATTCAGGGTTAGTAACATGCAAATACCCACCAGCCCACCGTACCATTACTGCAACAGAAAGAGTTGCCTGGATACAGCTGCGGACAATACCTGTCCTTTTTTCCCGAAATCGCTACTATCGACATATTTATTCAAATTTCTGATATCTGTGGAACAGCAAATAAGACCTAGAACACATGGCACTACCCAGATCTTTATTCCAAGAACGAAAATGCCTACTCCACATGGTGGTCTTGCCATGAGCTGCAAAAGAAGACACATCCGAATACTGTTAATCAAATATCATTATTATTAAAAAGAACAGCCTTAACCGAAAGGAAAATGGGAAAGGTTTCTGATAATCTCCACCTCGAACCCACAACTCACAGCAGTTCGGATGGCCGGAGCCGCTGTAAGGATCCAAGGAATACTGGCTGGCGTTTAAGGGACACATTTCATCCAGGGCGTTTAAGTGACAAATATCGTCCTCTTAGGGCCCATCTGTGGCATCAAACAGTCCTCTATTTTCTGAGCTTCACTGCAAACATGTATCGAGAAGAGTAGCGACATGAAAAATAAAAAGCTGTCAACGTCGAAACAGGTATGTTCACCAGCGATCTCCCCGTGGGCGATATTCCGGTGGCATGGTGCGTTCACCGGATACCCGAATTGAGGCTAATCGACCAGATTTAGGGGAAGTCCCAAAGGCGGAGTAAGTTTCTGAGAAGGAAAGTGGCATCCACATCAATGTAGCCATACGGCTGCAAAGGAAAGCTGTACAGCTTTCTCAGAAACTTAGCAGTTGAAGAGAAATTCATCTTGGTACAGGATTCGATCCCGGGACCACCACTTAACCGGAGGGAGCAGTCGCTCTACTAACCATGCTAATCAGGAGGCTAGTCGTTTGAAGCGCGAGAGCGAATTGATCAACTACTCGGAGTGCTGGACAACTTTCCTTCGAGACACTTAGTCCACCTTGGTGATTTCCCCTAAATCTGTTGGACTAACGCCTGCCCATCACTTCGAGTTGCTAATCAGTTCGCTCTCGCGCTACAAACGACTAGTCTCCTGGTTAGCTGACATGGTAGAGCGACTTCTCCGGTTAAGCGGTGGTCCCGGGTTCGAATCCTGGACCAGGATAAATTTTTCTTCAACTGCAAAGTTTCTGAGAAAGTTGTACAGCTTTCCTTTGTAGCCGTATGGCTGCATTCAGGTGGATATCAAACTTCCTTTCGCTGAAGTACGGCTACAGGCAGGGGAAATCAGAGCTCGGTTCTCCCAGTTGGTTCGCCTAAAGTGCATGGCTAGCTCGTCGGACTTCAGCACCTCCATGTTGCATAGAGGATAGATTTGCCGCAACTGAGTTTTCGAGAAATCGTCCGTGTCCGCATCGGGAACTTGCCGTCAAACTTTTTTCCCATATACGATTGACCTTGAACCATTAGGGAAAGCTAACAATCATATGATATTCACTATTAGCTTTCTATTCCTCTGTAAACGCTCGACGTCATGAATTTACTACGGCCTGCGAAGAATTAGCTAAATAAAGAAGCACATAGGCCTTATCTTTCGTATGCGCGATTTGGGGCATATCGTGTCGTTAATCCGCAAGTAGAAAATTGTGTGCAAAGGTTGGCACAAGAAATAGAAAATTCGTCTACCTGTTAATAACTAATTCTATCAGTTGTCTCTGTGCTACATAACATTTGTTTAGGAGAAAAAGGTTCTGGTGAAAAAGTCTTGAAGCGTAAATATTATGCGGAGAACTCCAACTAAAAATACAAAAAAAAATGAAGGGGCGAGCAGTATGATCAGTTTTCGTATCGATAACAATAAATGAACCGTAAAAGGCAATACCCCTGGTTATAATGAGACTCGGGTAAGGACGAGATGAAGTCGAAAAAAAACCTGTTTTTTCCGATGAGCAAACAGAACAAAAACGAAATCTACCCAACGATATGGAAACAAATAAAAACAAACACCTCCCTAATGCAGCGTGGAATTCGGTAAAAGATGAAACGCAAACGAAGTAATAAATTTAGGGATAAAAAACGGAGAAGAAAACAAAATTCCGCACGCGAGATATGCAAAGAGGCCAACCAGCAAAAAAAAGTCAGGTAAAATTGCGGCACAAGTGCTACCTTCCAGAACCTTTCCTCGTGTTTCAGGCCTTTCCCCATCGTTTCTTCCCTCTTTCGGTCGACCTTTCCCAGAAAACAGAGATTCGTGGGGAAGCACTGAAAAGGACTTCCACGGGGGATGTAATGGACGGAAGCCGGCAATGAAAACAAATGACCCGATGGCCTCGTTTCCGTCTTCTCTCTCGGGACCAGCGAAGGCCGAGAGAAGAAGGCCAAAGTGAAAAATTGAGCGCTTCCGGACGTGACTGCACGGCGGTGGATGCGAGGGTGAAGAGAGGGTCGAGCTGCCAAGGCGGAACGGAAATTTGGGACGATCTCCTGTTTAAAGATGGCTGGGCCGAGTATGTAGCTTGATATTGCTGGATTGCGGGGAAGAGAGGGGAAGATTAAAAGTCAGGCCCGTGAAAATCACATGGACACGAAGGGAAAACTCCAGGGACGGAAAAGAGCTACCAAAACCCTCTTAGGTCAAAGCCAGGTTCGTGACTGCAAGTGAGGATTGGCGAGCAGGAGCCGAGATTTGGATACACGTGTTAGAGATCCAGGGGTTAGAGACGCGTGTTAGAGACGCTAAAAGCCTTTTCTGGTGGATTCTGGAATTGGAAATATGTTGACCAAAACAATACGCGTCGTCCAAGGCAACAGTTCTTTTTCGAGATTCAGGATTACGTCATCACACTCACACTTCAAAGGCGCAGTCCTCGGTAAGTACTAAGCCGGGGAGGGCTCTTTATAGTATAAACGCTGGGAAACTGGAACAGAGCCGAGACAATCTGCATTGGAAAGAACCTGTTAGGCCTAGCATCTGGGTGCGCTTTATATTCTTCGAATGTATAGAATGTGCAGTCGATACATTGTCTTTAACTGGAGGAGTTTGGTTACGGAAACCAGGCGTAATTCGTCCATTGTTGGCACTATCTAGGAACAACTTATATGATGTTGGCATTCTAAAATGATGCTACAAAATTTATCACGCTTAACTATGAATTCCACTTTTATTACACGCACCACGAAGCCGCCACTCCTATGCAGTTCCAGCGGTCTCACAATGGCACTGTGGAACGGACAACACCATGTTTGTCTGCTGGCATACAACCGCAGTTAACCTCAATCTTAATAACCTAAGAACTGACAAGCGTGCCGAATTAAAAATTTCCAACAATCGTGCTTTGTGTCGCGCCCTCGTTTAGCCTTGTGTCCAAACCGATACAAACTATTTATTGAAGGAAATATTTTTTTCAAATATTTCACTTCTAGCAGAAAGGCGCTCCCCACAGCCGGAATATAACACCCAATGTTGTCCTCGGCATCTCCACAGCAGGATAGGAGTAAAAGTGACAAGGCAGATTTGTTATTCACTGAGAGACTAAATCCCTGTTTGTCTATATAATCATAAGCTGTTGATATGCAAGCGGATCATTTCACTGGATTACTTGGGACAGAAAAAAGAGGGAGGTTGAAGGGTCTGAGCAATAAACCTTCCACTGTGAAAAAAAAACATCCAAGCCGGCGGCCGTCCAAACACTTAGATGCTGCTCTGCCTACACTGCACCGCCCCTGCCCGCCGCTGTCGCTTGAGCTGTCCTTCACACAGTAGCTGGCTGCGCGCACGCTCTGCTGCGAGAGAGGTTCTTTTTTATTCATCCGATGCGCCGTTACAACCTACCAGTGCCGGTACATGCACGATTATAGCTACGACATCAATCTACCTGGGTTTCTCGCGAATGCGTTTAGGGTTGCCCTGTAGGAGTTTTTTGTGTACACAAGACCGCCGGATTTCCAGTCCGCTTTGCCATATGAAGCTTCGCATAGAAACAGCAGTAAGCCAAGAAATTTGTTCGGCACAGCGGGCGAGCAGGACTAGCCACCAAATGAAGAACTGTGGGACGAAACCTGAGAAGGTCGTGAAGATCCAGAGATAGAAGGGTGCAGAGGAAGGACCCCGGAAGCAGGACGCCTGCTGAGGCGGGCGGACGTCGGCGCTGCCCTATTTCACGATATAGAGCGAAACCCAGCCGGCCGGCGTTCCGACTACTGCCGCAGTCTCCTGCTCGATTGCCCGCCATAAATCTTGGTGCGCCGTTCGGGCTTCCGGCAAAGCTGAACACGGCCGGTCGCTTGCAGAGAAGACCGTCGTTGGTCCGCTCGGAAGTACTTCCGCTGTCACTCTCTCTCAAGCTGCAGCCCTTGTTCCTTTTCTGCACCCGGACTGCAGCGATAGCTGTTATGGAATAGAAATATCAAGTTAAGTATAAACCAGTTAAGCGGGCGGCACTAACATATTCAAAAACTCGATGTCTTTTGCGACGAATCGCTAAGGTTGAAGTTATAAGGTTTTCAAAAACGAACAAATACTACAGTAGCCGACAGCTCTTTTTGGACTCCCAAATTTCGGACTTATCTTTTGTTGGATATCCGTACCTTCCCGAGGAACCGCCAGTGGTCTTTTAGGAGTAATGTATATGAAAAACGGATATTTCGGTCAAAATAAAGCCAAAAGTATAATTTTTCGGACAATATTTCCCGCGAAAGAGCCACGGTGCGACTTCAAGACGACTCAACGACGCCTTTTTAACCCTAAGCCAACTGCCTAGCTTCGGATTGGATTGGGAATGGCTCGATTCCCGCGCGGTAACAACCTTTGATTTCAAAGGCCATAATTTCGCATGTAGTCTGCGGCGGAATCAATCTCGAAAGCAGAAAACGGGTCACACGTAGCCCGAAACTGCCAACCACCCGCAACTGTCAACGCAAGACATTGCCAACGCTTTGGCGTTGTTTTTCAATGTTTACGAAGAAGACGTGACGCTTGCAGAGATGCAAGCAGACGTTCTCACACGGAGGAGATATTTAAGCCAATGAACCATTCGCGACCTCTTCAGTGCCATTTCAATAAAATAAAGTTTTTCGGACTCGTGGACTTTTCGGACTGTATTTTTATTCGGACTGCTTTTCGTTCCCCTCCAGGTCAGAAAAATCGGCTGGCTACAGTATAGTCTATGTCATGCACGACACATCCTTCAAAAGGTCTTAAAGTCCCGTGCTCCAAAAACGGCGCAGTAGTCATGAAGCATCAATTGACGCGCAAGAAAAGTTGCGCGGGCGAAGTGTTCCTTCGTAAACAGGCGCATGATTTGTGGGCGTTCATGGGGTGTTTCGGTTTATTCCCGCGTTTTGCCTACCTGCGCCTAATAAAACTTGTAACAGACAGGCCTCCAAGCAAACTATACTTCTATTACACGTCGAAAAACGATTAAATTTTTGTAGCGTGCACCAAGGTCAACAAATGTTTGTCGGAGAGGGGCCTGCGCGTTTCCTGAACGCCGTCATGGGTATGCACGAAATACGGCCACCAAGTGACAGACGCGATATTTCTAGCGTAGACCTTGTAATTGAGTGTCCCACCGTATATTATTTACCGCAGCCTATTTCTGGAATATAGCAATGTTTCTATTTTAATGACAGGTGCTTGTCCTTATTGATTTATGTCGAGTTTGGTGACGTGTTTCGGGGGTCACGGACGAGAAAGCAATAGGAATACAAAAACGACTACTACATTGGAGCCATTTTGACACTACTTCGACTAAGCAAATCAGGGTACCATTTCTAAGACGAGGTTTTCGAATATTGAGAATGTTGCCTTTACCAGGTGTCCCGGGCCTTGTCTATGTGTAAAAAAACAGTTAAGTAATGTTTTTGGCTTTAGAGATTATCCGAGTCTAACTGCGCTAAAACTCCCCAATTGGGCTAAACGTCGCTAAAACTTCCAGACTGCGGCAACTTCTGCAAGGCTCGCTTCTACTCCCGTTCACTCTCAAAGCATGGCAGCAGTTTTGACATAGAAAGTTATAAAAAAGCAAAGGTATTGCACGGAGCTCATGGAAGAACTAAATAAGAACAGGAAAGCTGCCTTTCTTTGTGCCTCTTCTGTTAGACCGCCACAGGCTCTGCCTGTTTTTCCTAATCCAGGATCATTTCGTGAAATTTATCTGGTTTACGTCTGTGCCCATTCACTCATTGGGTATTTGAGCTGTCAAAAGCATTTTTTAAAGGGACACTGAAGTGATATGTAAACATTGCGGGATTACTTGCGCAAATTGTAGTCCGGAGTCCCCAGGCCATGTTACGACCACTCTGGGCGCATTTACGCGATTTTATTTAGTAGAAAAATTAATTCTAAAATGCTGTCCTCCTCTCTTTACGCTCGCCCATTTTCTGCGGCGTTTTCCTGTGACGTCTAGAGGAGCCGAGCTCGCAGTTGGCTGCGCTACTGCATGGCTCCCCGGCCTTCAGGCAGAGTCAGTCGGCCCAGCGTTTCGTCCGCCGGCCGCCGACGGGTCGTCGCAATTCGTTCGCTCAGTTGAAACGAAGCCAGGACACGTTTGTGAATGGAAGAATGGGCCTTTCCTTACTTGGTTAGTTTGTACACTGTATCTAGCTCCAAGTCAAGGTCGCTTCACACAAGCGCTGCACAAGCGCACATGCGACGCTTCGCTGACTAATACGCCAGTAGGAAAATATAAGGCCTCTTGAAGGCGGGAGAAGAGTCAGCGAAGTCAATATAGGTACTAAGGAAATAAAATCAACTGATATTTTTACCCTACAGCGTAAAAATAGGGTGCGGGAAGCACTTTTTTGCGCTGGGCGAACAAGCACAGCGGTCAGCAGCACGACTACGCATCTGCGAACGCTTTTCCGTCTACGAAATGCAATTGCTAGACCTGAGCTATTGTGGAAACTCGGGGGACGCTTACTGCACGAGCGCAATACAACAAATAGTCACCTAAGCTGCTTGAAATGCCAAAACTAAATAAAAGTGTAAACTTGTTGTACAATATATACATTATATTACCAAGTTCACAAGAGCCCGTTCCGTGGCCGAGTGCTCTAAGGCGCTAGGTATGTTGCCGCAGGTGTTTTGCAAGTCACGAGTTCGAGTCCCCGCAGGTACGTGCTTTTTTTTTTTGTAAGTTAACTTTTTCGTTTTCTGCCGATGTTTTCTACATTGAGTTCACCTTTTTTTCGGCCGCAACGTTCATGGCTCCACGAACTAGTTCACAGAACGCGCGCAGGCTGGCACTGGCGCGCTAGCGAGTTCTCGTTGGCGTGCTGTTGCCATAAGCACCGACTGCTTGCGGGCAGTGGGCACAGGCCAGAATGAACAGACCCTTGGCCTGGTGCGAACACGCTTTTTACGGTACAGGCATGAGTGAGGCAAGCTCCAAATATGGGGGAAAAGCGCATGACACTTGGGCGTCTGCGGGTACGCGGAGGGCATCCATGCACTGCGTAGGCCTCGGCTAGTGAATGCTACGATTCCAAGCCGTCCTGGGAGGCTTATCTTTATGCATTTTTACAGGTGACAACATGGCGGAAGCGCGGTACGATGATTACTGAGTTATTGAGAATGCCCATCCAACAACACCACCGGTTGTGTTTTACAGAACCGAAACCGAAACCGAAACTTGTTTGGTTGCTCACCTTGGGCATCGTCCAATCACGGTGCGGCTCCTCCTAACGTCACAGCTTTAGTTGGTGCGGCCGCCGCAAACCGCGCATGGTAGTTTTTCTTCTTTCGCGCTTTGTAAAATAATTACCGATTTGTCAACCGGATAAACGATGAAAAGTGTGCTAATTTGAGCCAGTCTACGCAGTGAAAGCAAAAACGGGAGCTTGACAAATTCACTTCAACAAGTTGGTTCATTGTACCACGTTTGTGATCTATCAGTGCCCAGTAGGCACCGTTCTTTCGTGTTCGGGGAAATCGGCATGTTACTTGCATGTGCCCGCTTGTTTCCAGTTTTTCATCACTTCGACATTTTTTTTCCCGATTTTTAGTTACTCCAGAACATCGGTACTAATATGCATTACTATACACAGATGGTGAAGAAAGTGCTAGTTGAGGTTGCTAGTGGTACTGAATGCTACTAGTTGTCGAAGTTTAAACGTATTTCAGAGTCAGTCAGACAAGATCTGGTGCCGCAGACGGACTTGTAAACAAGAACAAGTTATTTTACGGTACCTGCATATGGCACCTCGAAAGAAAAGCCTGGCCAGAATAGGGTTGAAATATTAGGCTCAGAGCACCAGGTTCACTCGTGACGGTGGAAGTGCAGGATCTTGCGAAAGGATACCTCTAGTCTGTGCCTCATAAAAAAGCAAAGACAGGAGTGCCGACAACTGACATCAGAGAATGCCATCTTCAGACGTAGATAAATTATGCTATTTGCATCGTCTGTGTGGCAATGTCTACGACACGAAGAGGAAACGCGCAAAAACGATGCGAGGCCCCGCATCTTCTTACATCCGGGTACGTACCGAATGACTGTTTGCGCACTGCTCCTTTTCTCTACCATAAATCTCGGAACATAGAAGGCAACCGCTGCTTGCGGCACGCAGTGACAGACCTCGCTAGTGCGTTGCGGTTGGCTGCGAGCACAGCTGCTCACTGTGGGCGGGAAGAGGAGAAGGATGATGGGAGAAGGGAGTACTGAGAGGAAGGAAGTGCTGCCAGCCCCCACAGGCATTGCCGTTTGCTGAAAGGCGCGGGACGGGGAAGCCGTCTCTAGATCTTTCTCATAGAACGTGAGGGGGTAAATGGTTAGAAATTTTTGGTGGTGCATTACCATAGTGCTACATCATTCATCTGTTGAGCCACCCCTTTTTTCACCAAATGTCTCAACATTAAATATTTCTACATACAAAACAGCCCCCAAAACACCGATGGCATCTTCTTCTAAGGAAATCTAGAAAGACGTTTCTGGCGAAAAACCAACCCCGATAACACACCAACGTTGAATACAAGAAGTTCTGAATTTTTCCTGTTAGTACTTCCGGCTCATATGCTCGTTGGCTTTCTGGGTCAGGAGATTCACTTCCGCATTTCGCGGGCTCGACGACTTGCTCAAAAAATATTTGACTGACCTTTAAGCACACATGAAGGGAAGATAGCAGAGATAAAGTTTGACGCGGGATTTCTGCAGGAAGCTGAGTAATGGCTGCTGATGTCATCCCCCTGCGATTCAGGGTGGCCTTCAATTAAATTCAGAAGCAGTGATACCATGGAGAGCAGTTCCTTTGAGGTACAGTGCACTGACCCGCAAAGACAATTAGCGAATCATGAAGATTTTTTGTGGTTCCACAGGTTGACACAAAATACAGGCTGACGCTCCTAGGCAATAGTCTGGCCCATACTGAGGCGAGGCTGTGCATAGTGAAACACTTACGACGATAAACTTTGAACGACGAACAGAGTTTTTGCCTTGTTTGCTCTAAAAATCTCCTTCGTCTGCCATTGTTTCAAAACGTTGCAGTCCACTTTTCATTCGCTTCCACGGATGCGCAGTTCAACTAACATCACAGCTTTAACAAATAACGTGACTCGAAGCTGTAAACTTCGAACGGTGTCGTAGCTAGGCAACACTTCGTCTTCTTTCGTGCTTCGCGACACGGGGATGTTTGTTGAGTGCTCGCCGATAGCCGAGCTGAAAAGTAATTTGTCCGTCTTTGTCCCTCGTCGCCTTAGGGTGCCCGGGGAAACGAAGTCGCCGATCGCGACAGATGACGGCGATGCTGACTGCCCGTTTGGTGACTGTCAGTCGGCGCTTTGCAGCATTATTGCTCAACTTGGGCCAGGGCATCATCACCCGCAAACTCGTTATGGCCGCCAGAAATAACCCGCCGCTGTCACTTCGTACTCGCAGATTTCGTAATGTCATCATCTGTCTGCTTCTGGAACTTCGCATTGGTTGTGGACACTTATGGCAGCTCTTCGCTGCCGTCTTTCCCTCACAGCTGGTCCCCTAAATGTTGTGTGCAAGAGAGCGTAGAGCGAATTTTAGTTGTCTGCACTTTTTGCAGTAACGAATGCGGAGATTCGGTTATTTGCGCGCGCGTTTCAAATGTTGAACGCACATCGGGTGTTTTGGGTGCTTCTTTCGGGAGGCATCAGCTTTCGATCTATCGAAACTTCACTAGGTTGCCCAGCGCAGAGCTAGTTTCCGCAAACAGACTTCAGCGATGGAATCGATGTGCATTTCTTATTTTTTCCCGTTCTTGTATCCTGCTCTCTTTCTTCGCTTTCTGGAATTACATCCTCCTCCCGGCATTGTCTCGAGAACATTTCGCGATACAAGAGTGGTTCCGGTATCTTTTCTTGAGTTGCCTTCCAGCTCCCCCTCATTCACTCTCTCTGTCTTGATCTCTCTCCCACGCACTCTAGTTATTCCTCTCTGACTCTAAATCTTTCTCTCAATCTTATGCCACTGAAGTTGACGTATACGCTAAAAGAAAACGATGTGTAAAACATTCTTCGTGGTGGCACGGCACGTGGTCATTCACTTTCTCACAGTTATAAGATGCAGCTTGTCTTGTTTTCTTTCTTAAAGCACCTCATTCGAGGAAGGTGCTACCGTTACCCTTACCCTGTTATATTGGTAAGAAAATCTGTTTTTTGCGTTTTTAATACCAGTGAGAATGTATCCAGTATACACGGTAACGGTCGCGACAAGCGCTATAAAGTAACTCACCTAAGAGCGAACGTTAGTAAATTATGGTACATAAGGCAACCAAAAGATGATGTGGTACATTATTTTTCTTAGATGGCACCACATGCCAAGAAACGGGGAAGTGTCTCCATGATTTTTTACCCAGAATCTCGCCACCGAAATAGCTCTGAGGCAAGGCGGAATTGCCTTTTTTATGACTGGCGCCCGTAAACAGCTGTTACATTGCTCGCCTAACTTTGCATCCACACTAAAGAAAAAAGGAACGCTAAATCAAAACCCACCTTTATTTGAGATGACACAAGGGCGAAATACACAACAGTGGGGGAGTCGTTGCTGTCTGTGAACGAAGCTGCTCGACGACATGCAAAATGAATGGCTTCAGGTCTTCGTCGCTTCCAAGAATGAGCGAAAGGGAGGAGCTAGAGTAGCAAAACTCGCCCACTTGTGGCTGTTGGGTTGCTGCGGCTTAAGACGTGCATGCAAAAATCATGCAGCAAGGCGCTTAGTAAAATTACTAGATGGAGGCGAAGCTGGCTTTTACGACGTATATGAATCAAAGGCGGAAACGAGAGGAATTTTGAAATGACAGCCCCCGTGCCTAACATAGAACACAGGGAAGTGGGTATACGAGTGCCGAGTAAAACGATCGTCAAATTACAGCCCTTTGTAAGATGACATTCATTAGAAGTGAGCAAAAAAAGGAAACCTCTGATTGTCTGAAGCCTTTATACCGTTTTTTTGAGGTTGATGCCAGAGCCAAAAACTTGAAATCACACTCATATAACTACGATATTTTTTCTAACGCTGCGAAGTAGTTGTTTATAATGTCATAATAATGCTGCGGTCAGGCTCGCAAAACAGCCGCCATTTTCTGTCTAAATGAGAGCTCTATTTTCCAAGGCTGTTTTCTATAGGCTAGACGTTAAAGCACGTCATCAGAGCACGCTTACAGAAGGTCACTTGTTACAGTTTCAACGTAGGCAATTGGGCAAATAAGCGTTTATTATCCAAACAAAGGAAATTACATTTTAAATTACGTACACCTAGCAACTCTTTAAAACTTAAGCTGATGGTATTACCGAATAAAGACGCGCGCCGTTGGGTGCTTCGTTAAATGGTAGTCACGTGTAATGGCACAGCACAAAATTAGCGGCCGACAGCCACTTATTTGACGTTTAATTAATAATTACCCAAAGCGTTTTCTTCCCTCAGCCTATCTTTCTTGAGAGTTTGATTCGTGTCTTTAATAGTTTCTGAGCTGGTCGTTGCACTTTTTATTAGCCACTTGTGGAAGTGACTGACGCGCGAACAAGGAATAAACTTCTCATCTGCCTCCAAGGCCGAGTTTTGTCGCGTTCTTTTTGCAGAGTAGATGAACGTTTTGCGCTGTTGTCACAGCGCAGCTACTGTATTTTGGTCTAATCACATGCCGGGCCTCGTCATTCGCCAAATTTGCACGTTTGGTCGCGATGATTTGTCCTTCTACACTGTTGCGGTGAAGCCCACCTGCTTCGATTTGTAAGAGCATTCAACACCGTGAAAGGGACCATGCTATTTAGCACTCCACATAGTTGTGGCACAGATTTTAGGTCAACGGCATGATCAAATTTTATTTCTTTTGAGCGTTGGCGGCGGTCATCCCTAACGGAAACATATGCACAAGACAAGCACTTACATTTTGTTTCTAGTGATCTAGAAACTGGTGACTAGGGATAACCTATTTGCTGAGTTTGCAGGTATAACAGATGAGACGTAGAAGCTTGAGATGTCAGTCATGTTCGATGTTGAAAGTGATGCCTATAATTACCTAATCAAGTCAAGATGCGTCTTAAATAGATGAGACGTCTAAGCTTGCGGTCCAAATGATGTTTTGAACGGCGTGTGACTTTGGTGGTGACACCGGAATGACAGCACGCACACTGGGGGATTAGATTTCGAACTCCTCGTGCTCTACAATGCCTCGCTCTTCAAAGACACTTGGAGTCTCCTGGTGTTTTTTTTTCGCAGTCATGAAAAATACATGAAACCATAGCCACATAAGCTTCGCCTAAACCACCAGCTCGAACTGAAGGGGAAGAACAGAAGTATAACGTGACGCAACAGCTACAGCGGGACCCGGCTTACGACACAACAGTCTGTGCTGTGGACTGCTAAACGACCGATAGATGGCGCAAGAAGTCTGCAAAAAAATAGAGTAAGCTGCTGTCGCCTGCCACAGCCCCAACTGAATGGTGTGGTGCATGCTATCGGTGAACAATAATACATTTGGCCACTAAAACCCCACGTGTTTACGACATTCGTCGTTCGTTAGGCGATAATAAAGGAAAAAGTTTATGCTTTATAGCTGGTCTTAGTTCCTTCCCAAGGGGCGTCTAAAACAGAACCAGTCCAGCTAAGCAGGTGCAGAGCGGCATAGTTATTTCCACTTCAGCGCGTAATGTCCTTGTTCGTTGCATGTCTGGGGCGTCTGTTAGGTTTCGGAGGTTTATTCCCGGATGCATCATAAATTTTGGTACGTTGTTTCTGGTTTAGTAGAATAAGAAAACAGCCATACACGGCCAAAGTAAAAGTCTGAGGTCTCGTTATCCTAAAAAATGACCGTCTGTTGCGAGATGCTGCGGCACGTATCTGGAGATTTCTCCACCCACAAAAGCACATATTTCTGCTGTTGCTAACCCAGAATGGGCTTCTTATGTGCTGGGGGAAACTTACCAAAGATCGAAAGGGATTACGTAAGAGAAGCCGAAAGGGAACCGGCATAAAACGAAATGGCGGAATTTATACATGTGGAACGCTAGACTGTGCCAAGGAAAGTTAGACAGGGAATTGAAAAAAGTGATTGAAATAGCGAAAAACGAAAAAAATAATACTACTCAAAGCACTTTACACTGCTTAAAATTTAAAATATTATGTACTAACCATGACATGCCACGTTTTTTCTTGTTAGGAAAAACATTATCAAAGTAGTTATTACTGCCATAAAATTATTATGATGTTTGAAACTTTAGAACTATCTAATCTAATTCATAATTGAATTTGGGTCCCGGGTACCGAACTTAGGTTTTAGAAACATATGCACTGTAGGCAGCGTTCTATATTACCTTGAGCACGACTGTATAGGACTGAAGAATGTGAAAGGCAATAACTGTCGTTTGGCAATGCAAAAATCTTGCGACAACCTGCACTACTTTCCACTAATGTTGCCGATGGGTTGTTTTCATATTTATTAAAACCACTAAAACGAATGAGGCAAAAATTGTGTTTTGAAGTAACGGAATCGCGCGCTATGTGGCATTTGCTTTCACGTGGAAAACGCTGAATCACGACAGTCTAATTTCAACCTCAGCACAGAATTAGGGGTATCTTGTATGCCGACCGTGTTTTTTAGATCGATGCGTGCGTAAAGTAACAAAATTCAGCGGGTGTTAAACGGTGAAATATGCGCAGTCTTCGATCCTTACTTCGTCTTGCTTCATTTCCAGTGTATTTTTGGGCATGCACTCTTTCATTCTCATGTACCGTTTTGAAGCGAGAAATGCTGCAGAGTACGAGACGCTGATGACATGTGTAGATTCTAAGATGTCCCCGTAGCGTGCCGTCACTAATGCTCCTTAAGGACCAATCGAAGCGGCTTAAAGGGAATATTCGGCGAATGACGTGCCCGAGCAATAAATTTGAACGAAAAGGGCATCTCCGCAGGGACACTGGCAACAAAAACGCCATTCACACTCCTCGTGTTGTTCCTCCGCGCATGCACCTTTTAAATTCAAATCTCATGTTGGCCTTTATCATTCGTCGAATTTGCACACTTGGGATCTTCAATCGGGCATTCTGGAGCGCTTTAGTGAAGATAAACTACGGGGACATCTTAGAGGTTAGGCATGAACGCTTCGGTGCCACTCCTATGGGTAGATTAAAATTTCGACGCGTTCGTTTCATCGCATTTTTATGGTTACACGCTTAAGGGTCGCTACTGTTGTAGATCTGCAGAACTCAATCGTAACTTCTTGGAACGTATAACAGCCATTTAAGTAGAACATTCACGCCGAATACACTGCACGTGGCGTGCCTGCATCCATACCACCGTCATTCCACGTACGCATAATGCGACACCCAAAAGATCTTTCTTGCAGTTTCTATGTAATTTTAAGCACAAAAAGCAGCCTTCCGTCGAATTTTAGTTGTTGTGAAAAGAGGAATTCACCGCTGGTGTTCGTATCCATCCCGAAGGGGACTGATGACAATTTAAAGAAGGGAAACAGAAAAAAAAGGATCCCGTTGATATCAAGAAGGGCCAGTTTGGCAGGAGGGGGAATGTGGCTCGGAGGGTGACATTAAAGAGCAGTATAGGACCAGGATGCCCACTTTGGTTAACTCATGTACACAACACTAGGACATCATCATCATCATCATCATCATCATTAGCCTGTACAGGCCCACTGCAGGGCAATGGCCTCCCCCGAAGATCTCCAATTAATTGGTAAAGTAATTGTTACCGTTCTTTAAATGCAATATTGGATGACCAGGGCAACAATGTTGTACTGCAGGAAACAGCCGCAGAACACCGTGGCACGAAGTTGCCACACAATGCTCTAGAACGTGCGTGAACTATATAGCTAGCAATCAACGTAGTACAAAAGAATTTCAACATGGAAAAGAAGCTTGAGAAGAGCGGTCAAAACTCTAGCACGTGCGTGAGACCGAGAACCGCAGATGTGGCGGACTTCAAAAGAGTGTCGTTGAAGGAAGCCAGCACAACGAAGGGAACGATGGAAATGGGCTCGCTCCGCCCAACGACGAGGAAAAGTGAAGGAAACAAAAAAGGACTTAAGGCAATGGAAAAAGCCAAATAGAAATGTAGTCAGCTTCGAGGGAGCGAACGGAGTGTGGGATGGTCATCGATTTTTCTGGGGAATGATGATTTTCTGGCTACCGTCCAATACATACGAAGACAGCTGTACGGTCACTCTTCTGCCCCGCAGGTTTTACTTCCGGTCGACGATATTCCAGAGCTGTATGAGGAAGAAAACTATCAGAGGTCCGTCCATAAACTTCAAGAACTAAGGCGGCGCCGAACGCAGGGTGCCATCGACTCGTATACTGTGTGAATGTCGCATGGAGAGCCACGGACACTTGCAGAAGTAGGGAAAAGAAAAACCATCGACTCACATGACCTTATCTCTCGTTAGTACGGAGGAGCAGCGGACTCGCTAAGCCTGAATTGTCGCCTGCCCTGGGCCAGATGCAGATGTCTTTCACATGTACATCACTGCGACGGCTCGAGTGGGTGGCTCATCTCTGTTCTTCCTTTGGTCGGACTGTCGTTCATTCACGCGTAAAGCATGATGTACGGAGGAAGCGTGGCGTGAGAACGACAACACGCTTGGTTGCAATAAAGGACCTGGGTGGCGTCGGCTGTTTTTGGTGTTCTTTCTCTATTTTGTGCTTCGATTATAGGAGCGAGGCGCTCCTTATGAGTAGACGAGAACACTACGCGCACAGAAGGCGTCAACACTTACACACCGGAAACAGCTCAATAGAAGAGCAACCGGGCACACAGCACGAGTGATGGTCCGTGATGTACAATCCAATAGCATGAAGTGGGGCACTCCGACCAAGCGCGTAAGCATAATAGTGCAAAGGTGGTTACTTATATTTATGTGGACGGGCGCAAAAATTGCCGACATCGCTCCCAAAGGACGAAAACAGTATTAATGAAAAT
Source organism: Haemaphysalis longicornis (assembly GCF_048455015.1). Classification (NCBI taxonomy): domain Eukaryota; kingdom Metazoa; phylum Arthropoda; class Arachnida; order Ixodida; family Ixodidae; genus Haemaphysalis; species Haemaphysalis longicornis. Next base: position 54,055,922 of record NW_027526385.1, on the reverse strand, counting down.
GCAACGTGTTGTGCAACAGCACGTGGTCAGATTAGTTTATTTTGTTCAATATCAGACAAATACTTTGAAAGCTTTCTATAAAACTGCAACAGAGACACAGAAAGAGCTGAGTGGGTTGTTGGCACGAATATAAAAGCGCCTAGAAGGCGATTTAGATTCATGTTTCCAAGAATCATCTTAGGGTGTTTCATATCTATTTGTGTACGTGAGAATTACAAATTGTGTTTTTAGTTGGCTTGTGCCCTAATGAAGCGAAGTAGAATGTTGGAAGAGGGCCTCACCATAAAGTTGACAAAATCAGAGACTTTCTGGGTGCTACAAACAGAACGGTAAGAATAGACTAGACAGGGGCGACCACCGGGCTCAAAAAAAAAAACGACTAAAACGATAACGGTGCTGCGCCGACAACGCGGAATTTGTTGGACGACTGAGCCGGAGGGAGGGTTATGCAAGATGGAGATGGGAGGATGTTTTCGCTGAGTACTGCGCTCGTAATAGAAACATCTGCGACCACCCCTACAACTGCTAGAAATAGGCGAAAATGGCGGCACACTTCCGTAGCCGTACCTTAGCTGTTTTTGAGCCAGTGATTTATAGCATCCACTGTTCGGGTCACGACCAAAGGTATTGCTGCCTCCCCATCTTGTCATTTTCTTTCCGGGACTGAAAGTACCGCGGTTTTGAAAGCTATTTCAGGAAAAGCCCCTGAGAATCCTTAAGAAAAAAAAAAGGCTGCCTTGTTCCCTCCTCAGCGGCTGCTTTTGTGGTTGTTTTCGCGTTCTGTTCTGCCTCTTTTCTGTTCCGCACCCCACCCGTGCAAAACAAGCCTAGCCAAGCCGAGTCAAGTCAGGCCGATCTGTTTGAGCGCAGCGTCGTACAATGAATGCGCGGTATCGGGCCTTCTCTCTTTGACTTCGCGCAGAATCACAGATGCGAAAGTATTCTGGGGAAAGTTTTCAGCACCACATGAGGTGCCCCAGAGGAAACTGTGAGAGGGGAAACCGTCGCCAAGAAGCGGGACTCTGCCATTGTTGCTCTTATGCCCGCCGTGTCGTTGTTGTGCCGAGACAGGAAGGAAGCAAACGAAATGGAGAGGAGCTACTTCTCGCCTTTCGCAGACGATACGAAGCGCCAGCTTCTTCGCCAGCAGCGACTGCGACGTAGTAGTGCGTCCTTGATTGTTTGTGCATTTGTTTGTTTTTCATCTGTGATAGGCACGCAATCTTGCATCAGGCACTCTGTAAGTCGACTGGTATGCGCGCCCGTGACGCGATTTCTAGCTGCACCCGCGAACGAAAATCGATTCCCTGCTTTCCCAATCTGTATGGGAGTTGATGTTCGGGCGTCCGTGAGGTCGAGCTTTTACGATCCACCGTGCATGACGCGTGACTGAGTTTGTTTTGCGATGCGCGTTGAGAGCAATAAAAACAGCGTTGCAAGCTTCAAAATTGTAAGAAGTAATCCAAGCCTTGTTTTCTTGTCGGCGCTGGAGATATTGATTGTAGGCGCAAGGGCTAAGAGAACACAGAAGCGTCCTCTAGGTAGCCTTTTGATATGCGGTGGTTGTTTCCAGATTTACGGTTTCTGTGTTCTGCGGTGTTATCAGTAAAAATGACAGACATTTTACCGCGACGCTTAGCCTCCAGTCCCTCGAAATTTTTCCCGTCACAAGAAAATTCTCATGCATTGTTACGTGCACCATAACCCCTACTCATCATCCCCTTATAGTATTGTGTTGCTTTGCCTTTAGAGCTTCCTCACTGCTTGGAAGTTCTGGGTTCATCTAGATTGACCGCCATTATCTTAATACTACGGTTGAGCTTTCTGAACGCAGCTCCTAACCCATTATTGGACGTGGTAAGCCTGATTCGCTGAGTAATAAAATGTATAGTCACAAAGTCTCCAGTCACCCATTGAAACAACAAAGACTACAATTTATGACTTATTTCCAGCACGCCTTCCTAATACGCCCTCCAGGCAGTCTTTAATTTTACTTCGAAAACGTGACGTCCCCTTCACTGACTTCTATCTTAGCAGCGAACTTCCCACTCCTCTTCTGGGAATATGTGGCAGGATGTCTGCACAATCCTCCATCTTTTAACACACGCTCATTTGTTACTTCTAGTCTTGCAAGTTTCCACCTGTTCACTTGTTTCGGCATGTTTTTATTTTGTATTTAGCGACTATAACAGCTCTAACTACCGAGATTTCCCAGTTAACATTGTTCTCGGCCCCAGTGATGTTCCGTACTGGGAAGAACAATTCCCATTTCAAGGTTCAAAGAATCCCTATTTTTAGCACTTTTTCCCCGCAGGTTTATCAAGAATTCCCTGCAAATTTCACTGAGTTCTCCTTCTGCAGCTGATAGATGATTACGTGGATTCCTGTTCGGTTTTGGGCGTTAGCCAGCTCCACCTTTGTCTACCTTACGTGGTTTATCGGACGCAGACGCTGTTCAGAGTATCAGAGTTCCAGCGTGAACTGCTTTCTACTACATGTGCGCTCAGCAACATTTAACTATGCATTTCACGTTTTGTACCGAACTACATGCTTACTTTCGAAGCTAAAGGTCTAAGGTAAAACTGCTCGGAGAAAAAAGGAGGAATTGTTGGGTAAATAGGGTAATTTTAGTTGAGCGTCGAAACTGCTGGAGCAATCTCTTTTTGATAGCACGCGGACAAAGGCCCACCCGAAATAACGTTTTGTATATAGGCGCAGAAATACATGCGAACAGGCAGCAGCCCTTCAGCCACCGCCGTTTCGCACTTTGCTAGCTCTTTCCGGTGGAGTATTCTTTCCTCTACGCTCCCTCCTGTTTTACGAACTGGATTAGAAGTGGTCTTGGATGCTTGTGGCTTGGGGGAACACGACTGCGAATATTTGATCATAAATCTGACGCAGTGTTACGGGAACCTTTTTAAAGAAACCAAAGCAATGATTGATGCGAGGTCCGGTTTACTGACATTATTTTTCCGTGTTACTCCACGACTCCTAAAATTCCCTGCATCTATTAAAGATTCCCTTTTCCCTCTTTGGCTTAACTTGCAGCTGAAAACTCCCCGAAAAAGAGAAAATTCCTACTCGGAACGTCGCTGCTCAGCCCTGTCATTGATCGTCCGCATACATGTGCACATTATTCAGTAAGAAGAAACTTCAGGCATATATAACGCAAAAGATAATTACACAACAGGCAGTACCAGTGTTCCTATTCGAATACCCTTTGACTTTGTTTTCACTATCGTAAAAAAGGGAAAAACGCGTTATAGCAGGTCTAAACAAAGGCAAGAGAAAAGCAAACTTCAAAACAAAAGCGGTAAACTCCTACTGCCCCAAGTACGTACTTGGGGCAGTAGGAGTTTACCGCTTTTGTATACAACCAAAACAAGATACAAAAGGACGGGTGCTTCCAGACAATTGGTGTGTGCGCGAGCGGTGCAAATGCGGGAAAACTGAGTTACATTGGACAAGCCCTTTTGCATTTATTATAAGTGTGTTACGGAACTTTTGTAACATTTACCATATTGCAATACACTGGATCATCTGGTGGTGAATCCATCGTTCTCTTCATCTATATAAGGCACGTGCCGCATCTGTGGCGCGCAAGGCAAGCCTAAGCGGCGAGGAGGAGGTCGCGCAGAGACAGGCTGTCACGAGCGGCATTGGATTCCTTGCCTGTGGCCTGTTGGCATTCAGCTTTAATTATTTGCAAATAGATTGCTCATGCACATAGACTGCAAATAGTTCTCATCTGCCTCGTAACAAGAGAAACGAAAGGGGACGGGAAGCGGGGGATGGGGAAAAGCTAAGTAAGTCTTTGAAGGCACCTTGAGAATCAAGAGCACTGTGGGGAAGTGTGCCCGAAATTACCAGGCATCTGAGGCCGGATTAGACAACATAGAAAAAATACCGCACATGGTATTGGAATGGTTTTAGGTCCATCCGAATCACGTGTTAGAAATAGCTTCCCACCGCCCTATGGTTTAAAGGTAATATGAAGCAAGTAAACCAAAAGCCTGTGAATATGACTAAATGAAGAATGAAATGCTGGTGCAAGAAAAGCTGTGATGGAACATAACGTAGGACGGACAAAATTTAATTTGAACCCTCCGCTGAGAGCAGCGTAAAACTTTCACGAGTAGTATGTCAGCGATGCAGTAACTTCAAGGGGCGCTGCCATGTGTCACAAGCCTGATATATAGGGCGTACAATTGTCAACCATTTAGTCTTGACAAGCTGGCGCAACAGAAGACGGTTATCTTTCGACAACATAGGCAGTGAAGCAAGCAGGTAGGAGACCACCCATATTTTACCATTCAGAACTGTTCTAGGTTTGCCAGTTTAGGAGAACAACTGTTTCTCGCAGTGCCTGACCTTCAGAGCTATTTATCCGGACACGTCGCTATTACGTCAGCAGCATAAGTACCAGCAGAAGCTTCGTGACGGCGTCTCCTGCATGAACCGCTCAGGTCGCGGCAACCTGCGTTTCATGCGGCTCTTCTAGGTGCATGCCACGGCCGTGCGCATGTATCTCAAGCCCAGGGCAGAGTGAATAAGCGGGAAACGAGGGAAGGGGGACCGCAACCAGTGCCATTACCGCCCAAAACAGCCGGCCTTGGCAAATCGCCTCGAAAGCAATTTGGCGTGGAATGCGACGGTCTTGGTGGATGTGCTGTGGTTCAGCGCAAAGCCTAGCGTGCTGTGGTTCAGCGCAAAACCTAGCGGCACGCCAATCTTCACGGAATGGCCTCCAAGGCGAAGTATGCCAAGGACGCGGCTATGCAATTTTTTTCGGAGTACTTGGGACTATTCTTGCGCGAGAAACTAATGTGTAGTACTATAGGGCTTTCATTTTGACGGGCTTTTTTACGTTCTAATAAACTGGGAAAGAAACTGCTGGAGACATGCTATAAATTGTGAATTTAGTTATTTATTTCAACACGAATAATATATCCTGTGTCCTCGAAGAAGGGGTGAAATGGTTACGAAATGTGATTGCTAATAAAAAACTAAGCGTTTTTTATCCTTTATAGTTTCTAAGCTATGCATCAAATAACTGATATGACTGCTGGAGGCATTGTATACATGTATTTTATATTTTAATTTTAGCATCGCGAGAGGCAATGTTGGCATAGCGGTGGTTAATGAATCGATAACTCAATTTTATAAAGCAATGAGTTATTGAAGTCACCTGGACGTGGGAATTATTTGGTTGCACCAGGAGCTTCAAAAAGGCATTAGGGGCATCATCAACTGCTGGAGAAATACAAATTGCTTCGTAAAATTTGGCATTTCGTAAAATTTGGTTTTATAAAATTCAGGTTCAACCACACAGAGATGTTAATCGCCAGTTATCGATAGGCGTGCAATGAGTAGTGATTCTACAAACGTAAACAATTCCATAGGTTGCAGGCGAAGAATATTGGTGACGCTATATACTTAGCACTTCGTATCACACAGAGGAAGGCCGCATAACGTGATGTATCCTTTCCTCTATTCTGCTTCTTCTTCCGCCGCAGAGACATCTTGCGACATGGTTGCGAACACTGCTGCCCGGGGACGTGGTCGCTGTACAGTACTTGACAAACTCGGTCATGTTTGGTAGAAACGCGGCTTCTGTTCAGTACGTGCTGCAACTGCTCGGATACGTGGGCGTTCCCGTGATCGCTTGGAACGCCGACAACATCGGACTCGACCAGTTACGCCCGGAGCGCTGGATGGCGTCTCGTCGTTCTGCTCGCATTTAAAACGAGTGGTGTCTCGATTTGCAGTTTGTAGGTCAACTATTGGGAACAAGATGTAGGGTAGTTCTGTTGTGGTTTATTCCCGCAAATCTTCTCAAACGTGCACAATGCTTGTGTTTCAATCAATCAATCAATCAATCAATCAATCAATCAATCAATCAATCAATCAATCAATCAATCAATCAATCAATCAATTGGTCACACAGTAATTCATGTATGCATTCATTTATTCAACCTATTTATCAATCAATGTATTTTTACAACACAATCATCATCAGCAGCCGCAGCCTATCTACGCCCACTGCAGGGCAAAGGCCTCTCCCATGAATCTCCAACTAATCCCGGTCCTGTGCTAACTGCGACCAATTTATCCCCGCAAATTTCTTGATCTCATCGGCGCATCTAACTTTCTGCTGCCCCCCGCCACGCTTGCCTTTTCTTTCACACAATACCGAGGGGGAAATGCAGATCAGTTGCGACACATCAGGTCCACTCACCTTTTTTCAACTTAACTGTGAATGCATGAGGTACTTGACTACTTGAATGCATGGGGTACGTGAATACTTGAGGTACTGCATGTGGTGTGTAAACCTTCCGGAGCCTCGCTCCGTACACTGTACTCATTTCAAACTAGATCTGTATCGCTATAAACTTGGACTTGAAAAATATCGTGAAGAAAATGTATGTGCAGGAAAGAAAACCTGATCAAAGCTTTGTTTGTGTGCCGTTGTCCTGTGTTACGAGCGCAAGCCCACTGCACACTGTGCAAGCGTAACCCGAACTACTTTCAGGACTACCATTGCGCTAGTTCTATCGAATTATCGCGCTTATCGCCTTGAACAAAAGCCGCCAATTCTCGCTGCCAGAAACGCATTCAGGGTGTGATGGTCTGTAAACATCGTGTCGCTAGTTGGGAACTCAATTACAGCAATATATCGACATATGGGTACATAATTACGCTGGCATGGCTTGCAGGAAAAGTTCGTCGTGATTGTTAGCGTCCTTCGCTACACCATCAAATTTTGAGCGCCCTATTCACGAATGTGCTCTGCGGCGTTTTGTAAGCACGGCTAAAATTGAGTTATCGATCCCTAGACGATGCGTAAACGGGCACTAACATTGAGTTGTGATCGGAAAACAAAAACACCGTACGACAAGACCGGTGTATCAGTTTTTTGAACACATGCGCTTTAGAAGTGCAGCGCCGTAGTTTAAGTTATCCGGCTAAAACTTTTTTGTATAAAAGACCTCTAATTTGAAAAGCAGCTTTGTGAAGCTGCAACAACGATGCCGTTAGGTGTAGCGAGTGGTACTCGACAATAGCGCTTAGATAAACCATTCTAGAGTGATTTAACTAGACAGACACACGATAAGCCTAAAAAATGGGTGTTATTGGCGGGGAATATTTTGTAAGAGGGCGAATTTCCTGTTTCTGTGGATTCAGAACAAACATTCAAGCAGGGTGGAGTGTTTGTGAAACCGGCTTTGGAAAAATAGCTCTACCAATGTTACATTTGTTCTTCGTTCTTTTCTATACTGGGTCTCTGCTTTCGTCGTGCTAGGAAATGTAATCCCGATTTGCCTAATTTACCCTTCACTCCCAAAGATGCAGGGCTGCAAGGTTGGGGACAAACCCCAGAAATACCATAAAGGAGTATCGTGGAATCGTAAGCGGACACGTAAACATATAAGGCTGTGTCCACAGTTACGTCTGGTGGTACTATTAGCACTCCACTATGTCGAAGTGCACCGGTGTTTTGTAAAAAAACGCCGCGTCTAGCACTACATCGTTCCAACCTAATGTAACGGCAACATCAAACTAAGCAACTCAAAAGCGAACGCTTGAATGGTTGCTGAACGTCGGCCGCTTCATAATTTCTTATACGACGCTCTTTAGGAGCCGTGTTGTTTAGATTATTTATGTTGCACATTAGTTGCACGGCTAGATTGTGCTTCAGAGCAGCTTGGAATTCTAGGAAGAGGAAGTTTTAAGTGCGAATGCACTTCTTAAGCGACCCTGAACCTGCGTCCACCGGCGATGTCCGCGCACGTGGAGATGGGCGCACGCAGCCTGGCCGCTGACATGGCACATACCCACGTGGGGGATTGGCCAGGAATCTCCTCGTCTTCCTTGGCAACGGGGGGAGATGGGCGCGCGCTGCCTGGCCGCTGACATGGCACATACCCACGTGGGGGATTGGCCAAGAATCGGGCGTGAGAAGGGCTAATGCACCTGCTTAAAGGAGTACTGACACGAAATTTCAAAGCTGAGATCCGCTCTAGCAATCAAGTACAACGACAACACAAATAGGTGTCTGTGAATAAATGCATCTTTCTTTCTTTGTAGTTGTGTGTGTGTGTGTGATCTCTCTTTCGCGAACATTACCGAACCGCGCAAATTCAACTCGTGCATTCGCACTTTCACATTCTTCCCCTCGGGGAAATGCGGGGAATTTTTGTTTATAGTTGGCGGCAGTGGTGGCTGTGGGTGAGGTGTTGATGCATCGATATGATTTATTAGAAACTATATAATATGCCAAATACTTACTAAGTTCACCCAAAAATACCTGTGTTACACCCTGCAGGGGTATGAAGCCAGAAGTCGGTTGCACTGACACGCGCTTCTGATCGTTGCCAATGGGCGCCCAGCGTATCACAGTTAGATCGTTTTAACAAACATCAGTTTTCGCAGTAAAGAGATCAAAATACCCGCTATATGCTACCTCGGGCACACACACGCAAACAAGCAGAACTGTGACGAGGTATTGCAAACTTATCTTCGACACGGCATCGTTTGCCCCCCGTGAACCACGCTACCTCGAGGCTAATTTCAGGTCCACCGCGGCCCAAAAGGCCGCAAATTTAAGCCATATCGCTTATACTGGTACTATGCAATAACTTTCCCGTTTAAAGCGGCGGAAAACAGCGCACAACGCGCTACAACGAAAATTTCACCGAGACGTCGCTTGCGCGCATGCGCCGCGGAGCAAACGCCCAAGCCAGCGAATCGGCCAGCTACCAGAGGGCGCTGCGCACGCGAGATGGCGCCCTCGTTGCTATGGTCTATAGGCCAGCAACGTTGCCACGTCTTCGCACGAATACAGGATGGGTGCGCACGCGTTATGCACGAGCACGCGCATGCAGTTCAGAGTCCTGCCGGTTAATCCAAGCTGCCTATCTTCCTCAAGTCCGTTTATTCTCCCTTTCTGGCTACGCCGTCGCCCCCACACTTCAGTGGGTCACACCATCGAATTAAGAGAGTTTTTCAAGATTATCTACAATAAATATTATTTGTTTCCGCACTCGACATACGCACGTGCTTTGGTGCTGCATCGAGCCGTGCACCCGATGTGATAGTGGGACAGAAGCCGCAAGATCCCGTGTTCATCATAAGGAGATTGTTAAGATGGTACGCATGTGTACATTTTAGAGTGCACATCTTAAAGGGACACTGAAGGGAATGCGTCGAACTTCTGTTGTTCTTTCATTACATGGACTGGCTCAAAAAAACAGACTTTTTATTTGTTCATCTGGTCGATAAAGCAGTATTTATTTATAAAGCGTGAAAGAAGCAAAAATACCATGCGGCCTTTCCGGTGACCGAAACGCCCAACAGCAGTGACAAACATTCGAGTTGCGATAGGTATGGGCTATGTGCAAGATTGGAATTCAAAATCAAAAGTTTCTGTTTCGGTTCTGAAAGCCAACATGCTTAGAACCCGACGTTGTCTTTGGCTGGAACTCTTGATATCTCAGAAATCAGCATACTGCACTTCCGCCATGTTGTTAGCTGTAAAATGCGTCAAATAAACCTGCCATCACGGCTAAAAATTTTAACGATCGCAAGCTGGGGCGTACTCAGTGGCTGAACGCCCTCCACGTCACCGGAAACGCTGAAATGCGGGGTGTTTTGCCCCCACCTTATAAGATTCCCTCACTTGTGTTTGTGTCGTAAGAAGCATGTCCGCACCTGTCCGATAGTCGCCTGATTCGTCACCGTGCCCTCAAGCAGTCGGTGCTTATGGCAACACCACGACACCGAGAACTCGAAGGCGTGTCAGTGTCAGTCTCCACGAATCTTTAAACTCGTTCGTGGAGCCATTAAAGCTGCAGAGCAAAATGTTTAATTTCGTATACAAAACATCACCCCCCAAAAAAATCAACTTAAAGAAGAAGACATGCGCTATCGGGGAATCGAACTTCATTATTGCAACAAAAATGAACTTCATGTTCTAGACCACTCTGCCACAAGCGCAGAAATATCGGTACAGTAAATATAAAGTATATAATATATAGCCTGTTCATTTCGTTTTTAGTTTCAGCTATCTCAGCAGCTTACGTGGTTGTTTCTTGAATGACACTCGTGCAGTAAGTGCCCCCCAAATTCTCGCTACTATTTCACGCCAAGCAACTGCTTTCCTTAGGCACGGAAGCGGTCGTAAATCTGTGGTCGTGCTGCTGATCGCTGTGCTAGCTGACACAGCGAAAACCGTCCTTCCTGCACCTTGGTTTTAGGCTTTACTGTAAATATTTCGTTTGATTTTAACTCCTTAGTACATATGATAGCTTTACTGACTCTCCTTCGACCTTTAATTTTTCTTTAATTTTTTCGACTAGCGCAGTAGTCAGCGAAGCGTTGAATGTGCGCTAGTGCAGGGCTCCTTGGATTTCATGCAACTTACTAAGCTTGATACAGCCTCAAAACTAGCCAACTTAAGGCACATTCTTCCAGGCACAAATCGTGTCGGGTCTTAGCTTCAACTGAACGAATGAATTGCGATATCCCGTCGGCTAAGGTTACTAGATTCGTTGCCGCGCCGGCCCGCCGACTGACTCTGTCGAATGGTCGCCCTGCCTGCAGTAGCCCAGTCAAGGGAAGCTATCTCGAGTGAGCGTCACACAAAACGTAAATGCCATAAGAAATCCGCAAAGAAGAGGCAAAAACGAGGACAGCCCTTTCGAATTGGTTTCTCTTCTAAATAAATTCGGAAAACCGCACCAAGAGTGGTCGAAACGTGGTCTGTGGACTCCGTACTACAATTGGCGGAAGTAATCCCTTAATGCGTACAAATCAGTTCAGTGTCCGTTTAAGCGCCGTCGGCGTCGTTGTGACGTGGCGAACGAAGAGGATACCGAAGATCGACGAGCTAAAGCGAGCAGGAAAGCTGAGGGGGAGTGTATGCGAAAGTGTCAGGAGAGCGTGGTAAGGCGATTCATTCATTGATTGTGGTGTTTAATGTGTCGGCGCTACGCAGGCGATGAAGCGCGCCGTAGTGGAGGGCTCCTGAAGTACTTTGGCCACCTGGATATTTTTAACGTGCGCCGAAATCTCGTACACGCAGGCGTTTTCGCTTTTCGCCTCTGTCAGAAAAGGGGCCGCCGCAGCCGGGAATTGAACCCGCGTCCTTGGGCTCAGCAGCCCAACGCCGTAGCCACTGAGCCGCCGCGGCGGATTAGGGTGGTATGCCGAAGCCGCGCGAGACATGCTCGGTGGCACCGACACGCTGCGAGGTATACCGCCAGAGTAGCGCGCACCGTGGTGCGTTCTCTGATGACACAATCACTTCGTGAGACGCATCAGCTGTGTGTCATCACCGAGAAGATTTCCCTTCACGGTACGCTCAAATTTCGCATTACGGAGTACCGTAATAGCCATACAATTTTTAATGTCACTGGCAGTGGAAGATAACGGCACCTCCAATTTCTTGCACTTCGTTGAAATACCCTTCTCTTGACCCAGGCTATTGTCAGCCGTAAACAACAGCTTTCATTATGTGACTGTGTTTGAGATTCTCATTAGGTGCTATCTGTATTCTTTAGTGGTCATCTCTCACACACCCGCTGACGTGTGTGAAAAATCGCCGGACATGAGTGGCGACAACTTCGCGGCGTAGCGCATAATTACGAGCTTTTCTCCAGCTTCCCATTCTCTGTGACCCAGGACTACTGTGGCGTGCATGGCGGCTCGCCGCCATCTTAAGTTTGCCTTCAGAGAAGGAGTTGCGGCATTCAACTAATCTAATCATAGCTACAAACTCCCAGTATAGCTGCGCTGTGAAGTTTGTGCAAGCATGTGTTACGTTCAATCATTTCCTTTGTGTCCAACAACCAATGGAAATGAACAACTTACACCCATTCTATAATTGACACTGTCACGATTTTCACACGAAGCATGGGAGACCTGACCATTCGATAGTCAGGTATCTTTGGAAAGGAAGCTTGGCCAGCGTCTGACATGCACCACGGACTCTAGCCTCCATAGCAGCCCCGAGCACCAGAAAGAAAAGAAATCATCAAATGCCAGAGGGTAGCATAGAAAATCTGCCTCTCTTGCTTTTTTCTAAGGAACCATTGTATACATTATCCTGTATCCATGTTTCAGGAACAGCCATGCATACAAGGCAGACCTTACGGACCTTTTATTATTGCCCTTGTTTTTCGTCGTTGAGAACATTCGCGAGATGTTAAGCAAAACAGCCCGAGTCCTGCATGCACGAGTGGGCAAGCGGCGCAAAGACAGCTGATTCCCTCGCGCCCGGTTCCTTTTTCCCGCCAGCACTCCCATAGTCACTGTTAGGGATATCCGAGGCTCGCCTCCGAGGGATTTTGCATAGCAAGAGCCCCCATAAAGCTGCGCTGTCTTCCATTATCTCGCATTCGGGAGTATCCTTTCACAGCAGGGCCGTTGCTTTTACGTGCAGTCCTTCTTTTGTGGGCTTCTTTGTACCGCTTCTCGCTTTTTTCATTTCCCTTGCGTACTCTATTATTGTTGTATTATCACATTTTTAATCTCCTGTTCCCCTATCACCCTTCGCAGACACTTCTTTCTTTGCTGCAAATAAATATTTTTATTTTCAAAGAAACCATCTGCGAGTGTTAGCTTTACAATGTCTTCGTTTCATTGGTTGTTATCTTATGCGACAACAACAAAAAAGTAATCGGACAGATAAACAGAAGATAAACGAAGACAATAACGGAGGTCGGACAAAGGAAGCTGGAGAAAATGTTGCCGTTAGCTTGAAAGTGGATGCCTGGGCGTGGATATACAGTCATGCAAAGATGGCCTGGAGAGAGAAGAAACGAATACTTTCTATAGTGAGGGAGATACGAGCAATAATAAAGCGTATCTCCAGCTGGCGCATCTCTTTGTGCTGCTTATATTTGCATGAGCGCTGTCGTATGACACGTGGCGCGAAGAATGGACAACGGAAAGTTTTCATAGAATCTGTCCACAAACCCATGTCGTAATCCGTCCTTTTTGTATTTTCTTGCTTCAGTCTCTCGGTATTACCTTCTTGTTTTATCCGCATCAGGGCACATTGCTCGGTGTACTCGATTTGAACAGAAGGAGAGGCCTCACGAGCCAAGGCAGAAAGCCCGCCGTTAAATCGTTAAATCTTTGACGTCCTCACAGAAGCTATTTACCTCCACTCGGACTTATTTCTTTACCTGCGTGAATTGTAAGAGCAACGGCGAATCCATAACACCTAATTCTTCGAGGGAATGATCCAAATGGGTTTAAAGCAAGAAGAGCACACAAACATAAACACGACATGTGGTTTGGCTTAGTCAGCACACATCCCAGCTTTTTTGTAGCTGGCTGTCTAGCTGTATCGACTAGATGATTCGATTCCGCCTCTGGCTGCGATGAAGCGAACGCACCGATGGCCCAGGTGGTGCGCTATCAATAGGGAGAGCCGGGAACCAAGCGTCGGCAAAGCAGCGGTTAAAACCTCGCCTAGTCACTCCATTCCACAAAGGCGAGGCTCCGAGCGGCACATATGCGACGACTCTCCGCCTTGAATCTCCAAGCTTGGGGTCACACCCGACATACTTGCGTTCTGGCGGGTCGAGGTCATTACGATGCGATGAATGACCTTACGAGACATGGCTTAGTACAGCATTCACTCTAAAACTTCAAATCGAATCTTCATTGCCCTTACAAATACAGGAAACCACAAGGGCTCTATAAAATAAATAGGGCACGTACAGTCCAGAAATAAATTGTATGCCATTTTACTGATGAAGAACTTGGCCTAACTATGGAAGATACGGACTCCCACGCTAAGCACTTCGGCAATGTTTTTTCTGACCTCGTGTTAATCCATGCTTCATCAGACATACAGGAAGAATTAAATTGGAGGAGGATGCAGACCATAGAGCATCACGTCCATGACCTGCATGAAAACACGGGCTATCTACTTTTCACGCGTACTCGCATTGCTGTGTTCAAGCAAGACCCTACTCTTTTCGTCTCCGCAGCAAATTTTCTCTGCACCGACCCCTCTCGCATGCATTAATATGCACTTGTTGCTAGTAGTGGGCACTGATGTCCAGAATTATGAATTATGAGAAGAGGGAAAACGCGTTTTACGCACATTTTTGTTAACAACAGTCGCAGTGAAGGGTCACCGTGCCATTTTACTGATGAAGAACTTGGCCTAACTATGGAAGATACGGACTCCCACGCTAAGCACTTCGGCAATGTTTTTTTCTGACCTCGTGTTAATCCATGCTTCATCAGACATACAGGAAGAATTAAATTGGAGGAGTGAGCCTTATAAGCTCTTCTAAAATTAACAGCAGACGGTACGGAGTTCCTCGTTGACTTGCGCGCTGGCAAGTTTGTAAAAGGTGATCCATGGCAAGCACAAGCGTTCAGGGTGAATAAACACGAGGGAACGTAAGCCCCTTTTATAGTGTAATGAAGGCAAAATCCTTACTGATCAGTGTTCTAACACGTCTGGTCCTTATCACGCGTATCTGGCCAATCACCGCACGAGTCCTTTGTCATCACCCTCCATTTTTGTGGGTGGCTCTGTTTTCGCTTCGTTACTTTGACTCACCTCATACCCGAGTTCGTATCGGCATTTAAAGAGGACATTTACGAGGAGCTCTCTTAGCTATTCACGAAATTGCAACCAGTGTAACTAGATTGCGAAGATTAAATATGTAGGCTTCGATACAAGCCTCTGAAACAGGATTCTAAGTCGAAGGCCAGAGCAGTTTCTCTAGGTCCACCTTTAATCACGCACAGTAATGCATCCGCCATGACATTTGCGGATGAATGCTTATCTGTCATTGCTGAGGCCCTGTAATGTATTTTATCCAAATTCAAATTTACCGCAGTCTTTTCATAAATAATATTTTACTTTTACTTTCATTGCCTCATCGGTCATTTTGTCTCCCATCTTTCAGATACGACGTCGAAAACGCCGGATTGGTGACCACCCGTGTAAATATTGTTTTCGCAGTTTTTCTGTCGTCTACAAAGTAGGAATTTGTTGCTCAATGCTGCAATTCTATCCATTTGTCCCTTTCTTGAAGTCTTCTGTGTCGCATGATTCTTTCTCTGACATTTGCCCACATACTGTAAAAATCAGCAGCCTGTTGCGCATTTAGAGTCATATCATCCTTACAGTTCTTTGGCCTTCTAATCTCGCCACGTTGGCCTAGCGACGCGCACACTCTCATCCCAACGGTCCTCGCTGGGATGAGATTTCGGTCAACATAGCGTGACAGGCAACCGTTACTTCCCCGATTCGGCGGGTGGAAGGATTGGGAGAGGCTGATATGGAGCAGGAAAAAAAAAGCGCGACCTCGTCTCTATTTCACGGAACGCAGCCACACCGCTCAAAGGAGGGATAACGATGGTCTAAATTTAGATTAACCACGTCCGCTTGCCCCGTCCGTTTCGTCCCATGTGCATCTGTTGAATTGCTGCAGCGGAATTCCGTCGCCTCGTTTGCCGATGTAAAAATCGTGCTTTTTATTCTTACCATCGACATTCGCAGACATCCAGACATTTCAGCTTTCCGACATTAGCTCGGATGAAGCCGGCTTCTCTGTATTTTCAATAGAGGGATTTGGGAGAACGTGTCTGCTTTGAAATTTCGATTTATTTTGTTCGAACCCATTTGTGTTTGAACAGCTTTTGAGCGTAAATGCACTGAATGCTTTAAAAGGGAAGGACTTGGAACAATCTTCATCAAAGGAAGCTATGATTCCGTCATAACAGACGTAAGCTTTCCAAGGCTTTTTCGCTGCAAAAGGCTTGATCTGGAAACAGTAAATCTGCAGGGAAATGGACAACTAGTTGGCACGAAAATCCACCAAAGTCATTTAATTTACCTACAACTGTCGAAACCTTCTTCTGCGTTGCGAAGCCCGTAACGCCAAAAAGAATTTGGGAACACATCCACGACACGGTCACTTCGGGTGTCTTGGACATTCCAAATTTCAAACAAACTGCACCAGGACACTTTTCAAACCTTTTAGCGGCGAAGGAATATCTGCCATCCACCTCAAATGCAGCCGTGCGTCTACAAAGGAAAGCTTTGCAGGTTTGTTCGAAACTTTGCTGTTGAAGAAAAAATTTTCCTGGTCCGAGGTTACTTTTTTCTTGGACACATCAGATTAAAAAAACTGTACGACTTTTTCAAACTTTTCCAGTTTTTTGAGGTCTCGAGGTTCTCTGAACTTGGGACCCACTGGCCGCGGTCGAGGCCCGCGTTCTGCTGCTGTTCGCCAGCTAGGACGACTGACGGGGGCGGTTCGCCGCGGCTTCGCAGCTGGCCATTACAGGAATAAACTACGTCTGGGTCGTACCACAGTCTGTCATCAGGGCCCACGCTGGAATCGCGCCCCCAAGTACCCCGCGGCCTTACTGGGTACACACTGAGCGTGCACTGGGTGCACGTTGCGTGCCAATTGGTCATGCTCTGTGTGCGCACTGGGCGCGTACTCGGAACGCACTGGGTACACTCCTTGGTGTTTGCCCGCCTGGGTGCGTAAAAAACACAGTCGTTACAGGGTCGACGTTAGCGAGGCTGAGTTAATAGAGAGGATGTCTACAAGACTAACACGGGCGACGCCCTTTGCTTTGCACAAGGCCGTTCTTTCCTGCTCCAGAGTAGTGAAATTATTCTGAGATGCTAGCTCATGACTTAGTATGGGACATGTAAACAAAAATTAGACGTTACATGGCCGCTATTCGAAGACGCATTCAAGGCACCAGGAAGCGCTTAACGAAATGAAATGTTCCGCCCCGAAGCTGCAACTTTTCTGCGTAACATTCACTCTGGAATAATTTAGGGGTCCGTAGACTTTTGGCGTTTGTCCATATCTCGTACACTGCTCCGTTTTTTTCCTCCTTCGTCTAAGTCTCTTTCCGCCAGGTTCACAACTAAAACCCATGCTCAGCCGTAAAATGACTTGGCAATTGCCTTACAGTGTGGCACTGCACGGCTTTCTGAGCGGGCGGTAGGAGCACGTTTTTCGATTCCTCATCTAGACTTGAAAGAGCTAGGCGCGAACACATTCATGTACAAATGATGTCAGGAGTTCTGAATAGAACGCATTTTCACAACTCCCGGAATGCCTCCCCGGAGCTTTGTTGGGTTGTTTGCATATGCGGGAAAATTCAGCCGCGCCAGAAGTAACGAGCACAGCAATACCGAAACTTCATTGAACAAAACATTCAAAAGTCGCGCGCCAAGAGAGGGCGTGCTCTGCCGCCATCGCAAAATACCAGCCCGTTTCCCCGAAAGTCTCGTACACGAAAATGGAAACAAGCCATAATAGACGACGTGTAGTACCCACGACGACTGCGAACGATGACTGTGCATTGATACGTCGTGTCGTGTCGTGTACCAGGCGGGCGATATCTATAGCAGTGTCGGCGACCCGGTTTCCTTTGTTGGCTCGTCATCGTTCCCCTGCTTTTTCTCTATTTCAAATCCGGAAATCGCGTTCACCCATCGATGCTCTTGCTTCCCTCCCCTTCACATCTTTCTTTTCCGCATGACATCTTTCACTATATGAACCGTGCTCGGGCACCAAAAGAAAAATTCCACCGCTGTCGAGATGTTATTGAAAAGGCGTAGACGACACGCTCACCGTCGACATAGGCGAGCTAATATAACTGGAAAGCTTCGCGCACTGCACTTGTAATCTAATCAAACCACTTCCCACCTCGCAACATTCCTCTATCGTCAAGAAAAAATAGACGAGTTCGTAATAGGGGATTCCCCGCTGTGACGACCGTCGTTCTCAGGCATATTTTGCTGACTGGCGCTCGGGGGTGTGCCGGGCGCCTTAAGTTAAAGAATGTATGGGGGCACAGAAGGGGTTTGGGACGTATGTAGCGGAGGGCGAAAGGCGTCGATCTCTGACGACCTCTCGTGCTCCAAGTACGGCACGTGACGGTGGAAGAGGATAGGGATGAGGTTAAGAGGATGGAGAGGGGAGATATGTAATAGGATACTGCAATCCGAAAAGCAGGGGAAAGCACCTTCAAAATATAAATCGGCCTACAAGTCTGTGGAACAATGAGACATAAGTGATTGACGCCGCCCTGGGGAAAACGGTTTTATGTGTTTGCGCATCCAGGTCACGGATCTGTACGTAATGAGGAAACATTCCCGGCATTCCGCGCTGCTAACAGCGCCTGGAAAGTGTACGACACTCACAAGCACGCCTTCTGCCTTCCAGCACGTCGTTTGATGGTTCCTTCCGCACTCTTCTCGTCGTTCTACGAGAACCATTTTACTTTCCCGCCGTCGTAGCTCTCCCTATTGTCGTACATGCACGAGCGCTCCTGGGCTTCCCCTAAACCCCTAACGCGCGCGTTCTCGCCGTTCAAGCAAAGAGTATTTTTACGTGTTAGGAGGGTGTAGCCAAGGTCGTCGCTGCCTGTCAACTTTGTGCCCACACTCTGCCTACCAACGCACCAATTTCGGTTGAGTATTTCCCGAAAGTTACGGTGACGTGGCGAATGACAGGGACGCCCTCTTTTGTTAAGACAGGCGGGAGAAAACATTTTAGCCCAGAACCCGTCTTCCCAATGGATCGTGGTAATCAGGCAGGAACAACGTCGCCTTTGACGCGGTCTTTTACCCACTGATGTCTTTACGCCCCACACCTTTTCTTCATGATACCTTGGTGCGGTAGTACAGCATCTTTCCGCAAGGCTACCGAGCGGCAAGTACACCATTTTAATTGCCAACTCCCATTCCCTTCCACCCCACCGAATAACAGAAGTATGGAGACGCGGGAAACGCCTAAGAATTTATGTTACCTGTTAAGAAAGGCGGTTAGATTGTGGGCTATAAAGAATTCGCCGTTGCTCTTTTTTCTTCGCTCCTTGGGAACCTAAACCTCCGTCTGTGGGTGACAGCAATCAAAGACTCGTTCGGAGCGGTCATCTTGCCCGTAATCACCTCGGGGAAGCCATGAGTTAGGTGCAGAAAGTTTCATTTCCCGTTAGTCTTAGGCAACGATAAGATCGCAAGCAATTTATATGGAGCGGCATTGTTCTTTGTTGTGCCACACTGTGGAACCTCATTGGCCCAATCGCTTATTTTATTGCGGTTGCGAGAACTACTATGTTTTGTGGCCAGAGAGTTCGTAAAGCGTTTTTTTAGTTTTATTTTTTTGCTGAGCAGCAGTCACCGGAAGTATTTTTTCGCGGGTTGGGTGCACCTACCGAAAGAAATGATGCATATCGCATACATGGAATAATTTTACAAACAGCGGTGTTATACTCAACGCTTTAAATCCAGAACAGTATAACGCAACATAGATAATGCCCCTTCATTACCTCCCCCTGCTACCTATTCCTGTTCTATCGGTCAACATATCCAAAAATTTAAACGAAAGGGTAAACAGCTTCCGGAACCATTGAACGCCGTATGGACAGTACGCGTATGGCGATATCCTTAGAACAAAAAACTGACTTCTATGTAAGATGTGCTTCGTTCAAAGCGGCATGACTCTTTCCCAATCCAGTGTTGTTGGGAGGGTGCCGTTAAGACTAAGCTTAATGTTTTAAAAGGCATTTAGTATTTTTTTTTGTGTCCAAACTTTGCCAGTTATAGAGGTAAACCTGAGTTTTCAATCCACCTGCCACCCCGGAGAACAATTTTTATGTGGGATAGTAAACGTAAAGGGAACTTTCACCAAGGGAACTTTCAAAACTAACAAAAAAAATAAGTAAAGCCTTTTTTTGTTTGAACGTTTGTGCCTGCTATTTGGCAGGCCAGGATGGTAGTCACGAAAAATGTTAATATTTGGCGGGCAAACTGATTAGAGACTCCTCTTTTATTAATTTTGCCATTATTTGAAATGAGAGGTTGTTTGAAGAGTTTGGAAACATTTTTGAGCGTGCCTGTGAAAACGTCGGCTTCGTGGTGAACCGGTGCACCGACCGTCAGCTACAGTTTAACAAGAAAAAAGAAGACGTGGCGTTAAACAGTCATTGACGAAGGCAAGATAGGACGGATTCAGGCGACCATATCTGTCGTATCTTGTCTTCGTCGAAGTACGTCTTTTTTCTTTTTTTCGTCGGCTACAAATTTCGCGCCGGGATATTACCAGCTCAGTCATGCGTCCTTCGACTGCGGCATGACCAACGCCAGGTGCACTCACGAACAGCCTGCTGTTTCACCGAACACGGCTACCACAGAACAGGACGGAATTTCGGCTTCCTCGTAGCTCGTAGACGTATAAATGCATAGGGAAGAGAGCAAATCACTAAAACCGCTTCAGAATCCAATTGTCATGCCAAGCCCAAGCCAAAAAGGGGGGTCTTCCCATAAACCCCCATGACGACATGAATTACCAGGCGCAGTTTCCTCTCTAGTATGCTTACTAAGAAACTATGCTACGTGCACTGTCTACCGATGCACGCGCAATTGGCCGGACCGCATTCGCGCCATTCGCGGCTTAAACTTGGGATATGTCGCTGCTATGACGACCCCGGATTTATCTACCGGACAAAGAAATGCTGCTGAGAAGTAGAGGTAAGTGAGAAATTAGTCTCGTCTTTTTGTTTTATGTATCTAAAGAAGCAGAGTTGCTGTCTAACTTCGGTCCGCGTAAGCCGGTAGCCCTAACATTTTCGTGACTCATTTTGATCATTGCGTAGATATGAAAAGTTGATTTTGTACCCGTGTGCAAACAGCGTCAATTCTTGAACCATTTCAAGCCCTTCGTTTTCTGAAGCGTTGGTATCCTATCCGGATGTTTCTGCTCTTCGAATGTTTTCGCAGATGCTAAGCACGGTCGCGCGAATAGTGGCAGCGCTATACTGTACAGTCGCGTGGCATTTGAAGATAATCACGCGAGCGTCTACCGACCACGACGGTAACACCCCCGCGCGACGTGCTTTACTGCACCTGGTTCGAAGTTTGGAGTTCTTCTCTCCCCCTGGCGATGTTTTTCGAGCAGCCATCATTCCCGCGGCAAAACAAATAACGCCTTCCTCTTGTTTAATTGCGCACGCAGCGACGACGTCCCGCTTGTCGCAACAAAACGATATGGCAATAATTTTTTTTATCTGGAGCTGTACAAGATAGCGCAGAGGCGGTAAAAGTGACAGCAAGTCTGGAAAAGATGCTCACAAACATGCCATCTCAAAATACTAGGCATTTATAACACAATGGGTGCCTTCGCAGCTCACGATAACCGCAGAGAAAGCGCACACGTGATTACAACCACACAAAATTACCACAAAGCGGAACGGGTAGTTTACCAGTCGCGGGAGTGAAGGCTGCTTGAACAGCAACCGAATGAGAGGAGAATACATACACTAGGTCCCAGGTGCACCGAAAATGCTGCGCGGGGCATTATCGTCTTCATCGGTCAAAGCTCGTGCGATTACCTTCAAATCGCACACGACAGTACGGTGGCGAGCTCGCTGAGGGTTCTATCACAGCATCCTACCGAAAGCTGCGCGAACCGTCGCGCATGCGCTTTGCGGTTCGACCCAGAATTTCCTTTATGCGGGCATCGTGTCAGCGGAGTGTCTGCTTATTTTGTGCTGTGTTGCGCGTCGTCTGCTAATGACGTCTCGCTTTGAACCTCAAATCCTCGAACCTTGTGTGAACATACCTAATAAAAATCAAAAAGGTGTTTTTCGACAGGAAATTTTTGCCCAATGCGGTTGCCACATACCCTTTTACTTTCGTGACCAGATTGCTTGCGAAATAGGATATTTGCTAATCTGGAGGTACAACATTTTACTAGCTTCTGCGAGAAAGGTTTCGAAATGCACAAGACCTTCGCAATGAAACGCCCGATTTCCCAGTCAAGACTGGTTTCAGACAAGACGCCGTTTTTTCGCACAGGAACGCATGTTTGCGAGCTGTTACAGCAACGCTCGTGTAGCTAGAGGCAGTGAATAAGAAAGGAAACACTGGTCAGCAATCAACAACGGGATCTGAGTAAGTATAGAGCCGAATTTTGCAAGCATCAGAAGCGTCGGCCGCGCGACGACCACACTCAAGTGGCCGCGTTCTTTCCACCCTCATGAAGCGCTCTTCTGCATCTAGGACGTCGACATTAATTGTGGATTAGAACAGGAAGCAAAACAACGCTGCTGGAGGCACCATTTCGGGAACATTTAGACCCTGCACGCTTCAACAACCCGGAGGCTGGGGCGACTTCGCGCCTATTTTACGTAGCAGCCCCACAAAGGGTAAACATCATACAGGTAAACATCGTAGTCATTTGCCCGCTGAGTTATCGACCCTGATGCAGCCTATCGCAATCGAAACAACAATGTGGCACCGGGGTACCGAGAACCGAGTGGTCCAACGTTCTGGGCAAACCAAACATCGACGCGGCTTATGTATCTGTTGGGAAATGGAGAAATCAAGACGTAGCTCGTGGCACACAGAGCACCACTATCACAATAATTACAGTGTTGTTACCATCCTTCGCCATTAAAGGGGTTCGGTCGGGGGTCTCGGGCCTACTTTCTTTGACGACGCATCCTTTACCTGATGGGCTTTTCGCCACAGCAACATTCTTGTTTGTTGGTTTTGCGTAATTTCTGTGAAACTTCGTTGAATTTAACTGAAGGCCAGGTGTAGAGCACAGTCGTCCTCGCGGGTACAGTTTCAATGCATACACCGTGGAATTCCGGTGGCGCTGACTTAGCACCTATAAAAAAAAACGGTGTGACGCTGCAGCCCTTTTAAACTGGCATCAGTGAAGCCTCAGCACTCCTCAACATTGTACCATGCTCAGCGTTTGGGGGTCGTGGAATCCATCGCCCGGGACGTCGTCGCAAATATCGATTAAACAACGAGCTCGCTAGGTCTTTATCTCTCTTTCACTCCGAATGAAGTCTCTCAAGCTTAGGGAGGCATTTTAGACAGCACCGGTAGCAGAAGCAACAGCAGCGGCACCGGGGCTTTCCTAGGATTCGAGATGCCGTCCCCTTTCTTCCGTTTTTCTCTGCAGTATCTGTCGGTGCTCATCAAATATCCATGACTTGAGTGGGCCGTCGTCACCATGGTATATACCCGGATTGCCCCGGGGTACTTCTTCGCCTGTGCAGGAGAACATGGGAGCATGCGTAATTTACGGAGTAATCTTGCAAAAGAGTTTCGTGCAAAGGTAAATAGAGTAATGGGCATTTTGTCTGCAGTACGCGAAGGTCTTTAACTCGTGTTTACAAAGTCTGAATTCCAGCGAGATTTCCAACTGCATGAGGTTTTCTATTCACTAAACTTCGTTTCTCAGGGAATCTTTAAGCTATCAGCGGTAGTTCCAAGGTATTTCTTTACGTATGTGTTTTTGGCTTAGCCGTGATGTTTCAGGAAAGCACTGGATCTTGGCGCAACAACCTGCCAAGTGTGCACGCGTCTATTCTGACCTGTTTGTTTAATGTGTGGAACAGTTTTTGACATGGTCCTTACTGCCACTACCTGGTCGACAGCGGGTGTGTGGGTTGTTACATTGTGAACTGCGATATGTCACTCAGTAAAGCCTTTATCTAGGGCGATAGTCTTATATGTTTGGTGGGAAGGTTGATCTAAAATGACGCCGGTGTCGACACGACGGTCAAAACGATTCAAAAGGAAGCGTAGAAGCGCGTGAAAACAGGCCTGACGTGTATGCAAAAGTACGAATGATTATCAAACTAATTACATATTGATTAGTATATAATTTGTGTATTAATATTAGGTGGGTTAGGCTGGGATGGGGTGAATTAAGATGCATTAAACAAATTTCGGTGATGCGATCGATTGGCCTAGGTGGTATTCTGTGGTTATGAAACAGTAACAGCGCCTTTGTGCCGTGTCCTTTAACAGTCCCTGTCTATTCTTTCCGCTGAAGTGTTACAGAATACAGGAGGAATAAGAATAATTATTAAAAAATATTTATTGATTTATGATTGATATTAACAGAGATTAGGACGAATCAAGCTGACATAACGGTAAATTAAGGTGATTTGATTGATTTGGTTGATTGTAGGATTTAACGCACCCACGTACACAGGCGATGAGGCGCGTCGTAGTGGAGGGCTCCGGATTAATTTGGACCATCAGGAGATCTTTAACCTGCGCGGAAATCTCGAACACGCGAGCGTTTTTGCATTTCGCCTCCATCGGAAAAGCGGCCACCGTGGCGGGGAATCTAACCCACATCCTTGCTCAGCAGCACAACGCCATAACCGCATGAGCCACCACGGCGGGTTGAATTATGGTGGAATAAGGTGAATTAGGATACGTTTAAGGCAGAGTAAAGTGGGACTAAGGTAGACTATGTTGAATAAGGATTTATTAAGATTGAATAGGGTGAAATAAAATTTACTGGGATAGATTAGGGTAGATTAAGAGGGATTAAGAAGGATGCAGAATGGTAAAATAGCGTGATTGCTCCATCTACGTCAATGTATAAGGCACCTGTCACAAAAAAATTCCCGCGCCTTCCCGCGAGGGGAACACGAGTAAATGCAGAGCATTGGGGGTCGTTAACGCTGCGTAAAGTCGCGTTAGGGCGGGTATTTGGGTCGTAGGTGCGTTGGTGTTGGTTTGGGATAGAGAGAGGAGAGTAAAGTCGCGTTAGGGTGGAGCAAGCGTCAACCAAGGAAGGAAGGAGCAACACAGTGACTGAAGCACGAGCGACCGCTAGCCGCTTTATATTTGCAGCGCGCGCAGTAGAGGGAGAGCAGTACGGGGGGGAGAGCGCGCATGTGCAAGCAGCGCGCGCCCTTCCACGCCCCACAGCGCTGCTATCACGCACCTGTTACGCCGAGACCGCGACGGAGCGAACGAGCTGACTGCGACGCATGCGCGCGCCAGCTGCTGTTGAGAGAGAGGTAGAAAGGAGGAGAGGCGCACCTGCTGCGGACGCGGAGCTGTGGACGCCGTCCGACGCAGGAAGAGGCGAGGCTAAGAAATGCTCTGCATTTAATAACAGCCAGGCTTTCGAATTAAAAGTACGTAAGGAGACATGGTGTCTAGAATATTTTCACGGTTATGTTGTCTTTTATTTTGTCATATAGTGTATCTTATTAAAACACTCCTTATAATGGGGCGTTTGTAGTCAGTGTAAACTTAAGAAATCTTTAAGTGTAGCTGTATTTAAAGTTTCGATGTTAACCAGAAGCGTTACGGCTGTTACAACAAGTGGAACATTCTCCTAGCACTGGAACTTCTCCTGGCCTTCCTCGAAAAGAGGAACCCCATTCAACGGCTGTAGCCCAATGCCTGCCGGCCAGCCTACGCAGTTCTTTTCTCTTCCTTTCTCTCCCTCCATCTTTCTCTGTCCCCACTTCTTCTCCCCTATTCCCTTTCATTCCCCTTCTCCCCTTCCCCCGGACTGGGTTGTAGGCTGGTGAACTCCAAATGTGTTCAAAATATCCCCAGTCCACTTCTTTTTCACTTACCGTATCAATAGAGCACTCGATCACTCACACAACTATTACATTATGAATGCATTTTGCTCTTCAATGAATGTAACAACTTCGGAACAAACCCAGCACGTAGCAATGTTGTTGTTTGTTCTGAAGCCTGCCTAAATACACTGTCAAAACGTTATTAAACTTTTTGAAAATCTTGAACTTCATAACTTTAGAAGATGTACCCCATCATAATTAGAAGTGCCAAAAAACATCTAAATTGAGTGGTAGAGGAACAAGATCAATATATCTTTATATTATTGAACTCTTTGGTGTTTCTAACAGCCCTTTTTGTAGTTTCATCACCGAAAATGTAAAAAATTGAAAGAAAGTGTCCGGGTATCTTTCCAAACCGTCTCTTCTTATCCTGACGGTTCAACATAAATATCTGCAAGAGGGGCTTCTTCCCAACGGTCAAAGTACAACGCGAAGAAGCGGAAAAGCGGAGGCGTTGAAAAAGACAAGTAGTCAGGTACGGGTCGAGGCACCACAGGACTAATTACTCTCTGCTGGCGTGTAACGATGACTGATTGCTCCGTGCAGCTAATGACAAGATGAGGGTGCATGAAAGAACCGCTAATAACGCACGGGGTCATCACAATGTTCTTTTCGACGAATTATACTTGTATACTTTTTTACGTCTCTTAGCTTCTACATGCGTCAACTGTATGTGGGCCGCGTTCCTGGATGTTGTCTGGAAGAAAGAGTGCTTTTGTATCTGTTTTTTATCTGTTTGTATCTGTTGTGAAGTTTTTTTTTTGCTCTTTTACAGAATGTTACAGTTGTGTGTTTATTTCAGCAAAGTTGTTTACAGCGTATTGCTTCGACTGCCCGTTGGTGGTTTTATTCGAATCTGAAAAGAGAGCACGTTCAGTAGGGTAAGAGAACCTCCAGATGAGGGGTGCTCAGACACTGCTTTATCACTATTTACGGGTGCCACCTACTCAAAAGCATGTCCACGCATCTGATGTGTGAAACCAATCCATCGCCATCGCAGTGGTGATCATAAACTTTATTTTTAAAGCGACGGACGTACCAAAGGTTAGTGTAGAATGGAGCTGTAAATGTGGCCGACGATTGGGTCCGCTGTCACTTGATTTTATCCCTACATCGATGTAATTGTCTTATTCTTCTGTGTCTCTGTCTCGTAGCCGCTCCTTCACCCTGAGTGTACACCAATTGTCAGTCCTCCTCATCACATGCCCAATCCAAGTATCACACTTTCTCTGAATTCTACTGTGCTGCCTTATACCCGCATTTTCGCTCTGATACGGGATACTCTTTCAAAATCCCCAAAACAATTACGAACACCCGTAAAAGTAGCTGCCGGCGTGTAAACGTTTTCAACCATTCTTGAATATTATTACGTGAAATGTAGGGCGGAATTGTCTCTCAAGGCAATGTAGCAGGGCCTTCCAAATTCAAATCCAAACTAAGGAACTTCCAAACTTAAAAATTATAACACTATATGAATACCATGCATGCTGTTCAGTGTGCTAAGCACTGCGTGTATGCCCTTGAAAAAGATCTGCACAAATTGGGGTAGCACCCTGAAAGACTTCCCCGACTGGCTTTGCTCTATTCCCGTCCTCGCCCCACCAATTTTTACAATCTGAACTGAGCATATTTAGTGACACAGACTAAAAAACTCTGTGTGAAGGACCCTGAGATGGGAACAGGGCTTCTTGTGTAAACTGTGACCTTCATTTTTTTATTCACACTTCCCGCCAGGGCCATGCGGTCTCTCGTTTTATAAATTGTTTCACCCACCCTTCTGTATAAAATACGGGTACTCCTTCATTACTAACCTCGAGCACGCTGCGCCACCTCGAGCCTAATTAAAATTATGCAAAGAAGTAGGCTTAGCGACTATTTCGTGTACGCTCTCTTTTCTTTTTAGTATCACGCACGTCTTCTTTAAACATTGATACTGCACAATGGCCGCCTTGCTATCTCCCTTCAAGAATGGAAGACAAAAAAAGAAAGTACAGCTGCTAAGACGGTCACCCGATCTCTACATCTTGAAGACGGCACGCTGCCGTGTAGAGCACTTTTTCGAAACAGCGTTAAGCGAAGCGAGAAATTTTCGACGACGAGGTCAGTCTTTCTGTTTGCGCGCACTCTGATTACAAGTATCTGCTGAGCCCGTCAGCTGCGGGCGTCGTGTCTTCTAATGAGGACACCGGATGCGGCGACTCCGCTCGTTGGTTGAAATGAGCTAGACTCCTCCAATAACGTTTTATTCCCGGAAGCTTTTTAGGAGTTCTAGTAACGGGCAAGGGAGACAAGTTTTATTACGCGCTGAAGTGCACCGGCGAGACAAGAAACAACATTGAAGAGGAAAAAAATCGCCTTGCATCTCTGCCTGGTTGGCTGCAGATGTCGATGAAAGACGATAGTCTCCTACCGCCCTTGGCACGTGACACGTTCTCTGCTCCAGCCCCCTCTCACCCTCCTGCTCTTACACCCCCCCCCCTTTGCTCCTCCCATGATGAGTGCAATGGAGGTTTGCTTGTTTCAAAATTCCAACGTTTACTCTGCTGGCGCGCCATCTGTTGGCACCTTTTGTTTCCGTAGTTATTGAAACTGCTTTCGCGCACGTGTTTTGATTAGTGCTTCCTTTTATCTCGACTATCCTCAACACCGTTTTTAACGCGTTGTTTTTTTTTTGTCGCTGTATAAAAACCAATCCTAGGTGTTCTTTTTATTAAAAGGAGACTATTCTCGGTTATGTACTAACCGTATGACTCAAATATGCCTGAGGATTCCTATGCGCCAAATGATGGGACATGTACGACCCACGGCAGCAGTTTTATTATTTTCAACCAGTTTTTTTCTGTAGAAACATAGTCAATGTTCAAAAACGTGTTCATCTGTTTTTTTATGACCAAGCTACTCAATCGAAAGAGCCAGAAAGTGGCAGACAGAAAAGGAAAGAAATTTTGCGTTTATGTACCCATCAACCTAAAAACATTCTTGTACCCCGCCCTTCATTTCTCTCGTACTGCCACCTTGCCTTCAAAACCGTCTAGGCTGCGGTGTTCACTTCCAGACAGTGCCCAGGGTACAGGGCGATTGTCGATTCACAAACATGACGGCTTAGTTCCCGCCAAGAAAACAGTTCTTACCCAACACTAAGTTAAGCTACACGTTGACCATCTGGATCCTTGATTATCCTTGGGCCCTTGATAGCAGGGCACATGCAACCGAAACAACGGATAGTTTCAGCGGGCATGATTGTCATCGTATCTTCAGCGGGTATGATTGTCATCGTATCTTTCCATGCTATCCCCGTTAACGTGACCACACGATTATGGCTGACAGTGTTTATTAAAAGCCTGAGATCATGTACGTGTGTGCAGTCAATCAAATACAACGCCTACACCCTTAAACACTAGAGTGCTCGTTGTGCGATACAATAAGGGGGCCAGCATTTGAATCCTATTATATGGTTCTCAGCAGTGTGGAGCTTCTCCGAAACGACTGCACTTTCTCCAAGAGTTTCCCCCCACCATTTCCATTTATTGCTTTCAGCTAAAGAAAACAAAAAGACGGATAAAGGTAAAAGAGCAGGACTGTTCTTCTTATGTAACACAGGATTTCAGGGAGACAATTTGCGTTTCTGAAGCGCGAGCGGAACTTTGGAAACCCTTAAACTACGTGCACACTAGCGTCGAACTTGCCGTGCCGCCCTGCCGAGGGCCGCCAGCGGCGTCGTACCGCTGCGGGCGAAGCTGCTGGCGGCCGTCGGCAGGGCGGCACGGCAAGTTTGACGCTAGTGTGCACGCGCCTTTACTCTAGAGGTCGCTAATCTCTGGACGTACACTTTAGCGCCCTGTTAAACGCGGTAAAGGCCGTAGCACGGTATAATCCAACATCGCCAACCCGCTGGTCAAAGACAGCTGACGGAAAGTCAATTTGCGGTCCAAATTTGGTGTCAGAACAAACGCATAGTAGAGGGTGAGGTGTACACATGACGAATGATAATGCCATTTTGCGTATCTCTAACCTAATGCAGCTGCGTTATTTGGTGACGTACGACGCGGCCTCAATTTCGGCCAATGACAACGGTCGGTTCTCCGCGCCGCAGCTTGGGTAATATGATGTGCTGAACGCAATGAAAGTTGGCAGGTTCCGCGAAAGGAGCAATTACAATATGTATGCTTTAAAAACAGTGCGGCAATACGGCACTTCACCAACAATTTCACTATGGCATCTCTGACGTTAATCCCTTAGGTAACTTTGTTACAGAAACATCTCCAGCATTCCCCATCAAAAAGCCAACCGCTCAGGAACATTACATCGCAGCAGTAACGTGACATTTCGCACAGTGAGGAGTCGACTTGGGTATATGGCTTAGAACCAGGCATTTCAGAACTACAAAAACATTTAGCCTAATTCGATGTCGAAAGTAACCACCAATACATTTCAAAGCAATATTTTTCATGGCTCAGGAAGCCGCTAAAGTCACATTACTATCTTTAAACAATGCCTACAGTAGTGTTGAGCCTCAATAAGAGCTGTGCAAAAATTTATTGCAATAGTCTTAAACAATCCAGAGAAGTAACTTCTCAAAGAAATGCCGCAAGCCAGAATGCTGCACCGGAAAATAATAACCCTTTATTATTAGGAGCCCTCCAATGACTTCGGTTCGAAGTGGAAGAGTCAGCACTCGGTGTACTCTGTCACGGCGAGTTTCCAGTGGCTACACCCTACCATTCAGCGGTTCTGACCCCAGTGTTCTGGTCAGGTGCGTCCGCTCGGCTGTTTTCTTCTGACCTGCAAGTCCCAATTCCTTTGGTAAAAAGGGTTTCTCGATGCATGTCATTGAAGTGAAATCGTTGAGCTTGCATTGTATACACTCCCTTTCTGAAACGGGACTGGCCGCTTCAGACTTAGATTGTTTATTTCTGTGAAATATCTGTTTTGTGTGTTTTGTTATCCTCGGGAACACGTAATTTAAGCAAAAATTAGGATTGTACAACAAGTATTACGTGATTCACTAACATGACGTCCCGCAGGTTATCCCCGCAATTCCAATTTTTATTGTGGAAGAAACCCTTCCCGCCGATTTTTCCACATTTTAGGATATTGTAATCTTGTAAAGAAAAATTGTGGTTTTTTCTTCTGTCATAGGAATCCGTAAAACACGAAAGTGAAATGAGCAGCGAAAGCTGCAGCTGAGCATAATTTACGGGTCGGCGGCTGTCTCGTGGGTGTGCTTGCCCAGCGACGTCCTGCAGAAGGGCCGCTTCGGAAAATGTGTACTGGCGTAATTTTTGTGACGGATATGACGTCAGTGAAATCTTGGTGTATCCCAGCATAAAACACTTTTGTGTTAAAATACGAAACCCGAAAACAAACAACCTTAACTATAACGAGGTCTTTGGTTCTAAAAGTTGCTTCGCCAGAAGAAGACCCTGTGTGAAGGGTTGCACCCTTTACAGGCCGCTTGCTACGTTTTACTGACGTCACTTCCGTAACGAATGTGACGTCGCTCAAATGTTGTGTAATCGGGAATAAAACACTGGTGTGTTAAAATAAAGCAATTATGCTAGTATTTAAAACTTTACGGAGAGGCGTTCAAACTGGGACCTGGGTGTTTTTGCTAGTCTGTTGTCAAACGTGTCTTCGCTGCAAGGCCTTTTTATTGCTAGCGTTCAGCTCGGAAAATAAAAAAACGAAAACCGGTGATGTTTAAATAAAAGGTCATTGAGAAAGCATTTGCCTGAAACTAGATGTTGTGGTTTGGCTAGAGAAGAGTATGATTACGGTGGTCACCAGCGCTTGGCAGACGTGCTAAGCGGTAATTGCAGAGTTCCTTGGGGTACCAGCGAAGCCTCCTCGGATAGCCGCTAAGAAGATTCAGTTATTTTGTAGAGAAAGGGGTGTCAACCGACGAGAAAGCAACGATGGTAAGACGCAGTCGTTGTTCCTTCATTTAGGAGTATTCTAGCGTAGGCATTAAAATTGGGAAATGTTTGGTAAAAGAAAACAAGGGAAGAAAAATACATGTTCTTCTTCATTTGTCTATGATATCTATAGTTTGTGAGATTTGCATCAAAACTGATATAAATAAAATATTAGTGTATTTTTTGGTGCCCCTATTTATTTGTTTACTCCTACCTCGTCTTTTAGAATATGTAAGTAATAAACAATCCAACGCCGGCAAATATTTGGTTCTCAACTTTTCCCGCCAGCTGTATTGCGCGGAGTATTGGCGGCCATTGTACAGTACCTGTTCGCAATCTAGGCCAGACCTAGCCATATTATTCATCAGTTAAAACAATTTGGTACATTTTCAGGAACGATAGCCTTAGTACATCAAGGGGGATCTGTAATAAAATACGAAGCCTTAACTAGAGACCTCTAACACACCCAAACGTGCGTCAAATCAAAAAAGGGCTCTTCACCCTGTTTTTGTCATTGCCTTCCATGCCCTCCTACAGTCGCCGTTCTAGTCGAGACATTACCGCAATAATTACGCTTTGAAAACTATATTTAGCTGGTTCAGAGGGCTTCCACATCTTGTTTGTTTCTTAACAAAAGAGAACTTTTGCCACCAGTACTCCACACATATTAACAGAAAGGGCTTCAAACCCTGATTAGCATTAGTTCTTGGAAAGCAGTTTCTTCAAACCACGGACGCGTCCACTCCTATGGGACTGTAATTGTAAGCGCCTAACCTGGGGTACCCGCAGAGATCCTTTACGGTTGAGAAGAAAAAAAAAACGCGCCTAAGCAAACACTCCTGCTTGATATTCATCGTGGGACGTCCTTCAGTGTTGAACAGGTCTTCCACTCCACATACACATTGAACTATCATCTACCTGATTTCATAGCAACTTCCCAAGCGGTTCATTTGAATAAAAATAATGGCCGCCACTCAAGTTGGCTTCGCGCCGGTCACGCAATTCGGAAAGTGCACAAGAGTTTCCTTCTCTGAAATTATCTTCGCCTCCAAAGACGGATGCAGGATGCTATCATTCCTCTCGAAAGGAAAAAAAAACCCGGCTACAGAAGGCTTCTTCGTTTCCTTGAGTGCGAGAAAAGGGCATCCAAGGAGGCGACGATTGGGAACCACAGTGTGCCCAGTTAGGACAGTTAATCCTAAGGGCATTTAAACGAGATACTGTTTCTTTTAAATCTTAGTTACTGAATCAACTTTGTACATGGGAGTTTCTTGACAAAGTGCCGGAGTGTCACCCCTGGGTCCAGCAGATCACCGTGAGAAAAATTTTAAAACTAAACCTGATTGATTTGATTGATTGATTGTGGGGTTTAACGCGCCGACGCAACGCAGGCGATGAGGCGCGCCGTAGTGGAGGGCTCCGGATTAATTTTGACCACCTGGGGATCTTTAACGTGCACCGAAATCTCGTACACACGGGCGTTTTTGCTTTTCGCCTCCATCAGAAAGGCGGCCGCCGCAGCCGGGAATCGAACCCGCGACTGAGCCACCGCGGCGGGTTAAAACTAAACCTGATGTCCGTTATGGCTCACCCGTAAACTTTACCTTATTCCAAACACCGAACGCACGCATTATCTGCAGTGTTATGCAATTTTAACGCTACGGCTCTGCATAACGTCAAACTTTCACATTCACTACGTTAAGTTTGAGATGACAAAGGCGTGCGAAAAAAGTGTGAGTGGTTCCTGGCGAGCCCAGATGTTGTTCGTATGATGGTTTTGTTTGGCAGAATGAAGGTCCCGGTAAGCCTCAGCGCGATTCCGGTTCCGCTCCTGAAACACTAGCTGGGTAAGCAACTTGTTCGAGTGGAGGCCGCTGGCGGGAATAAAACATCTGCAACTGGTGTCTGTGACCGATTCTTGCTGAGGAGCTGTGTTTACCGCATCGTCACCATCAATCCTCCGCTCTTCATCCTCCTTTACCTTCTTATCTTGAACTTCAGTTTGCTCCCCCGCCTTTTCCTGCCTATCCCTGCACTCCACCGCTTCACTCCCTTCAATCTTCTCTGTTCTATTCCTGAATTTGGGCATCCGCCTCCATCGTTTTGTGGTGCTCGAAAACGACTAAAAAGGCTGCTAAACCTGGGGGATGTCATCAGGCACGCTTCTCAGAGGAAAAAAAAACGACGTGAACAACTAGCAGTGTTTTGAGGTTCGCAGTGGCACTGACATCAGCGGCCCCTCTTCAGCAAGCTTCGCGGAACCCAGCTGCAGAATATTTAGGGACGATTTTGCAGCCCGCAAGGCTGCATCCTTCTGACGACGATAAAACGGAATCCTTATCTATCGTCTAAAATGTCTACGAACCAACGCCTCTCAGGGAAGCCCCGCCAGAAGAATAGGCAGCGAGGGATATGTTGCAACGAGAGTCTGAAGCTATCATCGCTTTCCTCGATTTTGCTTTTCCCACGCACACACAGCTTGAGGAAAGGAGCTATGGAGAGGAGCGGCAGAAAAGTGGGGCGCTTTATCCCTGCCAGCTGCTGGTCTTCCCGTGACTTGGCGGGGAATATTCAAATGAAAACAGGAAGCTACAGCCGCGGGCGATATTGCGATACCCACGGCCACATATGCGTCGGGGATGGCGAGTGGAGAGGCAACCCATGGGTGTGGCTTCGAGAAAGTTTGCCGAGTGTGCCAAGTTCTGTGCAGTACACGCGCTTTCTGCGCGCTGCTGAAGCGGGCCGGGGTCAGAGGAAAAACATGTGGCCCGGTGTACCATTCCAAACCACCAAAGTGGCTTGTGCGAATAAGGGTAACATCCGCTTCCTAGTCAAGCAGAGCTGAGTATTTCCCTAGTAGTGCCAAGAATACTGCTGGGAGCGTCAAGTTTCATATAATTCCGCATTGTGCTGAAAGATCAAATAAAATCAAATGAAATCCTTATATTAACACCTATACATATCCCCAGGAGGCAAAGCAAAAGTAGACCCAAAAGTCTTGTAATTGGGCCAACGCCTCGCGTTTACACATACGACAGGTGTGTACAAATATGCTGTTGTCGACAACAATGGTTATGTCAGCACAAACTTTTATACAGTACGTCAGTTGGTACACGAACAATACTGGTTGATTTTATTTATTTATTTATTTATTTATTTATTTATTTATTTATTTATTTATTTATTTATTTATTTATTTATTTATTTATTTATTTATTTGTAGATACTGCGATCTCGTAACGAGACAGACCTTAGGAGGGTGGGTTACATCTTTGTAACGAGTACATAACATGACAGAAAGTTATACGGAAACATAGTCGATCGCAGGTAATAGAAACAAAAGACAGCAACAACAATCAAAGCAAGTGCGCCTAGAATAAAGATAATGAACTTAGTGAACCGACATCGTTCGCCAGGTCATTCCAATCTGCAATGGTCCGTGTGAAAAAAAAATATTTAAAACTTATTTTGCGGAACAAGTGGTGTAATCATAAGGGAGTGCCGTTTTCTGGTAGCATAACCTGAAGAAAAAGATAAAATGTGCGACGTATCTACACGGTAGTGCCCTTTGACTAACTGAAAAAGAGATTTTAAGCGACAGATGCGATTTCTCTCGGAAACTGATTGGAACCCTATTCTGTTTAGTTCAGTAATGGGGGAGCAACCATATGAGTTATATATAAATCCAACTGCTTTATTTTGTATTCTTTCTAATTTTTCTATATTATTCCTAGTGAAAGGGTCCAAAAGGACGACTGCGTACTCCATTATCGGGCGAATTATTGAATTGCAGGCAAGAAGGCGTAGATCGGGTGTGGCGGACTTTAACGAACGCCTTAAAAAACGTTTCCGAAGACATTTTGCGGTTTCAACATCAATATGCTTCGTCAAAGATCCGTCATTTGAAATCCAAACACCGAGATATTTGTACTCCTGTACTTCTGTATGTAAAACGTTGTTTGCTGTGTAAGAAAACAAAAGCGGTCGCTTTTTATGTGTTATTCTCATAAATACCGTTTTTTCAAACTTTATTGACATTTGCCACTTATCGCACCAAGAAATTACTTTCACAAAGTTTTGTTTAGCCTGGCCTGATCTTCAGCGGAAATAATTTTCTCATATAATACAAAATCATCAGCGTATAGTTTAACTGGAACTGACAGGTCTGTGACAATGTAATTTATAAACAAAAAAATAAGAGCGGGCCTAGAACCGATCCCTGAGGGATACCGGAATCAACGGTTACTTTGCCTGAACAAACTTCATTCAGAACAACAAATTGGTTGCGGTTCGACAAGTAGGCTTTGATCCATGTTAGTATTTTTTCCTTTCTGATTATACAGCCTAATTTGTGCAGTAATTTAGTAAGCGAGACTTTGTCAAATGCTTTACGGAAACCCATAAATATAACATCTATCTGTTTACCTTCATTTATTGCCTGTGAAAAATCATGAACAGTTTCAACTAATTGTGTCGTAGTGGAATACCCGCGCCGAAAACCATGTTGTGCATTCGTCAAGACATTATGTTCGTCGAGAAGTTTAATCACATGTTTATGAATAATATGTTCCAGTAATTTGCACGTTTTTGATGTCAGGGAAATAGGGTGGTAGTTAGAAATGCATGCTTTGTCACCATTTTTATGCAAGGGTTTAATTTTAGCGGTTTTCCAGTCTTCCGGTAGAACACCTTCATTGAGAGATCCGGTATACAGAATGCATAAATATTTTCCGCACCACTCAGCATATTGCTCCAAGAAGGCATTGGAAATACCATCAGGTCCCGTAGATTTTTTAGTTGCAATAGCAAATTTGATGCACCATGCTCAGAAATACAAATATCCGGAACAGTGTGTAAATCCAACATATCAATGATGGATTCGTGATCGCGAAGGGAAAAATTGGGGAAATAATGAATGTCATTGCTCCGAGTTATGGTGACGGCGGTTAAAGTTAGTACAACTGCTTTATGATCAGAGATACCTGGCACCACTTCGCACAAAACATGTTCTTTTATATTGCCGCTCACAAAAAACAGGTCCAGAATAGACTCTAAATCCTTTTGTATTCTAGTAGGGTCGTTCACAATCTGCAATAGATCAAAGCTAAACGCAATGTCAAGGATTTCATTTCCTACAACACTGTCTGAGCGGGATGACAGCGCGTCCCAATTTATGTTTGGCAAATTGAAATCCCCCGTGATAATAAGTTTATCGTCCAGTTTTACATTGCAACGTAGGTAATCTTTAAAGGTTTTAAAATACCAATTGAAGAATTTGGAGGCCTATAAATGGCTCCAAGAATATATGCAACATTATTAATACACACTTTGCAAAACACACTTTCCATCTCTTCCACATCAGGCATTCTCAAGACCTTTACGGATTTTTTTGGAAAGAACGGCGATCTCTACGAAAAACATTGTAATTATTTGGCACGAATTCACTGTCGTATATATCCTCGTGTAACAATATTTCTGTGAGCACTGCTATGTCACGACCATGGGAAAGTAGCACACTTTCTAGCAGGGCTGTTTTGTTAACTACACTTCGGCAATTAATATTTAAAATGGAAAGGGCTTCTTTGGTTCGTCTGATTTGTTTTGAAGGTCATATAACAGTCTTGGAGATTTTGCACTGCTTGTTTTTTTTATCATCCCAAGTGAGCATACTCCCGTCCACGCTTAATTTTTCAAATACTAGTTTGACCTTTGCCTCATTTACGCGCTCTTCGGATGAACTTTGCGATAGCTTTTTTCTAATTTCTCGAATATTGGAAGAAAAATCATCCGATATCGAGACAGTAGTTCCTTTGAGTATGGGGCAAGCCATTAACACTGCCATTTTTTCACGGAAGTTGAAGAACTTAACAATTACAGGGCGGCTATTGCCGCTCCTTTTACCCAATCTGTGGCATCTTTCAATGCTGTCTGTGGTCACTCCGAGTTTTTATTTAAACAATGTATCTTTAATGGCAGTGATAAGGTCTTCAGGTTTTTCGTTACTTTCTTCCTCTAAACCAAACACAATCAAGTTGTTTCTCCTGCTCCTATTTTCTAGTTCGTCAACCTTGTTGGCTAGAGCTGTCGCGCGCTTGTGTACGGAAGCCAATTACGCAACGTTCACGCAATACAACCACCCCTATGCGACGCATTTACTCGAGTTCCCCCCGTGGGAAGATGCGGGCGGGCGTTTTTTTTTTTTTTAACAGTTCCCTGTCCGTCCCTCCCACCGTTTATGCTGTTGTTCCGAGACAAACAGGGCAACCAGAAGCTCTAGCAACTTTCAGCGCGGATACCGCGTTGGGGAATACCGGTTACGAGAACTCGAGATTTATGACGCGGCAAATCCCAGTGGCAACCGCAGCCCAGCCAACCCCCTCCGTGTTCAAAACAGGCTTCTACACTTTCATTAGTCTCAGCTGTCTGTTGTTTGCAAATGACTTGCAAAGCCTTACTATGCCGCATTTTTCAAGGTCATTCATGGCATCGTAATGACCTGTCTGGGCGTGTCGTTCAGCGAAAACGCACTACGTGACTGGGCGATGGTTTAAAGACTGAGATATGAAAGCACGTGCTGACTGAGTTTGCAGGAATGACGGCTAAAGAAACACACGATGCACGCGCCCCAAAGCGCTGCTAAACCGGCGGATTGCTCGACGCGTGGTTTCAAAGCGAAGCTTTTTACCTCTACCCCCCAAAGGTTCTGTCGCGACAGTTGGTTTCAACAGAAAACTCGCGCGAACAAACAAAAGAAGTTACAGGCAGCACTAGGAATCGAACCTGGAACGAATGAAGAAACGGAGTGAGTGCCCGTTGTCTTACCCATTGAGCGACGAGCCCACACGGGAGCGGGGGAGACAGACGGTGCCCTAAGAGCAGATCTGTGGGTTTACCTCCTGCGTTCTTGATGAATGCCTTGTGATAGTGTCACGTGACCTCTCGCGCCACTGTGCGCTCCGTTCATGGCGCGTGTAGCAGCCGCGTCAGTGCCTGGTGCATGCGCTAGGAGCTAGTAAAAATTAAAGGAAGCTCACACCAATGCATGTCATCTCACCTCTCCGTCTCTGCCACCGATCTCGTCACCTCCGTCGGCGGCGGCAGAGACGGAAGGAAAGTGAAGTCGTCTAACACCAGGTTGGAGCTTCCTTTAATTTTATAAAAAAAAAACTTCCGCTCATGTGCCTCCCCAGTACAACACAACCAAGCACCATTCATAGATCACACATTGATTTAAACTTAGCAGAGGATGTCCCTTTGAAGTAATAAAGGGTGTGGTTGAGGACATTTCACTTGACTCTGCTTTCATTCTTTGGGGAGCCGCGTGTGGGAATTTAAGTGACGTCGCGTGGGTAATCGTTGTGGGTACGTGTCGTTTATAGCTTCGCTTTCCAACCACCTTCACGGGGTGGATTGGCATGCATTTTTTTTCGAAGTCATCACGTGTTTAGGGAATCATAGCCAAGGAGGCAAACCAACGTGTTACCATTATTTTGTACGATTATCAACATTTTCTAACTCTTATAGCACTCCAGGCCACGTGTGAGCTCGATAGGGGCATTTCTTTGCAACCCAAGTCTTCCCAGCGATTCCACCAGCAGATATTTAAAAATGGTCGCCCGGAAACCACAATTCACGCCATTATGTTTAGCTGGTCAGGGATGTAATCTTGCATATTTCTAAAGCAAGTCCATCCTGGTGTCACATGCAAACGCCGAATTGAACATTTTAATTCCGGTATATGTCGCGGCCGTCATTTCTTTATTAATGGGAAGGCACTTCCTAAGCATGAACACACATTGCCTTTCTACTTACCGAGATGAAATGTTCTTAAGGGAACCTCAGACTCTCATTAAGAACGTTTAATCCTTCCTTATGTTTTCTTCCGAATGTTTTTACCCACATGCCACCCAGCAAATTTCTCGGCCACGCTGACAACAGCTCTTACCACGTTTCTGTCCTCATTTCGCGGCGACCAAGAGTGAAAACAACAGCTGCACATGAAGTTCCACGGCTAATCGATATCCTCAGATTACACCACTTGTTTAAATAACATCACTTTACGGATTTGCTTTACTGCTCTACGTACTAGCCTGCATCTTTTAATAACCAGATGTTTACGCTGTCAGCGCCAGAGACGCGCCGTCTTTCCTCGAAGAATACACATCCTCTCTGTGCTCTCGTGCCGCGGTGACAGCCTCATCTCGGGCAAAATTCAAAGGAGTGGGAAGTGTCCCGTAAGAAGCAGCAAACAGGCAATGGAAACATCAACGGGCGGACGCTGAAAGAAGACTAAAGAAGAAGCGTGCTGTCTTGCGCGTCTTCACCGCAGTCACTTCCGCTGAAAGTGTTTATGGCTTCCCTCCACAATGTATCTCACACGGACACCCTTTTTTTTTCTCCGCGAAATGGGAAGTAAAGAAGGGGAGGGCATTCTCCCGATGAATGCGTTATCTGGGAACCGGTGTTTGGTTTCTCTAAAAATGAAAGACTGAAGAAAGGCAGCGGGGTTGTTGCGGACTGCCGCGTTTGGTTTTACAACCCCTGGGAGCCACACTAGCCGCAGGTACATTGTACTTTACACTGCGTAGGTACCTAAACACAAAATCTACTCCTAGACATGTCAAGATTTCAGATAAACAAATAATACTCTTTAATTGTGTATATTTCATATATACACAATTTTATACATACACAAGCTTTATATTTTTATTTGAAGCTATACGTACGGGTATTTGAGCCGTCGCTACTTTCTGGCGGTAGAAGTAATCATGACGGCTTAGCTTCGTCCAGTGGGTATGTCAGAATAGCCAGTTAGAATATTTTCGTCCCTGGCAAATAAGAGGTGGTGACTCGGCGGCAAATTTTAGAGGACATCTGCCACGGCACTGGGCAATCTACCTTAGTGGATAGGACATAATTGTGGGTAGGAATGTAGGCGTAAACCAATGAGGTGAGAATTGTGGGTGGGTAGTTCACAGATATATACTCTGACCTAAACCTGCGTGGTTTTCTTATCGTTCTTGCTTTAGCTACTATCACCTTACTGAAGTCTTCGTTTTTCTTGTTTATTGGTTTTTTTCTTGTTGTTGCACGCGATGCTGTCGCTATGCACTCCTTGACAAAGCCTCCGCCGCCGCCCCCCTTAATGCAACACCCTCGGGTCCTTAAGGGTGAATAACTGAAAGGATGTGAAAAATAAGGAAAGGTTTGTGTTGACGAGTAATTTGTCTACAGGGAAAAAATTCGCAAGCTCATTAACAAAGTAAGCCCTAAAAAGGCTTATACACAAAAATGCCTCCTGAAAGAGCATTTTGATGTGGCCTAACCTTTGCTCTCTGTCATATTCATTCATTCGGTGGCGGGATACGTTTTAATAAAATCTCGTGGATGCTTAAAAAAAGAGGGGGTCAGACCAATTTATTTTTGGCTTCAACTAATTACACAATTTCGCTTGCGGCAGGGAGCACGTCTGGCGAGGAAAACAATCCAGCCGCATATTTTCCCCTTGCTGCAATAAGTGCAGCGGCTTCACCGCCCGAACCGATAAGGCTTCAAAATTTTCACGTCAACTGTGCTTTCTACGCGATACTCCCGTCTTTCTTTGCGACTTGTACTTAATTTACACTTAATAATGGCACCGTAGAGTACCCAAAATTCCTCAAGGTCATACCGGCTTTATGCCTACACATCATGAGCTCCAACGATTTATTATTGTCTCAGTGGCGATTCTAATGCGTGACAAGAAGACGTACGTGACTTCTGCGACCAATGGCTTCCAAAGATTACTGAAATCAAGACTGACATCGCTGGCGGCCATCGACTACCATTCATAAACTCCCCGACTTCCTCGAAAGTGACTCTACCCCCATAACCAGTGACGTGCAGTGCAGTGCTGCCAAGAGTAGAACATTCGGCGTCCATTGTAAGCAAACGTGACGGGGGAAGTCGCATGTCGAGGAGAAAAAAATACCTACTGCAAATTATTCGCCTGCGTCTGCCTTCAGCCATGGTAATTATGAGTAGAGGCGCTATTTTTTATCATTCCGCTTTGATCTGTTTCCGATTGAATGTGAAGTCTTCTGTACGGCCGCCTACTTTGGCTACGCTGCACGCAATTTGTGGGGTGGAGAACCGTCAATTCGTCCGGCTGAACTTGCTGCCCACCCCATGTTAGCTTGCAGCTCCGAACGCAGCCAAACGTTCGCATTCGCTTCCTCCGGCTAATGTGAAACGGGAAGGCGCACGATTTCTTGCATGAGGCCAGAAGCTCTGTACGAAAGAAACCATGCCCTACGTTTCATGCAGTCTCGTAATATCGGTTCCTGCAGTATAAATGTGCGTTACGTGTTCGCCCTGCAAAATGACGGTAGAAGCACAGGCGCGGTATGCACGTGCCGTCCGTCCGTTTTATATCATCGGTTTGACGGAACGTGTGACAAGCTTCTACACATAAAGCGCGAGTGTCCAAGAGTACTGACTGATCGTATGGACGCGTTTATCCATCAGTGTAATGGCAATACATTGCAACGTAGTACAGCTGTAAATGATCACGGGTACATGTGGAGTCACGGCGTAGGGTAGAGAGAGTCAATAAGGGGTTCTCTCCGGATTACGAAAATTGCGCTGAATACATAAACAGAAGAAGAAATACATACAATAAAAGACAGACGGACTTCCTCTGTTTGTCTATTCAGCGTAATTTTCGTAATTCATATAGCACCAACTAGCCCAACAGTACATGTTCCTGAAGTTGTCGCAGGGGTTTAGAACATTTGCAAAGGAGACTATTGTCTTTTGAGACTTCCTTGACGGGCTTCAGCACGGCTCAGGCACGTTTTAGCAACGGAGTTATATCCCAGAGTTCCCTGTGGTATAACATTTATCCTTTGGTGGAAAACGTTACCCTTTGCCCAAAGAGCATGCATGTGTCCGTTCGAGAACTACTTGAGGAGAAGACTTTGGCATATTGGACGCACGCGCACTTCAACAATCAAATACGCGTCCCGTAAGACGCGCAGGACTCAGTGAAACATCGTGTTTCGTCAGAAAATGCTCGCTTACGCGTTAAAATATTGAAGCAGCTGGCACTAAGGGGTGTAAGGCTAGAGAAACACCAGAGCTGGCAACCCCTCTTTTTTAGTCGGAGACCACGCCCTTACACGTATACACGTATTCTCTAACTTTTCACTGAAAGTTCTCCATGACTGGCAGGCCCGGGTCGTTTTCTCTGCAGGCTTTTACATCTCTTCCAAAGTGGACCGCGTTAGCACGCGCCACGTCCCCCGGCTACCGATTTAACGAACTCAGCCTCTATAGCTCGAACTCGGCATTTGTGCTACCCGCTTTAAGCGAACGCTCGTGTACTGGTGAGAACAACAGGCGAAAGATCACGCAACGAAAGCTGGGCAGAGTGCTCTAGGATGTCGAGCTGGCCGACGCCAGGTGCCCCCCACGAGGCGCATGCTCACGTGCGCTCTGTATTTTTGGGGGGCATTTTTGCGATCATGTCAAATGGCGCAAGCCCACGCGCAAGTGTGGACAACGCTGGCTCACGTGCGCTCGGTATCTTTTTGGTATTTTTTTTGCGAACGCCACCGGACCAAGCTCAAACGTAAACAGCTTTGCTCTTACAAAACCCGTTTTGTGTCCTCGTTTTCTTCTGGGCATTTATTTATACAAGAGTCTTTATTTGAAATATCGTGAAGTTGTCACACGCAAAAAAAGGCGACCATTCGTTTTATTACGGCGTTTATTGCTTCCACACGCTCACAAACGAACATGCACGTGCGCACCGGTGCACGCACCAGCGAACCTACGTGCAGACCTTGCTTGAGCACCTATAACCGCTTTCGCAACATTACAACACCATCATAAATTTGTCAGAAAATAGAGGTTTTTGAAACAAGGCAAGCACAGCGAAGAAAACCAGTGCGTGCCAAAAATGTATATTTTCCAACTTTTAACGGCACAGTTCGCCCGTTGCTTCTAAAACTTGCCGCGAAATAGACACGAAGTAGCTCGTCACTGAAGCGAACACAGTTTTCTTTGTCTCCGAAGATTGCGACCATTTCCCAAGGCAACTTTTCTGCACTCTTTCGAGCCACGAAGCTTCGGCACGAGGTAGCCATTACTGCAACATCCAATTTTTTCCCTCTCTAGAGGAGCCCTCAAGCACACCCTTTGTGACTCGTGAACGGCTGATTTTGGTTTCCCGGGTGATCGTCGTATTAGTGTGTCCTCACCGCTACTTTGACTGTGCTAATAGAACACCTATCGACGTAACCACACATGACGTGCTAATTGATCGTTTAAAGTGCAGTGAAAAGATTCATACGAACCATCTTTCCCTACCATCTTTCACGTACCCCAAAACGAGGCCTATTGCCCTCCTCTTAATAAAGTCATCCACGCAATTGCATTCCCCCACTTTGCCTCTTAGGAGCGCGCGGTTGTCGTTCGAAACTCTCTATGCGAGCCATTTCCAGGACCTCTAGTCAACGAAAGCAGTTGTAGTTGATCAGTCGACTTAACCGTGGCCTGTGTGTTTTCCGTGTCTGAGCGAGAGAGTGCAATTTTTACTGATCGGGCGCAGCGAAAAATAAGGCACCACGTCCCGCCACAACGGAGTCTCAAAGCACGAATC
Source organism: Haemaphysalis longicornis (assembly GCF_048455015.1). NCBI lineage: Eukaryota > Metazoa > Arthropoda > Arachnida > Ixodida > Ixodidae > Haemaphysalis > Haemaphysalis longicornis. Next base: position 54,011,933 of record NW_027526385.1, on the reverse strand, counting down.
CTCCCCTCCCCCTGCCATCTTAGGAGCATTGGAGGACCTACCTGACCAACCCGCACCGTGAACCTAACGTAGACTGCCGTATACGCACTTTTCAACAGACATTCAGACTTTCGAAATGACCCACGAATGAGTGGTATTTAGAACCCACAAGCCCGACAAAAATAATGCAGCCCCCTTTACAACTCATTTACGCCAATCATTTGAAGTACCATAAAAAGAGTGTAATTTAGAATCCACATGCTCAAAAAATATAATGCAGCACCCTTTACAACTCATTTACTCCAATCATTTCATAGCACTTCCGCATGACGGTGTTAGTGGTACATTTGGGTGCTCAATTGGGGCTCACAACGTGCAAAATGTTCATTATACACTAATTCAGCCCGCGAAGCGATAAAAAAAAAATTTACTGTGTTTGGAGGAAGTCATGGAGAGCCGGCCATGACCAGGGCATTGTAGACTGCGGATACACTCCGCCGGGCTGGTGCACAAGAAACACCAAAGCTTGTTCAATAAAAACTCACTGCTACCTAATCCTCCTTCAAGCGTGACAAATTACCCAAGATTCACGTTCGCTGAAGATTACAGTTGAAAGTGTTGGAGCAACTTCTTAAAATTACGGGTCTCAGGTCATCTGCTGCTATGCTCTATATCGAGCAGCCGACTATGTCATGGGTGGAAGGCTCCAGAGACAAACACAACCGAGAACACAGGACAAAGCGCTAGAATTCGTCTTACTATCTCTTCTCTTATCTTCATGGCAAATGAACGCGCACAATTCAGTGTTATTCGAGCCGGGTCGCCGTCGTCAGCTTTGAGACCGAGTATATACACTGCGAGGACGCAGAAACTATTTTGTACAGTCAAACACCACTACGACGAATACGTCTACTACGAAATAGCCTGTACAACGAAGCATTCCATATGACCTGACCAGATTCCAATGTTTTATATGTATTGTGAGCGCCACTACGGTGAGGACCACTACAGCAAATTTGCCTGTTTAATAATATTAATAAATTCATGCGTTCCCAGTCGCAGAGTTGTTCTTTGCTAACAAATGCACCTAGCCGCACACGTGGTAACACGCAGCTGAGAGGTGGGCTGACGACCGTAATGGATCCAGTTTAGCCACAGAACTGGACGACACGTTCAGTGCGTGTCACGGTGCAGCATCGGTTGTGGCGGCCAACGATTATGTCTCGGTAGACGAGCCGAACCTGGTTTCCTCTGACCTGACAACTGGCGACATGGTGGAAGCCATCACAGGGAAAAGGGACGCCACGAATGATTATGCAAGTAGTAATGAATAGCTTGCAGAGAAGCCAAGCGTTATAACTACCCGCGAAGCTGTAGCGGCATTTGACGCGATGAAGATATATATCACGTCACTCCGTGACCTCGCGCCGCAGCACGCCGTGAATCTCGACAGCATTAGGTCGACGGTGGTTGCGTATTCTGTATGACGCAAGAGAAAATTGTTCACCTTTTTTTCGCCTGTTGCATTTTAAATCTTATTCTTTCTCCCAGTATGCTTGTCTGTCTTATAGGGGATCAGTCATGTGCGCGACGCATATAACGAAATGGCGTGTATAACGAACAATTATCTCGGTCCCATACGCTTCGTAATGCAGACGTTTCACTGTATTTGAACGTAGCTTACAAGGAGTGCTTTACCTGTGGTAAAATATGGGTTACTCACAAAGATAACCATTGCCCACAAATACATTAGAGCTGCACTCGCAAATTATACTAGATATTTTTTCAGGGCAAATCAAAGGACTGCACCTCTTGGGAGGAAGGTTTTTAAACTTTGTAGTTTGGTCACTCAAACGTCCACGTATTGCAGACACAAACCGTTGAGGCTGAAATCGGTTGCGTGAAAAAAAATCTTGCACCGCTCTTTCAAATGACGGCGATGATGGAACGCGAAGCTTTCTCGTGGCGGTTTCTTTGGTTGATGTCAAAGTTCTCCAAACCACTTCGACCATGTCGAAGTGGAACCATCGGATAGACGCCAGCTTCATAACAGGAGGTACCCATATTTGATTCGTGCCGCTGTATACGTCTCTGTCTTTTACTTCGCCGTTTTCGCGTTACTGACAGCATGAGTAAGAAACTAAAGCTTCGCTTTAAAAATATTTTAGTGGTGTCTACACTGTGTACACTCCGTACACTGTGGGTAAAAGGAGAAGCTCTGTAGTGACCTTACGGCCCAAAGAAAACTTCCTTTGGCTGAACAGTGGTTTATTTCATAAACGCGTAGCCCAAACAGTAACGTCGCGCGTATTGGTGTAGGTGTAGCTGCGCTGCAGAAAAAAAAATATTACAAGACGCTTCCCCCAGAGCGTCTCCTGTGATGGGGACCACATATTCACTCAGTTTCATACTCACCGTAAGTACTCTTCACTCTTTATTGTAAAAGAAGTTAATATAAAGAGCAGAACCAGCTATTTTCTCTGAGCCTGATCAGCTTTCTTCGAGGCATCTTTTGCTTTTTTATTGTGTTTACTGAAAAGGATTCACGAAGTAAACCACTGATACATTCTAAGATAACCTTTTTGCAAAATACACTAGGACTTTTTTTTGGATATGCGTTGTTAGTTGAGCTCAGTCGTGAGCGACGCGACGCCGTATCCCCAACGAACTGCCTTTACTTGACGCTTCCACATAACTCGACTCAACAAAGTTTTAAAAAAAAATAATTGATCATCTATAGGTGGATCCTTTCGAGTGAATCACATTCCTCTCCCTTACAAACTTGAGTATCTACCATACGGCCGCGACTTCATATCGCTTCAAAATTCGCTTATACGTGTTTCTCACACGCCCTTTACGATCTCCATCCACACACTTTTCCAACCTTGCTTTGCGTTCCCTCTATCTCAGCTGTCACTTCTGCTCCCTTTGCGACAGCATTGGCAGCCTGTGGTTTATTTCATTGTTCATTGGTCTCGTCATTCAACTGCCGCTATTCTCGTTTTGTTTTCTTTTTCCGCCTACTCGCCCCTACACACGCTTCACACTCTATTTCCCAATACGCATTCACGCGCCCAGTGGCGATCCAAAGATGCACCCACAGCGCATCCAAAAAATGTTCGAGCAACATGTTGGAAGCCAGGATAGTTTGCCACATCGTGCAGACACGAAGCTGAAATCATGCATTATTGAATTCTGAACTACTTCGGGTGGTGCGCAACTAGTATTGTAAGAAGCATCAAACTTCGCAACCATCCGCTAGTTTAATAAAAATGCGATGCACTATTCCGTGTCTTTTTCTAACGGCTCAGCCTCGTTCATCGCGCTCCAACGATCGCCAATGCTTCCTTTGCTTTTTTCACTGCTGAAGCATCGCTTAACTGAGGAGGGCCGAATGCCAGGCGAAGCAGAAATTACGTAATGGCGCAATTAACTCCGGCTGGGGACTTCGATATGACATAATAGCGATTCCGAGGCGACTCCTAAACGCTGAGAAAAGAGCGTTAGGCCTCTCCAGTGTTTTGCAACCGCTTTGCAGTAGTCAGCTTCCCTTAGGAACGAACCAAGCGCCGCTACCCGAACGTTGGGACATAAATAGTTACACAAAAAGAACGCTTTCAGAAGAGTAAAAAAATCCTAGCAAGAATACCACACAAATACACAAAGGCAGACGGTTATAGAAAAAGAAAATGTGGCTTAGAATGGGCAGGCAAGCTGTCTCTCTTAATGTGGTATTTTTGTGTGTGCTTGCAAAAGAATTTGCCCTATTTCTATGGTGGCCGTTGTCGTTCGCGAGCTAAATTGGCCGTGTTAACAGCTCTCAGTGCGAGAAAATTTCGTAACCGGCCAGTTTTGCGTTTTACGATATCACCGCGCAGGCGCATATATACGGCGGGAACGCTGGCGGTCGACTTGTACGGTCTTTTGGTAGAGTACTAACTTTTTGTTTTCGTTTTTTTACGCAATCCTTCGCCATTAGCACTTCTTTTGTTTTTTATGTTTGTATTTTTTGGGGTTTACCCGTGCTCCCAGCGAGCGCTGTCAATACCGGATGTGCTAGAAGGACCAAGAGAGTTTGCGGCAATAAAAAGTAACCTAAAACTTCGCCCACGGGTAGATAAAGTCATACGTACTTTTAAAAGGACTGTTTTACAATGCGTTTATAATAGTGCTACGGCTGTGTGTATGGCGATCACTTGGAAAAGCGGAAAACTAAATTTGATGTGAACAACGTGAACTACAAAGTTCAGCGGTGCTAGAGGTAAGGCTTCCTGCACCAGATGGGGGCACTACACTGCCGGATGGCAGTGTAGAATATTCAAAGGAAGAACATTGAAACAAAGCTGAAAGAAAATTATAAGAAACAAAATTTAAAAATAGCGCTCAAAGACAAAATGTGAAACGAAATATAAAGGAAACATGAAGAGAAATTCAGTAGTGTAAAAACAACAAGAAAAGTGTAGTTATACAAGGCGACCGGATGTTCTTCAAAAGTCACTTGCTCTGTTTAAAAACGAAACGTCGTTTGGAAATTGAATTTTACTAAAGTTCCATCGGGAAAAGTAACAAACTTATACAACATAAGTCTGAATCATCACTGCTCTCCCGGAGTACTCCAATAGAAACGAGCTTGCGGGTCCGACTCCGAAACTATCGAAGAAGTATCGTTGCAAAAACGCGGCTCGTACCCAATTTCTTCCCAAGCATTCATTGATCACAGACCGATGATCAGTGTCTTTAATAAACAGGCTTGTCATAGCCATGATCATGTGTGTTTTTTGTCTGAAGTGTCCAAATGCTGTGCACACTTCTTTACGCTCTATCCTGTTTTTTGTTTGCTTTCCCCATTCTTCCTCTTTCCCACTTGTAGGATAATAAGCTAGGCCATAGCCTGGTTAACATCACGGAGCAAGAATATATAGGAGGGGAAACGGCCCATTGCGGCAAGTGCGGGCGAGCGACCAGATAGTGTCACAATAAAAACCAAGGCGGACTGCCAAGCTTCGCAACTGTGACAGCGAAGGAGAGGGTAGCGGCACCTGATGGACGAACTGATAGCGGCCGCAATTCATTCTGTGGCTGTGCAGTGCATTGCGATCGCGGTAGCCGCCCAATTTCTTCGCCCACGACAGATGCCGCTAGCTTAACGTCTGACGAGCACTTGTGACATTATCTGGCCGCTCTAGGGAGTTTCGTTTCCCCGCCTATCTTATTCTTGTTCCGTGGTTAACATCCTCTCTTAATTTTACCTTTTTTCATTCCTTCCTAGTTATTTGATTTTGTATGGGCTTGTAAGTTAATCATCGTCATCCACAACAACGACAAAAGCCTGTTTAGGTCCACTACAGGACGAAAGCCTCTCTGACTGACCACCTCCCGCTTCTGTCCTGCGCTGCCCGAGCCCATTTTCTGCATCCGAATTTTCTTACTTAGTTTCTCTATCAAGTCAATTTCCTTCCTGTTCTAGGAACGCCTCTCAGAGTACATTCTGTTGCCCTAGTGGTGCACCCGTTCTCAGTTCGCCGTACTACATGGCCAGCTCAAGCTCATTTCTCTTTTTTTTTTTAATTTGAACTATATATTCTACCCGAGGTTGCTCTCTAATCCAGGCTGCCCGTTTCTTGTTCCTTAGCGTTATTCCTATCATTATTCTCTCCATAGCTCTTTGGGCGAATTTAAGTTTGTTTTCTAGTTAATTAGTAGCGCGCCAAATTTCCGCTCCGTATGTCGTCACCGGCCTGGTGCATTGCTTCAATACCTATCTTCTTGAGGTTAGACGTAGCTTACCTTTCATTAGTTCCTAGTGCTTGTCGAGTCCTCCTTAACGCAACCGTATTCTACGCCCAATTTCTTTCGCGTGGTTGGGTTCAGAACTGAGCATCTGGTCAAGGTAGTTACATTTTTCTACCTGATTCATTTATCCTTACCGATGCTGAAGAGGACGCGTTCACGCGTTCAGCATGTTCATTTATCATTACGTTTGATTTATTCATATATATCTTAAGTGCCACGGTAAAACTGTCTGAGTGTAGTCCTTCAATCATTTTTTTTAGTTGTTCAGGAGATTCACTGAGCAAGACTATGTGTCTGCAAACCTCAAATGGCTCAAGCGTTCCCCGGTTATCCGTAAACCTAAATTTCCCCAGTAAAGCTACCTGAATGCACTCTCCAGACATGCTGTGAACAATTTTGGCGGGATGGCACGTCCTTGTCACACCCCCTTTCGGATCAAGAATTTTTGGATTTGTTTGTGAAGGATTATCCTTCCCGTGCATTCCTCGTAAATGTCGTCAAGGAGTCGTTGGTAGGTCTCCTCTATTGTTTGGTCAGTGTAGCGGTGCATACTGGATCAAATGCTTTTCATAATCCATAAACGCCATTTAAAGCGGCTTATTATACTGTGCGCAATTTTCTATCAATTGGGTGATGACATGGATGTCATTCATTGTAGGGTGCCCTTTTCGATACCCAGCCTTTTCCCTCCCTTGTGGCAAGTCTAGGCTGTCGCCTAAGCGGTTGACTATTACCTTGGTAACCAGCTTGAATACGACCGGTAGAAGGCTGATGGGCCCGGAGTACTAAAGGTATTTATCCCCTTTCTTTTAAATTAAAAGTTTTTTGGTGTTTTTCTAGGTTTGGGTACCTTTAAAGCGCTTAAAAATTATGAGAACAGTTTAGCGAGCTTTTCTAGAACATATCTCCACCCTCCTTTAGAAGGTCATGACATTGTCGCCTGCAGCTATGCCGCTTTTCATGCCCTTAAGCGCCTTTTCTACTTCCCTTTTATTTACTGGCGGAAGATCGCAAGCAAAGCTTGTAGGTTCAGTACTTTCTTCTGGCGCAACGTCGCTGGCGCATATCCTGGTGTATAATGGTTCCGCTATTTTTATGATCTCGTCCAAATTGTGCGTGCTGTTACCCTGTTCATCTCTAAGTGCGGACATTCTGTCTCTGCCAGTAGCCAGTTTCCTTTTTGTTGCCTTCAAGCTTCCTCTTGTTCCCAACGTTTCTTCGATGAATTTCACGTTGTACGCACGAATGTCATTTGTTTTACTCCTGCTGATCAATTTTGACAACTCCGCTAATTCATTTTGATCGACCGTACTCGACAATTTTATGTCCTTATGCTTCAAAATAGGTTCCTCTGCTTGCTGGTTTAGTTTTCCAGTGTGTTTGTTTTCTCCATGCTGCTTCTACTATAGCTTCTGCTGACTCTCTGATTCCTGCTGTTACACTGTCATTTAGGGGGTCAGCACTGCCCTCGTTCTCACCGCCTCAAAGCGCAAATTTGTTCCGAAGGGTCATTTCAAACTCTTGCGTCCTGTCTCTGACTGACGTGATGCTGTATTTATTACTTTTTGTGAGTTCCTTTCTTTCCTTTTTGAGATTCAGCCTAAATTTGCACGTAACCACCCTATGATCACTGCACCAAATCTTGCCAAGAAGATCCACATTGCGCCCAATCCCTAGGTTGTCACTTAGAATAATGTCAATTTCGCTTTTTGTCGTTCCGTTGGGACTTTTAGATGCCCATTTTTTACTCTTTTGCTCGACTCTTGTGGGGGCCTATTCCAAAATTTCCCACTGATTTTCGCCAACACTGTGTGCGCCTACTTTTGCGTTAAAGTCTCCCATCACTATTGTGATTTGTGTTGATCACTTACACCATGCTTAGTATACGTCTTCGTAAAAACTTTCTACGGCCTCTGTCTAGAAACTATCGTAGAACCTCTCTACGGCCACAAGCCCTGGGGCAGATAATCAGTAGCAGAAAATCGACTTCAAAGCAAGTGAATTCTTAAATTTCCTTTGCTATATTTGTTGCTGCGAGTATTACTCATTCCCTCTTCGGGTCACTTCGTATCGCTATTAGAGGAACTGAGGCAAACCAAGGAAAAGAAAGCTCAAGAAAGCTTTGTAATGCTGAGTAACATTCTCCAGACAGACCTTAAGACCTTGGAAAAGACTGAGCGCTACTTTACGTAACAAAAACGGGTGTTATTTTCTATTTCAAGTATGTTAGACATGCCTTTCATCTGATTTACAATTCCAGAGGTTTTATTTGCATTCATTCATTCATTCATTCATTCATTCGATGATTGATTCATTCATTTCTCTTTTTAGACCTTTTCGGACTATTACAGTAGTAGAAATAAAAGAAAACAGAAGAACCTGCAACCAGCCACATGTCTTGACTCGCAATCTTTCACCCACCGTTGTGGATGAGTGGCAAGGCGTTGCGCTACTGAGCACGAGGACGCGGGTTCGTTTCCCGGCCGTGGCGGCCACTTTTCTAATGGAGACGAAAAGCCAAAATTCCCGTGTGTTAGATATTTCGGAGCACATAAAGATCCCCAGGTGGTCAAAATTATTTCGGAGCACACCACTACAGCGTGCCTCATCGTCAGCGTTGCGTTGGCGCGTTAAATGCTACAATCAATCAATCAAATCAATCACGAGCTATCACTTATTGAGGGAGACATGCGAAATAGTAACACGAGCATGACAATGTAATAAGAAAACAATACACATCTTGACAGTACGTCACAATCTAGACAACGGAGGCAATCATAGAAAAATGTAGTTTTGGAAGTCTACAGAAGAGCACAAGTGATGTTGTAGTGTTTATTGTTTTGCATAATGCCACACAATGACTCTCACTTGCACATTGTCACTTTCTAGAGCACCATCCGCGACACATCGTCTCCGACAGCGACATTTCCATGACCTAAAATCTAGCGCGACTTCGTTGCTCATGAAAGAATACTCTTCAACTTCTGTTACTCCTTACGGTTGCTCAGACACCCAAACGGACATCGAGTAAATGGAGCTTTCAATAGCTCCCCGGTACCACACGAAGTACAAACGGACACTAGAACCAAGAGATTTTGTGCCCGTGGCACCGCTTGAGAGAACAAGCTCTCGGGTGCGTCCAGAGAAGATGTCTTCTGTTGTTCGCCATTACGAGCCTTTTCCTTAGGGACCGGTAACTTCTTTGTAACCTGATCAGCAAAGAACGAGGCTTTTTGCTGAGATCAAACAACGATCACCCGGAGCAGCATGCGCTTTGTCCCGCGCTCTTTGCTTTCACAAGATGTTCAGTGGAGCGGTGGCCAGAAAAGCTTTCACTTGACGGAGAAAAGATGTCCCAATCAGTATGTATCGTATTACCGTGTTACTTGTTTTTTCCTCGGACACGTTGTTGATTTCGCCTTTGCCTTCTGCCAAGAAGTGCCTCTTTTCAATTGCTCTATTTGTCCGCCTTCGATCGGCGGCACGAGGCTAGGGATTCCACTCTCTTTTTTGGCTCTTCGTCGGATGTTTGTTGCTTTGTCTTCTACCATTAACTCGACAACTAAAGCGAGATGCGGCTGCTTGATCTTTGTTTTGATTTGTTTCGGTGCTCCCGCGGCTTTCGATAAACGAGTCTGTATTGCATGCGTTTTGTGATTTCTATTGGTTAGTAACACACTGTTGTAGCATACAGCACACTTCAGTTTTTCTCACAGCCTTTTGTGTTTTACTGCTTCTTTTGGGGGCATAACTGAGATTACTGCAAGAAAAAGACAGAACAATGGAGCCTTACCAGCCGCTAGGGCGCAGAACATAGAGCAGGGGCGCGTCCTCTACGTGATTCCAACGTTTTTGAGAGGGAACTGTCTTCTTCAGGGCAACTACAATCATCTCTAGCACTCTTATATAGACTATGGGCTTGAAACCTTGTTATTTTTCTATAGGGCGCGTGACTTCTTCATTTAGATTTGCACGCTTTAGGTATTTTGCTGCGTTTTCATAATTTTAGGGATGTATGCAGGCATGCCTGTTCGTATGCATAATTGTGTACGCGCGCATGTTGTTTAAATGTATGAATTTATGCGCCTTGGTATGAATGTATGCATCTACGTACTGATGTTGTATATGTGTGTGCACGCATTCATATATACATGTATTTAAATGTGCAAGTATGTGTACGTACAAAGTAATGCGAGAAGGAGAAGCAGAGAATCATCTTGTAATAACGCCGATGGGGCCAACTAAGTGAATCATTGCCACTCTTGCCAGACTGCTAACACCGCGAATATAAAGCGAATGAAATGGCAAGTGTACATAAAGAGATGCACACCTAACAATAGTTTAGGATCTTCTAGGCTCTCGATGACAGGCACTAGGAGCTTGGCCGATATGGTAACTAAGCCGAATGCGCCTCAGGCAAAGCAACAATCGCGTCTTCACCGACGCTGCCTCCGGAAACCCTTGCAAGGCTGAGTAAATTTCCAGGGACAAGAGTTCAGATCTCGGGAGAGGCTGTGCTCTACTTTAAGTAAAAAAAAAGCACGCTATTTTCTATGCCGCAAACGTTACGCATACCTTTCATCTTATTGACGAAGACTCAAGAAGACTCACGTCGGTAGAGCTAAGCAAACGGTTTGCCGGAAACACGGGTTCTTATTATCCCGAATGCATGATCCATGCTTACGTCGTGAAACCATGCAAAGTCTTTCCTTGGTTAAGATTGCGAGGCGGTGAAAAAACAATCTCTCCGACGGACCGACAATGATAGGGCAAAGCCAAGCTTTCCAAAATCCAGTACAGCACAAACGATACCCAGAAATGGGCGGGCCTGTTTTTTCTTGATAATTATCAACTAGCGCTCATTTGCCGTCATCAGACAGGGTGTACGTGATTTTCCTGTCTGATTTTGCACGTCCATGCACCCCTCCACACATCCATGCTGCTTCGACCGTGCCCTTATGGCGCACTGGAATAGATGCCGGCTTCATTTTGACAAAGGGCAGCGTTTTAATTTGTCTTCACTTCACCCGCCATCATCATCATCATCATCATCATTATCAGAGAAAGTTTGCTTTTTTGCAGTGTGTTCTGGGTGGACAACAGGCAGCATCAGTCATAGGCCGAAAGCTCCGCTTTAAAACGATACGTAAAACGCAAACTACGAATTGGCCGACTGCCCAGTTCGCCTTCTTTTGCTGCGGAAACAATGTAATTCATGTGGTAGATGCACTGCAGTTAGCCTGCGGAGATACCCCAGCGGAATGGCATTGGAAAAACCTAGCATTACAGTCCACCCTTAATTAAAATTAACTAGCTACAACGTCCCTTCCAATCAACCACCGTTTCCCGGTGAATTTAAACAATCATGTGGGAGGCTGAAAGATTGATGAGCTATCTCGATATCAAATTTAAACACAGTACATTTTTTATAGCAAGTTACGCAAGCACGTCGACAGCAGAAAGCTTACGAGAATATTCTTTGGTGTGAATACGCAGAGTGATGTAGCGATTTATGTGCGAAGATGGTCACGAATCGTGTGTTTTGGCTTCTTTCATAAACGTCCTTCTAGGTCATTAAGAGCTTTGCCAATTTGTTCCCGAGTAATTTGAAATAAATATTCAAAAGGAATATCAAGTGCTCCTTCAGCTAAGTCATATTGATGCTTCCAAAAGTTTGACCAGGGGTGATATTCTCTCATGTTTTGTTCATTTTGTGTCCGTTTCAAAAGTGTTCACTTTGAGCAAGCCCTGACTGGTTAAAAGCGAACACCTGGAGGTGACGCCATGCAAACACGGCGGAGCTATGAGCCGCGGAGCTGGCGTTTTTCTTTGCCTTGTTGTTGGGTCGCTGGCGGAACAATAAACACATAAGATAGTTCGAAATAGGTTGAGTCGCTTAAATGTGTTTACAAGAACATTTGTGCAAAAGTCAACTCAAAGCACACCTACAACTTGGAGTACGTCACAATAAAACGGACGCAAAACGGACGTTTTCAAAACGTACAAAAACGAGAATACCGCTCCAGTGCTGCTTTTTCTTGCACGGCTAACACTTGTGGCTTCATTTTTAAAACATTTTTGCCTTTCTGAAAGAGGCCAATTCCCCCTAATTTGAGAAGAACCATCAATCCATTTGCATTAATAGATAATATTGGCAAAGTATTTAATACAACCGACCTGTCATTTAGGCATCGCTTCAACGCCAGCGTTCATTCGTTTATAATGGGGTCGTTCCAGCCGTAACGCCTAATTATACCCTTTATTGCGCTATTTTTAAGCATCATCGATGAAAACAGGCTGTGTATGTATTGGGGAAAACAGACTGCATACACAACGGCGGAGGGTACAGGCTCGACCATAAGCTGCTTCGCATCTAAAAGAGAAAGCCATATACATAATTCCTTCAAGTTGCGCGGCCGATTTATGAATCTGCCTGACTTTTGTCGGTTTCGTTGCCCTCCCCCTCCGCTCTTCTCTTATACAGAAAACAACTTCGCCTTCACTTTTGACTGATCGATTCAGCGTCCCAGTTGCAGGCCTAGAGTACAGGTGGAGCTATGGTCAACCCCACCAATAGAAAAAAGCAAGTATATGAGACGTGCTGTTTACAAAACATTGCTTTTATTTCGAAAATGGCTCCGCAATTTTCGTACATTTGCAACTTTTCTATGCCCAAAGCCACTGTTTCGAGAATTCTGTCATTTCTTTAGTCCAGTGTTTTCAGGTGACAGATGCTTGGTAATATTTCGCATCGAGCTGGTAAAACTACGGGATAACTCGATGGCGGACACGGGTAAAAAAGAGCGTCTTGTTCGTGCTTTTTACTTTTTTTATCTCTTTAAACCTGTCTCCAGCATTTTCGGGAAGGGTAAGTGAGATCTACATTTCTGTACTCGTATCATCGTAGAAACATCTTATTTTTCATTTCTGTATCTTTGCACCAGCAATTTGGTTTTGAAAAGCGCGTTGTTTGAGACGGAACGAACGAAAGGCTGTTTTAAGCATTAAGGGAATGACGTTTCTAACCTACAGTTATCGTTTATTATTGCGATAAAAGAGTTGTTACTGGCTTCTTTCAGCTCGGAGAGTAAAAAGGTGACGTATACTAGAAGGCGTCACGGAGTTCATGAAAAAGACTTACGGGATTTCTTGTCAGCTGTTCTCCATTCTTTAAAACCATACCTGCTAAATGCATTCGAAAATGCTCTTGGCGCTAGTCAACTCGATTCGCGAGGCCTTGAAGGGGCCATGAAGACAAAACACAAGTTTGTTTTATTCAAAAGATTTAGCGTTTTATAGTGCCCCCCGCGCTTGTCCGGATACAAACGATGCTTTATTAACTGAGAAATTAATCCATTTAGGTTAAAGTGTTGATTTTTCCTCTAAATCTTGTGTTTTCGTGGTCCGCAATGACATCACAGGAACTGACCGCTCTGCAGCCGATACCGAAGTCTTTTTTACCGTTAGGGAACCTAGATAGCGCCACCATACTGTTGCAAGCCGTTTTCTGCATTAGGTTTGTTTTTGACAGTATTTAAATGTGGCTTATTTTTGTTCTGGGAGAAGATAACCGTTTCCTGAAACATCGTGCTGTCTCAACAATAATGGTCAAGTACGACACCGTTGTTTGCGTAAATCGGCCAGTGTCATCTGAGACAACCCCAAACCCCGCAGTGCTGTGCAGCTAAACCAAGCATAGTGCACGCAGCACCAACAGCAGTACGTCTCGGTACTTCTATCACGCATCTAAGGTGTACTTTCGCAACTTCCACTGCTTGTCCAACGATTCTTTCTGATATAAAAACAATGTGCGCTTAAAAAATATGTGCGCTAAATTTAAGCGCAAATAGCTCGTTTGGTGAACTTATAAGCTCTGCCTAATTTCTGTCCGCTTTTTCGGGACTCCGCGAATCGCGAAGCTGGCTAATAAGACATAATAGGTTCTGTTGCGGGAAAAGAGCCAGTGGGTCGCATGGCCATTCCTCCTTGTCCTAATTATATCGCTTATTTGAGCTAGGAGGAGGAGGAAAAAACTTTATTTGTCCCATCCTTTGAGTGCAGTCACTCCGGACCAGTGAGGGGTGTCCTCAGTCCAGGACTCCCTGGCTGTAGCCGGTCTTCCGTGCCCTATTCACCAGCCGAAGCTGGGAGCAGGGGTCGAGCTGGTCAGCGCCGCCGCCCACTGTGAAGGGGTAGGGTTGGGATTGGGAAGGAGGTCTGCGATGTTCGGGCATTCCCACACTATGTGGTATAGTGTTCCTGATGTGGGGAAGAAGATGCACTGAGGGGAGAATTGGGTGGGGAATATTTTGTGCCAGACAGTGTTGTGGGGAAAGGTGTTAGTTTGGAGCTGGCGAAGTATAAGTCCTTCCTCTTTGGTCAGTTGCTTATATGGGGGAGGAAACTGTTGGCGGGATAGTCAGTAGTGCGAGAGGATGTCGTTGTAAGTTAGCAGGGGTTGGGACGTATAGTTAGTGGGGATGGTTGGCATAGGGTTGTGGCTGTCCGCAATGGCCCGGTGTACTGCTTCTCGAGCCGCGGTATGCGCCGCTTCATTGCCGACTACGCCTGAATGACTTGGTGCCCAGATAATGCAGAGGTCAGGTAGGTGAGTTTTGGTTTTGAGAAATTGAGAATGGCTGGGGAGAGAGTGCCTCGCAGGAAGTTGCGGCAAGGCTCTTGAGAATCGGTCAGTATCGTAACGTAGTCGCTCTGTGTTGTGGTGGCGGCCACGGCTATTGCTGCTTCCTCTGCAATGGCGGTGTCCGTTGTGAGGACAGTGGCTGTGGCTACCGTCTGAAGTGTATTAGTTACAACTGAAATCGCATAGGCGTTTTTGGTGACGTAGGGAGAGGCATCTGTGTACAGCACCTCCTTTTGATTTTGAAATTGTGCCTGAAGATAGTTGGCGCGGGCCCTTCGTCTTCCAATGTGATAAGTAGGGTGCATATTTCTAGGAATTGGGGTAACGCGGATGTGTTTCCGTATAGACAGTGGAACACGTATTCTGCATCTGGAGACTGGAGGTGATCAATATCCAAGGTTCACCAGGGTCGCACGTCCAGCATTAGTGAGTTGGAGCCATTGGAGTTGTGAAGCGCGTTGCGCCTCACAGAGCTCTTCCCAGGTGTTGTGTAAGCCCAGTTGTAACAGCTTGGCGTTCGATGTGCATGTAGGAAGTCCGAGGGCCATCTTGTATGTTTGTCGGATAAGGATATTTAGCTTTCGCCGTTCGGCTGGCTTGAGGGACAGGTAAGGCGTACCGTACGTAACACGGCTGATAAGCACGGCTTGAATGAGTCGGATGAGGTCTGGTTCTTTCAGTCCGGATCGTTTGTGCGTGATACGGCGAATTAATTGGGTTAGCTGAGACATGGTGCGTTGACGTTGTAGGATTGTATGGGAGCCCGATCCGTCCTGTGGGATGGCGAGGCCGAGTGTGCGCAAGTGGGTAACAGTTGGAATGGGAAAGTTTTGAATATGGAGTTTAGGGTCTCATACTGGGGAGATTCTTCTGTCCTTTGTGCGTTGTTGAAGGGTAAGGAGGGCCGATTTTTCTGGTGCGCATGTACGACCGCGCTCCTGTAAGTACCTGCATGTGTAATCAACAGCTGTTTGAAGGGCTTCTTGCGATGATCCCGCGGTTGTCCATAAAGTTAAGTCATCTGCGTACAAAGCATGCTTCAGGTCCGGTATGGCAGAGAGTTGCGCAGATAGATCTTTGATAGCGATGTTGAAAAGGAGTGGGGAAATGACAGACCCCTGTGGGGTACAACGTGGAATAGCGGTAAACGTAGGTGAGCGTAGGTGTCCAAGTCCCACTGTCACCGTGCGCTCTGTTAGAAACGCCTTAACGTAGTTGTAGGTGTTCGAACCGGGGTTGAGGGTGGCGAGGCCGTGTAGGATGGCGTCGTGAGTGACGTTATCGAATGCTCCTTTGATATCCAACGCAAGAATGCAGTATTTGTGATTTTTAGGAATACGAAGGATGATGTCTTCCTTTAGCTGAAGTAGAATATCATGAGTGGACAGATGTGGTCTAAAGCCGTACATGGTATTTGGTAGTAATGCGTTGTCTTCTATATAGTCAGTCAAGCGAGTGTGAACCAAATGTTCCATGAGCTTACCGACGCACGAAGTAAGAGAAATAGGACGTAGGTTTGAAAGGGAGACGGACTTGTGAGGTTTTGGAATAAGTGTGATGTCGGCATGGCGCCACTGTGGTTGGAGCGTGCCGCGGGCCCAGTGGTCATTGATGTATTGGAGGAGATTCTCAAGAGCCAAGTCGTCCAAATTGCGGGGGAGCTTATTGGGGATGTGGTCGTGTCCCGGTGTAGTGTTGCGGATGGGTTTACTCAGTTCGGCTTCGAGTTCTTGCATGGTGAAGGGTGTGTCAAGTGCGGCATTGTGGCTGCCCGAGTACACCGGATATTGAGGAGAAGGTTGTGACGGGTCACGTGCGAGTTTCTTTTGTAAGGTGTCAACTAATTCTTGCTCGGTGCCTGGGTGGTTGTGTATAAGGCGGTGTATGCGCTGTTCAGAGGCCGATTTTGTCTCTTTCGTTCCCATTAGGGAGCGTATTAGGTGCCATGTTTTACGGGACCCCAAAGTGCCCTGCAAGCGATCGTAGAATTGCATCCAGTTGTGTTGGCTTAAGGATCGTGCATATTCGTCAGCTTGCCGTGTAAGGTGCGCAATGCGGAATTTCAACTTGCGATTTGTTTTGTTGCGCTTCCAACGCTTGATGAGGATGTTTCTCGCAGTCCACAATTTGTTGAGGCGTTGGTCGACGGCTGGATAGTCGTTGGTGAGAGGGAATTCTTTTGAGTGGGCTTTCAGTACATCCGAAAGAGCGGCCGTCCATCTATCGAGGTCGTTCATTACTTCCGCGGGTAAATGTTCGCGAAGGGCTTTCCAGACAGTGAGTCGGGCTGTGCCTATGCGAGAAGGGGCAATACCCTGGATAGTCATGGATATGATGTGGTGGTCGCTACCAAGAGTGTCAGGGAGGCATTGCCATGTGTATTCCGTCATGTTGCGAACAAAAGTGAGGTCTGGCGTAGTATCCCTTGATACACTGTTGCCTATCCTGGTGGGAGTGTTCGGGAGGTTGCAGAGCGTAAGCCGGTGTTGATTCATAGCGTCCCAAACGATGCTGCCTTTGCGGGCATTACGGGGGTAGCCCCAGGCCATATGCGGAGCATTAAAATCTCCAGTGATCACAAGCTGGTGGTGCTTAGCGAGCGAAAGTACTTGTTTTAAAAGGGAGGGGAAGTCGGCCAGAGTGAGCTGAGGGGGACTATAGACGTTTAGCACAAAAATACTGCGGTCACCCTTTCGAGTTGGTAGTATTTTCACGAGGATACAATCGATGGTGGATGTCAAGGCATGGTGCTGGGCAGTATATCGGTTGTGGACGAGCGTAGCTGTGCGTACGGATGGGTCGTTTTGGAAGGTATTGTAGTCTCGAAGAGTCGGGTGCTGTGCGTCAGCTTCTTGAAGGATGATGACGGCTGGGAGGTGTTGCGATGTATATGGTTGGAGGGAGGCTTTCTTTTTACGGAATGATCGACAGTTCCAGTGCCATATTGTGAGGAGTTGGGTAGGCGCGCGGAGGTTACGTGGAGAGCGTAGAGGAGGCATCGTCGTCCATAATGGCGTCAGCGAACGAGGCAGGGGTTAGAGCAGGGCCCGGTTTGCGTTGTTCTCTTCCGTTTGGTGGTGTCAGTTGCTTTATCTTCCAAGGCCTGAATTTTGACTACAAGAGCAGTGAATTCTGACTGGAACAGTAGTTTAAGGTCGGCAATGGAAGAAGTAAGGGCTGCCAAAGGTGAGGTAGAGGGAAGGGGGTCGGCTGGTGGGGGGGACTGCTGTGTATGCTGGGTGCTTGTGTTAAGTAGTGTTCGCAACTCTGATATTTGTTCTTGAAGTAGGGTTATTTGACGTTCATTGTCAACTATTTGCGCTTTCAACTGGGCGTTTTCACGGATTAAGGCGTCTAACTTTGTAGTTGGCGCTGTTTCCTGATGGGAATCAAGGGGTGGGAAGTCGGCTGTAGTGGGAGGAGGGGGGGCGGCGACGCATGACCAGCTCACCTGTGGTTTCCGTTGGGAATCCGGCTTCAGAGGTGGGGGTCTTCTGGTGGTGGAAAGGGCGGGATGCCGAAGTTCTTGTGTTTGCTGACGGATGCGCACGTGTGCGGGGGGTGGAGGTGGTCCTAGTTTGCGGCGGCACTCTTTGCTGGAAGTAAGATGTTGTAGTCCGCAGAGCTTGCAGAGCGAAGTTTACGTTAAAAGTGGGGTAAGTTTTATTCTGACGAGGCCATCTTTTGAATGAACCAAACCTGTGTTTTGTCTTCATGGCTCCTTTAAGCCAAGATTATCTTCATTTTTTTCAAAAGTACACCTTCAAAGTTCAAGCCACCTGCAACAATATGTCTTTTTTGTCCGCTTAAAATATTACAAGGCGTAGGTACGGCGCACGTGGAGCACCACGGCATCGTTATTCTTTTTTGGTAGCTGCCTACCCCCCGCGGTACAATTATACGTATCATAGAAGCACTTTCTGCCGTATGCTTCCTAAGGGAACTTTGTGGCCGTTCGCGTTTGCGTTTTGTTGGTGTAAAAGGGAGGCGCTTCTAAACACGCGGAGAAAGGAGGAGCATATAACCACAAATAACAAAAAGTAAAGAAAAAAAGATAGGCACAAAAATGATATAAAGTTGGGAATAAAAACAAGGAAGAAAGAAAAAAAATATAGAAAAAACAGAAATTGATGCAAGAGAGAAAGTTGCACGGATAAGGAAAAACAGTGGAAGGAAGAAATAGAGAAAAACAGAAAGATAGAAAGATGTTCAGAGAAATAAATAACGAAAGACAAAAAGAGAGCGAGAGAGAGAGAGAGAGAGAGAGAGAGAGAGAGAGAGAGAGAGAGAGAGAGAGAGAGAGAGCAACAGAGAAAGAA
The DNA here is from genome assembly GCF_048455015.1 of Haemaphysalis longicornis. Taxonomy (NCBI): domain Eukaryota; kingdom Metazoa; phylum Arthropoda; class Arachnida; order Ixodida; family Ixodidae; genus Haemaphysalis; species Haemaphysalis longicornis. The sequence goes on along the minus strand of NW_027526385.1, from coordinate 53,993,198 downwards.
GTAAAGAAAAAAGAAAGAGAGAGAGAAATAAATTATGAAAGAAAGAACGAAAGAAAGAAAGAAAGAAAGAACGAAAGAAATAAAAAAGAAAGAAAGAAAGAAAGAAAGAAACGAAAGGAACGTACTTTTTCTTTCTTTATACAGCAAGACGAGCCGAAATCTTGCATGTTGTTTTCATTTCTGCAAAGTATTATGGGAGGTTCAAAACCTGACATCATCTCTACGTTCCGGCCAAGTTAGTATTTGTCGGCAGCCCGTCGTAGGAGAAACTGTACCGGCTGTAGGCTGCATACATGCTCAAGGCACTTCTTAAGCGCCTACTGTAAGTCGCACTGGAGTTAAAGCAGGCAGTAAGAGCTGGCAGGAGATGTCACAGCCTGATGGGCACATAACTCATTTGTCGGCCTTATCGCGAAGCCCCCTTTCAGTTTGCCTTTTCCTTTTGTAGCGTCCCTCTTCAGTCGCCTAGCCCCGTTTTTTCTAAGAAACGCATGCGGCGTGCGTGCTGACCGACCGGGAGACGCCGCTGTTGAGGGGAGGGAGCCATCGGCCCATCTTGGGTTTCAGCGCGGCCGCTACGTTCCACACCCCCTGTTGCGTCTGCGCAGGTCGCTCTGTGCTCCGAACCCTCGGTCTGGTTCAAACGACCGCCTGTCTTTTCCTCTTTCGAGTTTGTATGCACTACTTTATTCTCAACAGTAATTCTTTTGCCAGAAACGGGCACCTTCGAGTTTGAACTGTGTGTCTTCTGTGATTGGTTCATTTTTCTTTTCGAAAATGTAGCTGATTGGAGCTAAGAAGCGTCTCGCGGATTGGCTGCGGGTGTGCCTTGTTACCCGCGGTCCGCGCGCTACAGAATACACTTTTTCCCCCAATACGTCTCCCACGGGCCCGCTTGACGCGGATATAACGCGGCTCCGCCGGCGATTGAGGCGGCAGCTACACCAGGGGGGCCACTTGCTGCCGGTCGTCGGGGCCAGACGCCGGGAGCCCTTCGCCCGCCAACTATGTTTCGTCAAGTACTCTTGATTGCCGGTTTTCTCCTATTTTTATGTAACAGTTGTAACGTCTTGACTCTGTGTTCTAAATCTAAGTATCAAGCATTAAACCAGTTACCCTCTGAAACCTTCGAGTGCTTCATCGCCAGACTCATCCTTCAACAGTAGCGGTGGTGGACCAAATTACGCCGTTACAGCCTATTGGACCTGATAATAGATACATTCAACAAGGTTGTCGACTGCGCACTGCTGTTGAAGTAAATGCAGGAAATTTTAGTCGATGCACTGCTTGCAAATTTTGACTTGATGATGTACCGATTTTGATTGCAAAAATATTTTACCAGAGGAGCAGCACACGCTGCCCATGAAATATGGTCCTTCATGACTATGGCGTCTCCAGCTGGTGGTTTTGGCCTTTCTCAGGCATTCATTTTATTTTGTTTTATATTTCGGATTGGTTCCGTTCTTTGTATTTTTACTTTCCTTGCTCTTCACCCGCATCGTCATTATATTGCTTCTTTCTGCCCCATTTTATATGTGATAAATGCACTTTCAAACATGTTGATAAAACGTAAAAAATGTAGAAATGTCAAATATGTAGAAATGTACAATACGTAGAAAACGTAGAAAACGTAGAAAACGTAGAAAACATATGCATGTTTTCTGTGTATTTCAAATTTTGAATTTCTTACTTGTTTCATTTTATTCCTTTTTAATTCCTCTTTTTCGTGTGCTACGTAGGGTTCCGCATGCCTCGTGTGTGTTCTTACGCATTCCCGGAATCTACGTATCACAATGTATAGAAATTTTCCGACGAACCACTTTCTCCACCCTCCTCGTCCCCATAGCATTGGGCAGGCGGGCTGACCAGCTCGAGGCTTGAATACCAGGAATGCCTGTTCAATCACTCCCGTGAAGGGGTGCTAGCCCGAGGCATTTTAGGGTGAGAAGAAGGCACCCATTTTATTCCTCTGTGATGTTTTCTTTTGGTTTCAATATATATTCCCCCCCCCCCCCCCCCACAACTCTCTTGTATAACCTCGGGAAACGGATATCGTATTTTTTTCCCGCACGCCTATCGGTTCACGTCGTTTAAAGAATCTAAGCCGCTGTTAAAGTACCCTGTGTAGGGCTCGAGAAGCCGATCAGTCAATAAAAAAAATATAGTCGAAGCCAATAGACGGAGATGTCGTCGTTCGTTTGTAGGGCTTCAATGCTAAATTTTTTTCGCAGCTCTGCTGAGTCCCCGACCTATTCCAATCAGAAAGCAGGAAGAAATGCGAGAAAAGAGAATGATTCTTAATGGTTCTGGCGAGGGTAAATTTCAGCCGCAAGATGAAAAGAAAAGAAGAGTGGGAGCTTGAATACTTGGCAATTTCGACCCGCGTGCGGTAAAATTAATCACGAGCGATCCCCTGAAACACCGCTCCTAGCCTCGTTTTTGTCAGGTTACCGCACTAAAATGTTTTTTACTGACATTCCTTTCACCTTCAGTAGCGAGGCTTTAAACTTCTGTAATGGGAGAGAATGCTGGCGAGAAAGAATTATAAAGTAAGATAAAGATGAATTTTGTGGGAGCCAAGTGGACATCCCGAAGCAAAATAATCATCGTTACCACTAGGAAGCCCGAAGGAGAAACATGAAGGATGGCAAGAATGGGGAAACATAACCTGGCAAAAAGGAGCGGTGATGTGAATATTGACGTGTATAAATGGCCTAGCAGTTTGGCAAGAGAGCTTTATATTAAGCCTGCGATTGGACTAGTTCTTTCAACTAGAAAGTGAAATGCAAAAGATGGGATAACTGCATTTGTCTTTTTAAAAGGCTACAATTGCTGAAAAATCTTGGAATCTTTCATAACAGGAGTCCTCTCATGACAAACGAGATATCATTAGGCAAACCAAAAATCTTGTTGCACAGGGACGCTTCACTGAGAATTTGGCGATTAAACTTAGAAATATGGCGCACAAAACTGTCAGTCATAAGTACAATAACCAGGCTTGAAAGACTACGCCGGGCTTCACATTGCGGTTTCAATGTACTGCCTTCATCTTAAGGTTGTAAGCCACCATAGTAGCTTATAGCCCACTAAGGAGTGAAATACGAGCTACTTTATCACGTAAAAGGGAAGCATATTATGCCATAAAGTTGAAAATACCCCATATAACTTACTGTCACAACATATTTCGTCCGCACGTGAACGATGTTTTATTCGAATTCTCTATTGGCCCGAAGCATTTTGCTAGGCATAGAAAATTTTGGTGCTTTAGGTTGGAGAGCAACCAAGGGCTTACATGCTGAATGAGCATTTCTTTCAAAGTGCCTAAAGAAATGTGCAGAACTTTGAAGTGGTAATCTGTATCTTTCAGTTCGCTACGAGGGCCACAACACGCAGGCCTTGTGGTTGGATTTTAATTCTACTAATCCACCAAAGAAGACAAAAAATAAACACTCAAATACGCACCCTGAGTGCAGCATAGTTTTTGAGGCGGGGTGCTGATTTTCCACAGTTGGGCACGATGAAGTCTAAGGAGATCGGCGAGAAAAGATGTAATGAATTGATTCTCTATGCCAATCAGATTCATAGCAGTTGATGTTTATCCTCAGCCCAGCCCTAAACCGCCTAGCCTGTAGGAAGAAAAATCGAGCTGATGTATTCGCCATTATAGTGGCATCATCATTACGTGCACAATTGGTTCATATTTTAACTGTTGTTTTATTTTTTTAAGTGGACTTCAAGTCCCGAAGTTTATCTTTGGCACTTGTCGTCAGCGCTTCGTTCACTCTAACTTGACGTTAACGTCTCCGGGGGCCCACTTCTCCAGCAAAATAAATCCGGTCTGCTCAATGTGAGAGCTGTCAAAAGCATAGAGTTTCACTAACTCACCTAGAGTGGAATCTGGCGCTAGCGTCAACGTGATTCGGCGAAGGCGCTCTACGCCTCCATGAGTGCCGCCATAGTGTGTAGTTCGGCCGGAAGTTCGGCGTGGCATGGCCGGCAACGACTTTGTGGCTACGCAAATTGAGTTTTTGTTTAAAAAATTGCTGCCAAAAGTACCGCTGTTAACAATTATTTTGTATGTGACACCGTGTTAGACGGCTTATGTTTTAAAACAAATTTGGGTGTTGCAAAGAAAAAAAAAAGCCGAAGTGTTCCCTTTGGCTCACGCCACCAGATACAGCGGGCCATCCCGGATTTATTTTTAAATTATTACATACTCCAAACTGGGTGAGGTATTCTTTGATTTTTTTGTAATATGTAGCAGAAAAAAATTGTATAGATTGTCTGAAACTGTGCTCTTGGTTCCTCTCAATACAGTATTATTATCGTATGCTACGCGTTTCGGCAGGCGAAGCAGATGCAACAAAGATGCAAGAATGATGCAATCGCGTCGTATTTATTTGCTTTGTCCAAGCAGATTTAAATAAACTTAGAGGCGAAGCCTATTACCGCAAGTAAGTCTTCAAGCACGCGCAATGAAATTGCATGAATGCGTTAAATAGCAAATAAATACTGGCTTGTCGAGTAGCTATGTATGTTGTCTCATTGCGCTTGGCCAAGGCAGTGCATGCTTCAAGGGGTAAGTAAACGCAGCGGCGGCGACGAGCGATGCGAAAATCGTAACTGAATGTGTGCAGAAAACGGATAGTGTGGGCTAGCGTAGCTGATTTAGTGGCTGTAGCGTGGGCGGCGGCGGTAAGTGGTATGAACAGGTTGCTGGGACCTTCGCTCGCTTTTTGCTGGCCAGAAGCAGCCCACAAGCGAGCGTCAGCGGCGATACAGTGAACTGCAGCGACGAGCGACGACGACAGAGGACATTGGCGGCAGTGTATTCATTTTTTTAGGGGCGAAGCTCCTTAGGGCGTGGGTCTGTCCATCCTCGACGCATAGGTCGGCAAAACAGAAAGAACTCACTCAAACTCAATCACAATTTTTTTCATTCACGCTGTACTCAATCAAACTCAGACTCAAAAAGCTGGTCTGTTCACAAAATCACTCGTACTCACTCATCAAATACTCATTTGTAATCATACTCACTTGTACTCAAACTCATTTGTCCTCACGAGTATTCGTACTCACCCAGTACTCATGAGTACTCAATCTGTACTCATGAGTACTCAATCTTCTGTACTCATGAGTACTACTCATTCTGCAATCATGAGTACTACTCATTCTGCAATCATGAGTACTACTCATTCTGCAATCACGAGTACTACTCATTCTGCAATCATGAGTACTACTCATTATGCACTCATAGTACTCAATCTGTACTCATGAGTACTTAATTTGTATTACTCACGAATAATCAACTTATCTGCACTGTTAGCTAGGTCGTATCTCGAATGAAAGACTAAATAGAAAAAAATAAAATGTTTAATTGATTAGAAAAACACAGGATCGGGCTCAGGGGAGCTCGGGGCTTGTCGGTGCGGCCGTGGCCGTAAACTGTTGTTTTCTGCGTGTCTTCGGGTGGCAGCTTTTGTCGTCCGTTTTCGTTTCCAGGCGCGCTGATACTCTCCTAATCGTGCTCCAAATCAGAATTGTGCCTTCCCCCAGGCACAATGAAGCGTTTCTGTAGATTAACGTCCGTTCGTATCGAGATCACTGTCCGCTTATTCACAGATGCTCGATGCTGGCGTTTGTTTTTTGTTGTTCCGGAAACTAGAAACTTCATTAGGAGGGTGTTCGTCTCATTGAGCTTCGGTGAATTTCAAATCTGCTTTCTTTTATTGTGTGTGTGCCATGGGATTCACTTCGTCAAAGCTGAACTTGACAGTGTTTACGGCGTTGCGTTAGTCGCGCCGCTTCCGTCGGCGATTGTGTTCGTGTAACTCGTCGCGTGCTTGATGCATGTGGGGGCGTAGACGTCCGGTGGCGAGCTGCGCTGTGTAGGGATGGCATAGTTCGGCGTGTTGAGGACGTTGCTTGAATTGACGTGTGCGTTGCGTATGATGCGGGAGCCGATTGGCTTTTCGTTTAGTGTGCGGTAGCGTGGCGTTTTCGTAGGGTGGCATGGCTGATCGGTCAAAGTCTTTGCGGCTCCGTGCTCGCAGTTGCCGTGGTTGTTTCGGAAGTGAAACCGTTGTGGTGGGGAAGCGGGGGTAGTTCGTGCCGTCCGTTCGGTCCCACATTCCTTGGCGTCGCAAGCGTGACTTCATTGTTAGGGCATTCGATGCATTCGTCTGGATCGGGTTCATTCGTTGTCGTTTTTGTTGTGTCCGTGTCGTCGCTCAAGCCCTCGTCTTTTGCCCGTTGTTTCGAGAATGCTATAATCGCTATCTCTCCCATACAAGCAGGCTCCGTTCGTCCCGAGTCCGCTTGCTCGCTGTTGCGTCCTCTTGTACGAAATAGTGTTTATCGTGTGAGTCTCGGTCGGAGCGCGGATGCCGGGGATCTTGTTCGTTCTGGCTCGGACATGCCGCATGCGCTGGCCGTGTCGTTGCTCGTCGACGGACCTACCTGCACGAGTGTGATGTCGTTCGTCCGCTGGACTCGGGCTGAAGCAGCGGGTGTCGGAGAGCTCGTACGTTCCGGTAGGGTTGAACCGCGTGCTCTGGGTCTTTTGTTGCTTGTGGCCATGTGATTTCTGAGGTTGTAACATTCGCTGGCCAAGTCGGGATAGCAGCAGCACGAGCGGAGGATGTCGCGAATAGCAGTTTCTTCTGTGTGTGCTGGCTTGGCGGCGTTCCATGCGCTGTGCATTTCGTTCGCCGTGGTCAGCTCGACTGGTTCAAGTTGGATGTCGTTCGTCACCTCTGGTGCGTTTCGTGCGCTGTGCGCCTCGTTTTATCTAGGACACTCCACTATAATTGGTGTGCGGTCGTTCGGCACGTATGGTGCATTTCGGGCGCCGTGCGTCTTGCTCGCTTGTCGGGGCCATATCTAAAAATCCGGATGCGATGTCGTTGGTTGCGTGGACCGGCGCCGGGGCAGCACGAAAGAGGAACGGGCGAAGGAGGAACGGACGACACTGCAATACCTCGCGCTACGCAGCGCGAAGTTGCAAGTTTCACGGCGCAACCGCCACAAGTACTCCCTCCCTGATGTGTTTACCTCTTGGCTAAGGCTTGCGTGTTCGCCGATCCACACGGCGGACCAAAACGATTATTTGGACCGCGGTCCGCGCATCCCGTGATAAGACGTCACCAGTTCACGCGCCGCCGTTGGACCGCGCAGGACCGCGGCCTTCGCGGTCCAAATATTCGCCGAGGCTTTTCGGCCCGCAGTCTCGACGGCGGACCACGACATCATAACAGCGGCCGCGTCGCGTGGGCGGAGCCGCATCCAGTTGCGCCAATAGAGAATAGCGCGGGCAGCGCGGCTGTTTCGAAGCGCTCGAAGGAGCCTGTCAATCACCCGCGGTTGGATAAGCGACGGGCTAGGCTTGCAATCGCGACGCATACTTCATTCGCGCTTTTTCTTGCGAGTCCTGACTCTTACTAGTGCGATGTTAGCTATGATTATCACTTTGTTTCACGCATGTGGACCTCAATTTAGTGAAGAGTTCGGTTCCAGCGAGCGGTGACGAGCCGTAAGCAGCCCGGATCGCCCCGCCGTCGCCGCTCGTCGTGTCGCCTTCATGCGAACGACGGCGGCGGCTGCGTGAGCACGCCCGCCCGGCTTGCATGCGGGTGGCCGTTATTGTGGGGATGAAAGGTTTCGTGCAGGCTCGTGCTTTACAACATGTTGTCGCGGCCAAACGGCGCCTGTGTTCACCCTTCTGGCTTGTGAGTTCAGACGGTCGGCCATTCGCAGTCCGCTCAGCCGGCCCGCCGTGTGGATGCGCTCTGCTTAGGATCGGACCGCGGCGGACCGTGACGTCTCATCACGTGACCGATTGGACGGCGGACTCGGTCCGTTGTGTGTTCGGGACGCAGGGAAAGGCGTCAGGGTGGCGCGTCGCTTCTTTCTTTCTCTCCAGGGATGCTATCACGGTGCCAGGAAAGGAGCTGAGGGCAACAGGCAATGGGATGCCTCTCATTGGTCGATGGCGTGGGTTAACCGAGGTCAGCAAAACAAACAAACAAAAAAGCGGATTTTTCGCCGCCTTGTGCCACTGGTTGCACACTCTTTCTTTGTACTTTCACGCTCGCGCTCCCGGTGCCGGCGCGCCAACGAGGCGGCTCAGCGAAGAGGGAAAAAAAATCGCCCTTCAGATGCATTTCTGACTCCGTGCTCTGGTGTTTATTTTTTTTTCTTAGTTTCATGACGTACAGTTCCCGTAATAGCTCGAAAGCGCGGCAACGTTTAGTCGTTGTGTGCTCCATTGTACATATAAATAATGCACTGTCGACGCCCGTAGCGTCAGAAAGCGCACGGCTGTTAGCCAAGCTTGTATGGCTACGGTTCCGTGTGTAATTCATGTCTGTAAATAAGAACTCCCGAGACTCCATGTGTCTTCGAAGCGCGCGGGGTTGTAGCCTGAGACTTTCACTTTCATATCACTTTCGTATTTATGTCTGGGTTCAAATATCCCTGTTTTATTTTTGTTGAACAAAGCTGGTAAATAGGAAGCATGGTACCAGCTTTAGTAGCGAGGGAATATTTTGCCAATATGAAGCCCTCGATTAAGGATTCTTTTAACTTTTGGTCGAGCGGCTGAATGGCGGGGCAGTTGGCCAGTTGTAGAGAGGGCACATTATGTACATAAAGCTACTTAACGGTGACCCCAGTAGCTCCCATGTATACAGCGGGGCGTCATATTAAGTTGCAATAATAAATTATCTTTATGACAGACACAGACAGACAGACTGACAGGCCAACATTGTCCCGCTCAAGTGGCCAAAGAAAGGCTATCGTCTTTAAAACCAGCTGGAAAGAGACGCTGCCGCCACTGTTCCGCATTCAGCGAACATTGCGCAACCGTACAGCCCCAACCACATGGAGCGATTTTGCGAGCGACTTGGGGCGCGACGCGACTAGCGACGAACTACTTTTCGCCGCGCACCAAGTCGCTCATCGAATCGCTCGGTTCTGGGCCGCCAGAAACAGTCGCTCGCCTCCCGGAAGTGGCCTCAGCGACTAGCCAATAGGAGAGCCCCTACGTAAGCACGCAACCTCCGGTTTAAAGAGAACGGGGGGAAGATCCACGCAGACGACGTTATTTGCGGTGCAGCGGCAAAGAAAGCTTTGCGTGGCAAAGCTTGAGTACACGCTGAAGCACAAGCAAGAAGGCTCCCGCTCACACTGGGCGAGACCCGTGTGGGAAAAACGACGTCAAGAAAGCGAATTCTTCACGGCGTTCATGTTGGAGCCGAGAAACGAGGCGCAGAAGGAAAAGCGTGCGCTATCGCTAACCCAAACCAGTTTTGAAGTGCAAAAAGCAAGGTAGAAAGGCGTAATACTTTTTAGTTGTGCTTTTTATGACAAATGAACAAAAAAAAAATGTTTGCAAACATCCAGCGTACCAAGCGCATTACTATGCGCAGTGCGGAAACATTTAAATCGCCATCCTCAGTCGCATGCTCAGTCGCTCGAGCCGTCGCTGTCATGTGGTTGCCTCGGCGAGCGACTTCGGTTCGGCGACTGCGGATCCTAGTCGCGTCGCTCGTCGCGTCGCTGGAAAAATCGCTCCATGTGGTTAGCGCTTACCCCTCGCAAGCGCCGCCAGCCCGCAATGTAACAGATAAACAGAAAGACGAAAACCGGCTACCGCGCGAAAAGCCAAAGAGGGAAGTCCCGCCGCGAGAAAGGGACAGGACAGGGGCGCTACGCGTCGTTGTGTCTATTTCCGTTAACAGCACGGTCAAAACCCCCACGGGTCTGACCTTAATCACTAATTTTTGTGTGCGTGTGTGTGCGGTTAACCAGAGCGCCCGACACAAATTTGCTGCACCTGGCGACACGCCGACGGTGGGCCAGATTCGCGCCTCGGTCAAACAGCTCGCGGCAGACGTGCCGCGACTTGGCGGCACACAGCGCCGCCGAGTCTACTCTCCTTTTCCCATCGAGACGGCCGCACCAAATCATGCCTGGGACGACCGGCCCGAAAAAGACATGCAGCAAGTAGACCCTGGAGACGGCGCCGCTGAGTTGCCTTCCCTTTCTTGTCGTGGCTCGGCTGACGCAATCCCTTCGCTTTCAAACTGCGGCCAGTGATAGTCCTGATTGGAAAGATTCGAACTGCACGCGGCTGCGGCGGCACCCCGGGGGATAAAACCAGCCCTGAAGCAGCGGCTGTGCAGCGGCATTTCATTGGAGGCACGGAGTTGAGAAGTGCTATCGCCTTTGTGCGAGCCATGTAACACTCTTGCTACCTTTGTATATAGTGTATATAAATGCAGCTTAAAATCGCTGTCGGCTCGACAACTTCATCGCTCTGCTCTGCGCCGCGTCGATGACGGACTGAGCAGGGCAACGTCGCAACAGTGGTGACTGAGTAGGAATGGCCCAGTCCAAACAGTGTGCGTGTGTGTTCGGGGGGGGGGGGGGGGGGAAGGGGGGGCGTGGAGGGGGTATCGCTCGCAGTCGAGGGCCGCAGGGCACCCAGTTGCTGCCGGTGCTTGGCAGCCGTTCCAGCAGTGTCGAACTGCGCTGCCGTGCTTCGTGCACTCGAGAACAAAGTTTGCAGACGCGTTTTTCGGAGGCATGATAGCTTGCACTGACGTCACTGTATTGCCGTGTTGGTTGGTTGATTGCGCCGTGGAAATCTGCAGCTCTTATCTCGAGCAGTGCGGATGAAGCTGACAGCGATCGATCAAAAAAAGCGGTGGCGTCGTTATGTGCAATCCCCATGTTTTACGAGATGTTCCAAGACGTGAGCTTAAGCGACAATCCCAGCGTCTGGCGTTGGCGTTCATCACTTCAAAACGATTCCTTCACGAGGCCTCCCACAGTGCGAGCTTAAACTCGACAGTAGCTGCTAGCGAGGAGTGTGCGCCCGCCTGTAAACAGTAGTGAAGGGTAGGGGAATAACAACCACCGAAATTCATCATCATCGTCAGCGTCGTCATTACACGGTGGCATAAACGAGAAGCGGCGAATGGGGTTGCCACTCGAAAGTAAAGCCATTCGAAAGCAAAACGCTCCTCCAGCGGCAAGATGCCAGAGCTCTGCGACAAAATATGTGAGACTAAACAAGGCGTCTCACGCGTTCAACTGGATATTATGATGTCCGATTCACAACTCACAAACGTACTTAGGTGTACCCGGATATTTTATTTCCATTGCTGGGGCAAATTCCACCGCCGCGGTTGCACGGTGGGGCTGTATGCTCACTTGTAAATGGCACTACACGAGACCATATTACTAGCGAACCTGAGCAAAATGTTTCAAAACGGGAACCTAATAAAACCATATGAGCGCACGTACATCAGCCAAATTGTCGCTTCAATACACACAGCGAAATGGTGCGGACAATTTCGGTGAGACAAACGTTACAAACCACGTAGTCGGTTTGACGCGAGTTACGTAAACTAACTGCGACTGTTGAAATGAGCGGTTCGGTTCACAAAACGACTACACAGCGCGACATGCGTCTACGGAAACTTCTGAAAACCGAAAAAGAGGGATTTCAGTACGCCTAATGCGTCCATTGTTAGCAGCCTCCACCACCTCTCCCCTAAAACAACTGGAAGGGAGCACGCGCAATGAAGCCGCCATGCGTTCACAGGCCGCGTCAACAAAAATAACTGCGGCAGTCAACAAGTGTCGTAGAAGAGCAACTGCGGCCGCGTTTCCCGCCGGGCCCTCACCCCCTCGTTTTTCCCTCTTCACCGTGACCCCTTTGCAAGCGACCGCCGCGAAACGCTTACAGCGCCAAACATGGACCGGGAAAGGGGGGAGGTGCAGTTTTCGTTGTCTAATTTTGACATCCTTGACAGTTAAGCTGCACAGCGGCACTGCTAATGTTTGCGACTCGTACACGCGCGTCCAAACTTGAGCTCATGATAAAACTTGTTTGCAGTACTGTACTCACGAGTGCACATAATCAAGAGTGCAAGCGCTCGCAAAACCAGTATTCATGAGTATTGTACTCATGAGTACTGTGTACTCATGAGTACTATGTACTCATGAGTACTGTGTATTCACGAGTACTGTGTACTCATGAATACTGTGTACTCATGAGTACTGTGTACTCATGAGTAATGTGTACTCATGAGTACCCATACTCATTAGTACTCAAACTCGTGAGTACTCATACTCATGAATGCTGTACTCATGAGTACTCATACTCATGAGTAGTGTACTCATGAGTACTGTACTCACGAGTAGTTGACTTACCCCTGTACTCACTCGTCATCATACTCACTTTTTTTTCTGGGTGTGTACTCACTCATCATCGTACTCACTCGTGAGTTTGAGTACAAATGAGTACAAATGAGTGTACTCACGAGTGAGTACGCCGACCTATGCCTCGACGTATGTATGTAGCCACCTCTAGTTTAGTTCTTGGATTGTTTACTAGATGGCGTGGCTACCTCTAGTTTAGTTCTTGGATTGTTTACTAGATGGCGGTACTTGTATATGATGAAAAGATGCGCTTGGATTGTTTACTAGATGGCGTGGCTACCTCTAGTTTAGTTCTTGGATTGTTTACTAGATGGCGGGGAGCGTTGTAATAAAATCCGTTCGCTGTTGGCGCGCGCTCGGAGTCGCCCGATGGATAAGGCTGCAGATGTGCGAGCCCGCGAGGCAGAAGCGCTCCGTGAAGCTGCGCGACGCCGCCGCCAAGATCCTGCCGTACGAGAGCGGGAGGCCGAAGCGTGTCGTCTGGCTGCGCGACGACGCCGCCAAGATCCCAGCGTTCGAGAACGAGAGGCCCAAGCGTCACGGCAACGGCGCGAGGACCCTGCCGTACGCGAAGCGGCACGGCTGCGGCGCGAAGAGGATCTCCAAAACGTCAGAGAACGGGAAGCGGCGAGAAAGCGCGCGTATCGGCAGCCAGACCCCGATGCAGTGAGAGCTCGTGAGGCGTCTGCAAAACGCATCAGGCGAGCTCAGCCCCAAGGTGCCGACGCGCGACTTAAGCGAGACTTTCCAGACGTTACGTTCGGACACAGATGTAGTGGGCGAACTTTCACTGAAGAGTCACGGTTTTACGGATGATTTCCCCTCAGGAGCTTCGCCCACTCCTCATCATTCACCCTGTGGATATGCTGTGAATTTTTTCGCTTGTCGCTGTCACCCAGTACACTCTGCTGTTGTACCTTTTGAGTTACGTTTTCGGCGTCGCTTGTCACCGTCACTGCATGTGGTCATCCCTTCACCTTAAAGGGACCCTGAAAGGCATTTTGAGCACACTAAATGAACTAGCGCAACCGTTAGATTGGGTCGTCAACGGCCTCTGTGCCAAGTATTACTCTTTTACGCGCAGCGGAAAGCTCACACTTTTGTTGCAAAGTTTGTCGTTTTTTTCTCACCCTTTCCTTCGTGTTTTTGGACGCCGCCATCTTCACATGTCTACATCATCGATTCCCAGATGTTCGTCATGAGCTAGACATCCTGCTATTGGGCGGCTTTTTCACGCACTTCCGGAAAAGAGATGAGTCGTCTGCTCAGCGTCGGCTCGCCGGCTGATCTGCCAGCGGAGTGCCGGAGTGCTTGGGCATTTTACGACAAACGAAACAAGTGTAAAACAAACGCTTAACCGTTTGTATTGAATGCAACACGGCCATAACACGACATGGATATTCTCTTACCTGAGTACGTTCCATAAAGAAAGCGTTCAAGCCCCGTGGCACTTCTTTCGTGCAATCGCAGAGAACGCCCTGAGCCGGATGCCCGGGTTTGACGCATACATTTTATTCAGCTTCAAAACAATCCAGAGATGCGTTTCTAACGAATACAACGTCACAACATGCGTTGAAAGTCTGAACCCCGATTGACAGAGGATGGGTTGCCTCCTGCCCGTCGTAAATTCGGTACTCACCTCGCGGGCGGTTTGCGGGGACGAACAGCAAGTCACTTACCTCTGGCGCACAAGCCGATGGCTTTTAGCCACGCACACTGCACATACCCCATGCGAGGTTGAGTCGTACGTCGCTCGAGAAAGATTATCCAGACCATGGGAAGAACTATCCACCCGCAGAAGCACAACGTCGCATTTCATCGCGAAACAAAGGCGTCCACAACACACACACCATCGCCTCCTGTAATGCCAAACGCATCTCGCACTTCCCAATAGGAGTGGGTGGTACGCCTGCAGTGCCCACATGTCGCGAGGTGGGGCCACAAGCTGAACCGGGATCACGGAACCGTAACTGACTTCTGGAGCTGTTTGTGCCTTGTTGCCAAGGCAACCGATGTTTGAGATTGTCAAAGAAACGGCGCTCGCTCCAGCGCTAGAAAGCTCAGAGCCGCGGCGGAGCATGTTTTGCCAACGTTGCCGCTCTCCACCACGCGTCGCCCCAAGCTGAACTGATCAAATGATTGCAGCGTTTTGTGCACGGGTTCTGTATCGGTTCAAAATGTCTTTTTCACATTGCGCCGGCAGGAATTACCACCGCCGCAAAATAAGACCCGGCACCAGCGGGGCCACATCTGATACGGCGCTTTTTGGATAAACAGTGCGCGGTGCATCAAGGGAACGAGCGCACGACCCTCCCCGTGCGGCTGCGAGTTCGCCGCCGATAAAAAGTCATGTGCCGCCAGCAACGTACACCGCGAAAGGGCAAGGCCAGGCCGCCGCATACATGCGGCCAGATTTTTCGTTCGCTTTTTCAGCCTTGAGCGGAGTGCGTGCGGGATTCATGGTGTCAACAAAGCTTGCCCGTAGCAGACGACGGTCTGAGCAGCGCAACAGCGGAAGTACGTCACCGCTGCGGAGCGCAGCATCATGGGAGGCAAGGCTATCGCGCCGTCAACAGCGGAGAGTAAGTCGAAAGGAGGAGGAAACTCGGAGCGACGATAATGCGCGGTTTTTGATTTACGATTTCTCAGCTAATACTCATCGCTTTAACAAAATTCTTGCGGGAGGAGATTGCAAATACATTGCTTTATTTGGGTGCATGTACATCCATGCATCGGCGGAAGGTATTTCAGGACCCCTTTAAGAAACTCGCCGCTAACGCGAGCACATGCGCTAAGTGCTAATCACGCTGTTATTTAGACATATCTGTGATAGCCATTGAATGCCAGAAATTGGCATCCCGAAAACAGAAAAGCACACCGAAAACAGAACTAACAAGCACTTCAGAGCCGAGAAGCCTAATCCATAGCCCTTTGTACTAGCCACTTGCTGCCAATGCGATTCTCACACTACCCACAATTCCCATGTCGGCGTGCGATCTCAGCGACACTTTCCGCTCTAGGTAATATTGAGAAACTGTATGGTCGGAAGGGCAGCGCAGTGATTCGCTATAATGAACTGTAGCGTGGTTACCCGCTCACTGCTGCCACCCAATGCAATTCAAATTTCCCGCATTCGCAGTGCTCGCGTGCCCCTTGCCTGAAACTGCGCCAGCGGGAGTTCTATTCTTTTGTGCTTGTGTTTCCTCCCGCACGTGCCGGCATCGCACTGCCACTTTTTTTTGCTTAATATCGTAAAAACCAACCCAACGAGCGTTCCCAACTATATGATCGTGGCCGCTGCCGGGTAATGACGTATATTTCGCCTCAAATATACCTACAGTTTTCTCTGCACCAAACAACAGGGAGATGTATGACAATCGACCGCGGTTCACGAGTTTCGAAAGCTTATGACTATATAAATCGCTTGGTTTTTGGAGCCTTTGTGGGACACCGCGAGGACAGCCGCTACGATAGAACGCCGTGTGGCTCTACTTGGGTCCAGCTAGCGAGCTACGACGACAAGACGAGCCACTAAAGTGCTCTGCACTTAAAAGGGCCATTGGTTTGAAACGGTGCGGTGGCGCCATCCAAATGCGCGGGTTCTCGGGTTGGGGCAGCGCTTTGAGGGGCGGAGAAAGGACTAAAAGCAGTGAGGGTTGCACAAGGGTTCAATGAGTGCCCCACTTTTGCGCGTCGCTTTGCGCCCTTTAGGGAGTGCTTTCTAGCAGAGCAGGGCATGTTAAATATTTTTTTGGATACCACGCACCGACGCCTGCCTGGCTCTTCTAGGCCACAAGTCCTTCACTGGCAATATTACGGGCCCGACTGATTGCAATAATTTATGTAAAACGATAGAACTGTATGCACATAAAGCCGGTGTTAAGTTATACAGGACGATCGCTCCGTGCATTTTCTCTGAAGCAAGCGCTTCTCACCATTCCTTTCACGTTCCGCTGTCTCGCCAACGCACGGCACCTCGTCGATGCAACCAAGTTGGCGATTGCTTGCTAATAACAGTAACTACATGTGTCATCCTTTGTGTTCCTCATAATATTATCCTTTCGTTGGCCGTAATCGATTTCATTTGCCGTACAGCGGCTGACTGTGCAGTCTCCATCCTGGCGTTGCCGTATTTCCTGCCCAGACTCAGTCCTTAATCCGCTTATCGTAATAGCAAACCTGCCCTCAATGAACCAGTAGAAAGATAAAGGCTATGGAGCGAGAAGGAGACAGCTCTCCTGTAGTTCAATAATACCGGAACAGAAGAAAGGCCGTCATCCCACCCTGTGAAAGTGGATGCGGTGCGAAGCTTTTGTAAACTCTACACATGCTGATGTCGGAGGATATGAAATGTTCTTCGACGTCTCGGCGGGCTTGTGACTTGCGCTCGGCTTGACGCATGCGCTCTCCATCAAATGACGTTACCCCCCATTTCGAGAGCAGCTGAAAACGTAGTCTTTACCAGTGACACATGGGGGGTTCCATGGTTCACAGGCGTGTAATCTATCGTGTGGTTTCAATGCATGTTTTGGGTTTAAAGGGCGAAGCACCTTTACGCCGAGGCTGTGTCCGGCGTCCGTCCGGCGTCCGTGCTCACGGCGCAGCACCGTGTCTATGGTGAGTATGGCTCTCGGAGTCTCTACAGCGTACCATCACGTAGTAATACGGCCTTTGCTGCAGCAGCAGCAGCTAGGCAAATATGTGCGCCGGCGCTCTGAAGATCCAAAATGTTGTGCAGCGTTTGATGAAAGAAAGCAGGGGAGCTTACTCACTTTACCGTCTCGGGAGGGGGCGGTGTTCTCGGAGATAACACCCCAATGAGCTACCTCTGCACCCGACCTCACAGGTCAAACAGTTGGAACCCATTATTATTAGGTTTCTTGAGGTGAATTCATTGGAAGTAAAATTGTAATAAGAATTCTTTTAAACAAAAGGTCGAATCAACATAGTGCCCGCATCTTCCGTACTCGGGACCGCGTTTACTTGGAATGCTGTAAACACTGCCGGTATGGAAAAGGCAGCAAAACAACGCCCAACCCTCTTTATGCCGACAATACGTCACCTAAGTGGTTCTTTATGAATGCTTGCGAATAAGGCGCTGCGTCGTTGAAACTATAGCTCTGAGAATGTTCTTAAACAAACACGCCACGGGATTCCTGGTCAGAAGCGGACGCTTACCCCTTGTTAATGACCTGTTCAGCACTAAGCAGCGCGCGTATTCAATTATCCCTGCGGCATAGGGCTCCATCCAGAGACAACGCGATTTTAAGCGTTCGATAGGGGGCCCGCAGTACCGGTCTTCTCTCGGATGTTTGCGTGAAAAGGGCAAAACGTTCTACTTTTGAAGCCTTTCCCTCTAGCCGTAGAGCAACCTCTCGCAAAAAAAAGGTGAATTTCCTACCTCAACTGTACATTTGTTTTGTTTTAATAATACTCTGTATTTTCATTGACTGCAAAATGTAGGATTGAGAGCAGAACATTCATTGAAAAGGTCTCCTCAGGCTACTATCACAGGGGGGAACGGAGTAATGCGGCTAACTACTACTGAATACCGCGAATACACTTAAAGAGGGTGGTAGACTGGACAGTATATAGCTGAGAAAATCGCTGAGCCCTATTTAAACGCCTAATTGCGACGAACTACAACGTTTCCGTGAATCACTGATCCATTGTAATAAAAGGCTGATGTTTTCGTCCGGTCAATAAATGCCGTGGTATTTCGGTTCTTTTCTCAAGGACGATCGAAAAGTCATAGGGACGCATTTTACCGCGATCACTGAATAAACAACCTCTACTCGGTTGCTGCGAACAACATGAGCCCGCTACATCGTGGTAATGTCACATTTCACCTTACGCAAAAACCCTCACCCCAGTTACAAAACAGATTTCAGAGACTTCAGAACTTGTCACCGAGTGTCTTATCCCATGGAGCCATCCAAAAAGTTCAGTTCTGAACAAACACGTTCATTTTGTTACGTCACTCGGACGGAACAAAAAAGTACTGTTACTTTCTGTTCGAGACGCAGGTCTGCGGCCCCTGGTCTCTTTTGGTGGTGTTGACGCGCAACAAAGCGTGAAACGACGCGTGGAGCGAGCAAACAAGTCAACCGATCGGAAGCCGACCGAAGCGAGGGTCGGCAGGGTGAATTTATGGCATGGACCTAAAGCGACTCGTTTGCCAACTCAACACCCTCGGCATTTTAAATGGTAATATACGAGCTTCTTCTTCTCTAAGTGATTTTCTTGTAAATGCGCGGTGGCCTAAACCATTTCTTTGCGGCATAACTCGTATTTCATCCGTGCACAAAGCACAGCGATGCGATATGCGCATTGTCCGTGGGTGAGATCCAAGTCACGCTAGACGTTTAAAGTGACGGCCAGACTCCAGGCCAGTTGCCGTCACGTCGCGGCGCAGTTTCGCGGAATGTGTGCCTACTTTATCGCGTAAAGTTCAACGGATACTACTCAAATAAACCATGACTTTGTCCCTCTTCCTCTCTCTCTTTCTCACTTGAATATCTAGTGTCTAAATAATTACCCCTCTCCCCCACGCTTAGTCGCTGTTTCTTGAATTTTGGTTTTCATTTCAACATCCCCTCATTTTTGAACTCAGTGATGTTCCTCTTAGTTTGCGCTTATGACCTAGATATCTAAAAAGTGCCCAATCAAGCAGGGCGGAAATATCTTTTAGAAATCCTCTAAACTAAGGTTATCAGGATGTAATACAAATGTTCATCATTCTACCGCAATATCAGCCTGAAAAAAATAAATTGTACATTAACCATAAAGGCACTTCCTGTTTCTATCAAGCTGCAAATTTTACGACGATATCCCAGCTCACTAAACACTAAAGAGCATACTTGCTGACTTCTTTAAAGTGCGCACATTAATCACCACCGTCATTATCACCAACAACCCCCTTCAAGTGCAGTGCAAAATGAACGCGTCTCCCATTAACTTCCGACTCCTCCTAGCCTGCGCTGTTTAAATATGTTCCTTGCCAATGAATTTTTGATCTCTCCCTCCACCGAAATATCCGTCTTTCCTTAATACTAGCCTTATTCTTGGTAGGCACTTCATTACACCGGTTGTCAGGTCTTCACGCCCACATTTAACTCTTTCTCCATGGCTACCTCGACTAGGATGCCCACCACCGCGCGGGCGCCGCAAATGTGAGAGCTTGCTATCAATAATTGTTCAGCTTGTCTCGATTCACCTCTATTCAAGATAACACGTTTTCCATTTCCCATCCTGTTCGTGGTCTACTCCAATGCGCCCCCTTGCAGTATCCAAGCGGTCAAACACTGCAAGGGACAGGACAAGAAAAGCTTACAAGGACGGGCGCTGGATTAGACAAGGCTGCGCCCGTCCTTGTCAGCTTTTCTCATCCTGTCCCTTGCGCTGTTTTAATCATGGATCCTTACCGACTCGCCCAGCTTCACACTCTTCTTCATGCGTTATTCGTTCAGTATTCTTTGGTGACTCGTTCCGCCGACTTCAGTCTTCAAGGTGCGTTGTACGTCTCCAGGTTTCCGCCCCATCCGCCATCACGGGGAAGGCCCATTCGTTGTCTGCCTTGCTTTAAGTAACAGTGGGACTCTGGTGTTCTATTCTGACCAGTGTTCGTCGACTTCTTTACAGCTCATGGAAATTCTACGCCTGATTTCCTTCTTGTGCTTCAGATCGGCACTTGCAACTTGCGTAAGAGAGTTATATTCGTCCTTATCTTATATTATTTTATTGCCAAGGCCGAAAGGGGGCGGGCCCCTTGCGTGTGTCTCTCAATATATTTTCGACTTATTTATATACATCCTTAACACTATGACCACGTTTGTCGAGTACGGTTCCTCAGGCATTCTTTGTAGGTCTTCTTCCAAATCACTGACCACGACAATGTCACCTGCAAGTGTCAAGTGAATGAAATGTGCATCATTCAATTACATCTCTGCCTTCTCCATTCTAGCTTCCTAAATACCCTTTCCCCTTACTTCTCCCAATCAAGCAATCAATCTTACTAAATACCCCTTCTATAGGCACTTTTTAAATAATTTAGGTGGCGTGGTGTCAGCTTGCTTGACGCCCTTCTATGTAAACTCTTAGGCAAAAGGGAGCAAAATCGGGAGCAAATACGGCCGTTAGTCTTTTCGCGCAACCGTTCAGCTTCAAGGGGAGTAACTGTGGATGAATGTCTGCCGTGTGCACAAATGCGGACTCAATGTTCGTACCCGGCGATCTATAAAGAGCAACGGGAAGCCGAAACGCCACATTTAGGACCGTATTCTGAGTCCCCCCTCCACTCATTTTGCTCCCTCTACTTTGCTGAGGGAAGGATTCTGGAATTAATCATGGGGACATCGATTTTAATGACGTCCTCCAATGGAGGCTCGAGTGGAACAAGAATTAAGAATACCAGGGTTAGCCTCTTTGCTACGTCGTTAATCCCTTGTAATGGCATCGTCATTGCCATTTGACGCATATGCCTGTGGATAGTTTTAGATTTCCAAAACACAAGTCATTGCAGTCAGTGGGTCTTTTACATAGTGCCATGGAAAAAAGTATCAATGTAAAGTATAAGAAAAGCGCCCATGCTGAATCGAGCTGCCGTTAATAGAAGGAAGCGGCGAAGCACGATGGAAGAAGACATCTTGGTAAGGTTAAGGTAATACGATGTGTTGCATTGGATATTCGCGAGGTAAAAACGGCCAGTGGAAAAGTTGAAGAACATCAACAATAAATTAGTAAAAACACCAAACGTTCACTCCTAAGCGCAATGAATATGTGTATGTTTAACAGGCGAGAAAAATGCATTCGTTGCTTAAGACAACTCCAAAGTAAATTCTCGCTACAGCTAAGCGTCTTGAAGTTATCTTTTACACTCGATACATAATTTCCTTGTGCGCCAAAAATATGACAATGCTGCAACTGCTGTAAGACCCAGATGCATTTCCCAGTACCCATCATCTAGACAGAAAAATTTCAAGCTAAGCATTTGTTTCTTCTATGAAGGAAAATATGGCCTGTTTCCCTATTCCGACACTCATGCAAGCGATCGATTTCACACACAATACCGAGAGCCCTTAACATACGGAGCGAACACTAAAAATATACTGTTTCCGCTATTTCGTGCGCAGTCAAAAGAGTCGTCCGATCCCAAAGCAACACGTAGCAACTAGGTGACGAAGTAATTGTTCTTTACGAGAAAAAAAAACTATGGTTGTGAGGCTCTACTCAAAATCAAGCTGAGCAGTAGTCCCTAGCGTAAGCGAAGCGAAGGGGAGAGCGAAAATCACAGTCACGATCACTGGCACGGATGAAAAATCGGACTACAGTTGCAATTAATCGTCGCGTTATCCACAATACTGAGGATACACTTCAATACACATTTTCAACCAAATCTTCTGTCTGGCCGCATCGCCCAGTCATTACAAAAAAGGACGCGTTGCCTAGTGTGTATTGTAATGGATTCGTTGGGTACTGTGGCGGGGATTGGTGGTTCGATCTACACTGGTGCTGGTTTTTTTTTACCTTTCGGCGACTACCTTCCAACAGTTCATCCTTGGGGAATAGCGGAACGGGCCAACCGGGTCGCGGACTGACCATTCGTCGGCTCCCATTTAGTCTCCAAAAGGTGTAAAGATTGTGGCAAAGTCAGTTAGTCCCTCAGATGACAAACTTTTGGTCCTTTTTGCCTAATCGTGTAGGTACGTGATCCTCAACGTACCTAAAGTTGGAGAACACCCCAGAGTGTTTGCACTGTCAGACATAGGGGGGCATTTACTCTCAATATGGAGTTGCGCCAAAAATTCTTCCATGCCGCACACCGCCTTCGCCTAAATTAACTAGAGGCTCCAGCCCCAAGCGCTCCAGGTCAGTGACAGCGGGCTGCCCTTATCAGTCCTCTAGCGGTCTCACACTAGATTCAGGTCTCAATTTCTATCTTTTTTTTTCTGGCACGAAACCAACAGTGTCGATTCTGCACTCCTGGTCTGAGAGTTCACCAAATCGTGCCCTCCAACCTGTAGCAAAACCACGTGACCTAGCTGGCTCCTTTGACTGTACTGCCGACAAAGGCCCGTTTCCCCTAGGCTCTTTTCTTTTGCCTCTTGCTGGCCTCCGACGAAGATCACGGCTAGGATATCTAGAAAAAAATCATATATTTTAAAAGTGAAAGGTCAGCCGCATTCCTAAAAGCATCCCCCAAGTACTAATGATGCTCGCCTCTTCAGACCACTTCGAGGTGCGCAAGCGTGGCTGTAATTACTGGTCGCGAGACGTTTCCAACGATGACTGAAGTCGGCTAATTGCTGCTGTTATGGGCCCGAGCTTTTCGTGCCGTTCCCTTGTACGGGCTATCAGGCCATGAAAGGGGATGAAATGTCATTCCTCCCCAATTTTTGTTTGTGCCTTATTGTGTGCGTGCTTGCGCGCGTGCGTGGAATTTCAGCGCAAATGTGCGCGTGAAAAATAAAATTGGTGCGATGTCACCGGTGGGTTTCTTTAAAACAAATTAGGCCGCGTTTATCCGAAACCAAATCTCGCTAACTGTGCTGGGTTTGCGGAAATTAGTGGTTCAACAAACCAGGTAAAACGCCTACTAATTCTCATACGTTAGTGGCATTCAAGTAATAGCGGTTGTTATAACTGAATATAAGAGAATTTGCGAAAATGTCACTAAAATGTATGCAACCTAACAAGCTGTTTACAAAAGGGTGGTATGGACCTATCCAGTCCTTGGCAGTCTAGGAGGCCGGCTCCATTACGACGTCGGCTACTGATGGTTCTACCTACATTAGCGACACTGGTGGGTAGCCAGATCAAGAAATTCAAGTTTTTTTAGTTTTCAATTGCACAGAAATTTATCAACTTTGCCAGACTGTTGCCTACGTTACAAAGCACCCTGTGAAGAGTTTTAGCGTGTTCATCAAAACAAATTACAACCGTGTTTTTTTAAGTAATTCGCTCTTTCTAACTAGCCTAATTCCAGTCTTTGTCTCTTCACCCAAAAAAACGCGAATAATATTTACAAACTTTCAAACTTCGCACTATTGCATGTCAGCAGGGATGCCATAGCAAAATTTACAAAAAGAGACCTGCCAGTAGGTTACATGCATGTCGGCATTCAAGTGGTGCGAATAAATGGAACTACAGCCATCAGTAGAGTTGCACGGTGATTCTTCGTCACCTTTGCTTTGTAAAGATCTTCAATGCCTAATCTACAGCCCTGAGGATCTCAAATACCTCATCTGGTACTACCCTAAGTTCCCATTAACCCAAACATTCCTGCCCCACGCCTTACATCATAACACCGCCATTCAGTTCATACTCTCCGGACGACCATTTTCTACTCTCCATAGCTTGATTTGGCTTGAGAAGTTATCTTACATGTAAGACGTAGTTCTACGGCTTACTAAAATGTTCGAGATCTACACTACATGTGCAGCCCGCCGCTGGACTGCAATGAATGCTCCTCGGGATAGATAATTTAGCCCCTACCATTTGAATTTAACCTACCTTTCCCATTTGAACTCAACCTACGTGACTCTCGGCATTCTTCGGAAAAATGCTAAAACATAAAAAGAAGCGTGCAATGTATACGGAATGAAGAGGACTGCCAACGAATTCTAACAACATTTTCGCTTTTGCGAAGAATACATTACTCGAGGAATCCATTACGGCAATTTACACAGCCACAATGCGCCCGAAAGCAAGCAAAACAGTTCAAGACATTCTTCGAAATTTTGTACTCTAATAAAAACACAAACAACACTTGGAGCCATAAATTAAATTTGACGTGGGCCACAATGCGGCGAAAGCTTCCGGGTGCTTTTGGCCAAGAGCTAGCAAAAAAAAACGTCAGTAGCAATGCCTCGTAACATTAGCACAGGCTGAGTCAGGGCAAAGAGTAGCAGTTAATCTCTAATGTGAAGAATCCAAAATAGAATTCCGGAGTGTAAGAAAAAACACGTCATGTGGAGAAAGATCAAAGGTGAGATATGAAAATTAAAATAAAAAAGGAGGTAAGCCAACAAAGATGCGCTTATCGGCTGCCCTTTTCTGAGGCCGCTAATATGGTTTGCCCGCTAAACGGCACTGCTGCTCGCCGCATCGTTCGGATCGGTGGTAACGAGATGGTTCTGCGCTTAACGATACGTTTTTTTATGTAGCTGTATACTCTGTGGCACAAAATGCGGCTGCTGTGTCGACCAAGGTCGTGTCTCCTTTCAATTTTTTTCTCTTTCTTGAACATTGGCTTTCATGGTTTGCTCTCTATTTCTTTTGTCTGGATTCGTTCATCACGTTAACCATGCAGCAAACGCTCATTATAAAGAATCTGTTTTGTTCGAAACCTCACTTTGTTTAA
Organism: Haemaphysalis longicornis; assembly: GCF_048455015.1. Taxonomy (NCBI): domain Eukaryota; kingdom Metazoa; phylum Arthropoda; class Arachnida; order Ixodida; family Ixodidae; genus Haemaphysalis; species Haemaphysalis longicornis. Next base: position 53,968,606 of record NW_027526385.1, on the reverse strand, counting down.
AACATTTCTTGGTCTCCACTGCAGGGTAGATCATGTTCGTATTTAACGAACTATTGCTTATAATGAAAATATTGGACTGTCTTTAGGGATTTGGTGCTGAAATTGTGAAGAAAGTACCTCAAACAAAAAATAGACGATGAATCAAAGCGTTTACCAACTAGCAACAAATTACTGCCCTCTCCAGCACATTTATTGCCAGGGCACTGCCAGACTGGTATGTCTTGTTCATTGATCTGCAGCTGTGTTTTAGGCTTAATGCAAGAATGGGTGGGTTTGAGCCAGTTCTTGCATACCTGAACTACATTCATCTTCACATTGGACAAAAATGGATTTGGTGAAGACGATAAAAAATCCGCTGAAGTTTCAAGGAAATACGTTCGCAGGACGCGTGTACCTTGTCGCCATCCCCGATGTGGAGAGCCAGACGTTCCTAACAAAGCAATACTTTTTATGAATACGGACGTACCCGCCGCGGTGGCTCAGTGGCTAAGGCGTTGCGCTGCTGAACACGAGGTCGCGGGTTCGATTCCCGGCCGCGGCGGCCGCTTTTCTGATAGAGGCGATAAGCAAAAACACCCGTGTGTACGAGATTTCGGCGCACGTAAAGATCCTGAGGTGGTGAAAATTAATCCGGAGCCCTCCACTACGGCGCGCCTCATCGCCTGCGTTGCCTCAGTGCGTTAAACCCCACAATCAATCAATCAATCAATCAATCAATCAATCAATCAATCAATCAATCAATCAATCAATCAATCAATCAATCAATCAATCAATCAGTCAGTCAATCAATCAATCAATCAATCAGTCAATCAATCAATCAATCAATCAATCAATCAATCAATCAATCAATCAATCAATCACTCGATCAATGAATCAATCAATCAATCAATCAATACCGACGTGGCTCAGACCTGCGCCAAAACCCCACGACTCTGGTGTCGGGGCTTCCTTTGAAGTGACAATCTTTGTGTATTCGGTTCTGAGAAGCTCGAAAGAAAAAAATAGAACCTTCCGCTTTAATTAAATCCCAATCCTTCAGAACGACACACATCGCCGCATGAAAACCTGCTTCTGGTTCACGTTGTTTTAAGGCATGTGCAGTGCATACACACGTCTCGTACACACGAGCGTCTTTGCATTTCGCCTACATTAGAAAAGCGGCCGCCGCGGCCGGGAGTCGAATCCGCATCCTCGTGCACAGCAGCACAACGCCTTAACCACTGAGCCACCACGGCGGGTACCCTTTGGAATGGGAGTTGTCTTCTAGATTGATTTACATGTTACGCAGGCAAAAACAACGCATGGTTATTCCACCAGAGACAAGTTTTCTCAACTGCGCTCGTAAGAAAACTCAAGGACGCAGTAGACGTGTGAAGCGCTCATTAGGGAAGCAGCAGCTCGCTCTTTTGTTTCCACCGGATTTAATCCGCTGAAAAGGAGCTCGGCTCACTAATCTGACAAGCTACGTACGTACCTAACATTCGTATTGTTTGGCAGTATTCAGAGTGTTTCGAAAAGAAAAAGCCCAACCAAGCAAGAATAATTTCCGGCAGCCACTGCCTGCCACTGTCTGCTGCTGAAAACCCTACGATAATCTCAAAAGCATAAAGAGCGTGATTTGTGTTGAACTCAAGGCAGCACACCCGACTAATTCTACGGCAAAACCATTGTCATGCTGTACGGTAATCTTCCGCTCTTTGGGAAGTTGTTTCCAAATCGCCAACTTTTGAAAGATGCGCAATTAGTCCGTGCTGCAGAAACTTGTTCATAGTACGTTCGTTTCGTAAAGAGTGGTATTAGAGGTACTTTGAATAGGATACTCAGTGTTTCTCTTTAATGAGCTGCTCCTTGGCGGCGCAAAACCCAGCGATTGCAATTTGGCGATTCCGAACATAAACCGTACCAGCGTTGATATAGAGGGTTTGCTTTCAGTGAAGCTTACGGTGGCCTTAATGAGCTCCCCGATATGGCCCAAGGAGTGCAGGTGACGTATAGGTCGTAAACAAGAAAATGCAAACCTGTAGCCAGGGCGCACGTAAACGTTAATCGGGCAATCAACCGCAAGGCTCTCGTATCTTAAGTAGGCAAGCCTTCTTTGACGTTTCTGGCTGGCGATGACATTCCCGGATGCGTACTTTTATTTCGTGAGAATGGCAGCAAGTAAGGCGCGTTATTTATCTGGCACGCCAGAGACAGTGCGTCATTATTTCTACGAGGCCTCACAATTTTCAGCAGGTAGAAGGCTGCTCTAGTCATCTGTGGGGAACCTACGCTCTCGGTGGCCGTTGTCGAAAAAATTCTATGTAACCGGTGTTCTCCCTCATCAGAGCACAAAGTGCTAAAGGCATCGTTCACGCGCTTCATGAGAACAACGGAATTGCACAAATCACTACATAATAAAGGTTTCTAATGTCGGTCATTGAACTCTTACGTGCAGTGCCATAACGCTGGGCACACCACTGTCTGTCCCGTTTTTGCGCTGCTGAGCACGAGGTCGCGGGTTCGATTCCCGGCCGCGGCGGCCGCTTTTCTGATGGAGGCGAAAAGCAAAAACGCCCGTGTGTACGAGATTTCGGCGCACGTTAAAGATCCCCAGGTGGTCAAAATTAATCCGGAGCCCTCCACTACGGCGCGCCTCATCGCCTGCGTTGCGTCGGCGCGTTAAACCCCACAATCAATCAATCAGTCTGTCCCGTTTTACATTTCATCTTTCTTTTCTGGGTTATATTTTCCTGGATTCTTCTTTCCCTACATGGACAGCAAGATAATTTATAGCTTGGTTAACGTGCCTGGTTCCCTTTCTTTTTCTTCTCCTTTAACTTCTTTCCTTCCTTCCTTCCTTCCTTCCTTCCTTCCTTCCTTCCTTCCTTCCTTCCTTCCTTCCTTCCTTCCTTCTTTCCTTCCTTCCTTCCTTCCTTCCTTCCTTCCTTCCTTCTTACCTTCTTTTTTGCTTCCTTCCTCCCTTGCTTCGCTGCTTCCAACCGTCTTTGCTTCCTTCCTTACGACTTTACTTGCTTCCTTCCTTCGTTCCTGGCTTCTTTGCTTCTAGCCTTCCCTCCTTCCTTGCTTACTTCCTTGCATCCTTCACTGATTCCTTGCTTCCTTCCTTCCTTCCTTGCTTTCTTGCTTCATTCGTCCCTGCTTTGCTTCTCTTTTCCGTCTTGCTTCCATCCTTCCCACCTTCCTTCCTTCCTTCCTTCCTTCCTTCTTTCCTTCCTTCCTTCCTTCCTTCCTTCCTTCCTTCTTACCTTCTTTTTTGCTTCCTTCCTCCCTTGCTTCGCTGCTTCCAACCGTCTTTGCTTCCTTCCTTACGACTTTACTTGCTTCCTTCCTTCGTTCCTGGCTTCTTTGCTTCTAGCCTTCCCTCCTTCCTTGCTTACTTCCTTGCATCCTTCACTGATTCCTTGCTTCCTTCCTTCCTTGCTTTCTTGCTTCATTCGTCCCTGCTTTGCTTCTCTTTTCCGTCTTGCTTCCATCCTTCCCACCTTCCTTCCTTCCTTCCTTCCTTCCTTCCTTCCTTCCTTCCTTCCTTCCTTCCTTCCTTCCTTCTTACCTTCTTTTTTGCTTCCTTCCTCCCTTGCTTCGCTGCTTCCAACCGTCTTTGCTTCCTTCCTTACGACTTTACTTGCTTCCTTCCTTCGTTCCTGGCTTCTTTGCTTCTAGCCTTCCCTCCTTCCTTGCTTACTTCCTTGCATCCTTCACTGATTCCTTGCTTCCTTCCTTCCTTCCTTGCTTTCTTGCTTCATTCGTCCCTGCTTTGCTTCTCTTTTCCGTCTTGCTTCCATCCTTCCCACCTTCCTTCCTTCCTTCCCTCCTTCCTTCCTTCTTTCCTTCCTTCCTTCCTTCCTTCCTTCCTTCCTTCCTTCCTTCCTTCCTTCCTTCCTTCCTTCCTTCCTTCCTTCCTTCTTACCTTCTTTTTTGCTTCCTTCCTCCCTTGCTTCGCTGCTTCCAACCGTCTTTGCTTCCTTCCTTACGACTTTACTTGCTTCCTTCCTTCGTTCCTGGCTTCTTTGCTTCTAGCCTTCCCTCCTTCCTTGCTTACTTCCTTGCATCCTTCACTGATTCCTTGCTTCCTTCCTTCCTTCCTTGCTTTCTTGCTTCATTCGTCCCTGCTTTGCTTCTCTTTTCCGTCTTGCTTCCATCCTTCCCACCTTCCTTCCTTCCTTCCTTGCGTCCTTAGTTTCTCCATCCCTCTTATTTGCGGCAACGTCATCGTACCCACATGAACGAATAAAAGCGTGGTTATGGGAACAACCCAACGAAACGCGAGAAAGGGGACATGGAGCATTTTTGATTGACAAACAGCAGTTTTTTTATCAAAGTGAATGCACCATATATTCATAAAATTATGAAGTATATATATTAATAATTTTAAACCACAGCAAATGTTCAACGAAGTGATCACTTGATTTCTGTAAAAATTTTCCAAAAAAATTCCTTCGGCGATAAAGTTAATGTGTTTATTTTAATTGTCGAAAATATGTTTTTATTTTATTAGTTTGAATGCAGTTATGACGCTGTAGTAGTAATACATTTGAGCCAAAAAGGGATGCCCGTGTCCTACTCTGGAGAATGGTGGATTAGAAATTGAGTACCACGAGTGAATAAAGGCAAGATAATATTAGCTTCCGATCCAGTCCATCATACGAACGGCAAAACTATTTTTTTTGTCTTATGAGTGATTTGGGGGTGTATAATAGTAGAGCATAAAGCTCAAATACACCTACAGCGAACTGAGGATTGCCGACCCAGGATTCTCAGTACTCGTATTAAACTACTTTTGAGCGAATAGACGGCCGTTTCTGAAGGGGGCCGTACTCAATGGGTCTTCATGTGGAATGAGTTCTAAGGTTGGTAGACGGGGGGGGGGGGAGGGGGTGATATTGCGACAGGAGGCAAAAGTAGAAGTACTGAGGTGAGATAGCCGAGTGTGTCTAGTGTACTCTGCTGTAAGGTACTGCTGATGATGTACTGATGTGTGAGTTGAGGTATGAATATAAAGGAATTCTGATGTGACGATTGGGCAGCGGGGCGGGAGAGGGAGTTTGGGTAAGCATTATATGTGAAAGGTCTCTTGAACGTACACTCCATTGGCAGATAGTTAACTGAGGAATATTTATACGGTTTCATGAGGTAGAGGTGGGCCTAGAGGCTGCTTAAGCAGTCATAAGGAGTTTTTTGTGTTGTTTTGGGGGTGACGTGGGGACGTCTAAGTTTAACCGAGAACTCGTAATGACGACAACTGTTTCATATCCATACATTTCTATGTTTTACACTTCATTAGGTTAGCTGAAAATCTGAACACATGGGTTTTAATTTTATTTGTTCAGTCGCTGGGAGCTGGCAGCCTCTTTATTTACTGCTATTCCATATTTGCGGTTTACTTTACTTTACTTTGAGGTTAAGCGAGGACTCTCATTCAATGTAATTATTAGGCCCTCTGTTTGCGATTGCTAAGAATGTTGTGATCTGTAAAGACGGTATTTACAAAATGTTTTAAACGCCAAATTTACCCTTTGTCACTTATTTTGTTTCGCGTAATCTGGTACTTACTTGGGCTATGTATTTTTAGCTATTACTATATTGTGTCATCTTACAATGCCAATGCTAGCAGTGTAATTTCTCTCTACTTTATTAATTTTACGTCATAGTATTGCACAGTTTAAATACCTTAACAACATTGATGTTTTCTGCTTTCCAGTGTTTCCAGTGTCACAACCGCCGTGATAGTTCTCAAAATTAGGCGTGAACATCACTTGTTTTGGTTCCTGCTCGACCAACTTAGTGTTTCCAGGACATAACAGTTGTCACCTCCGCACGCGTTTAAGCCTCACAACGTACAGGCGACGAAGTGGTTTACCGACTTTCTCGTGCGACCAGTACAAAGCTACAGTGCCGCTGTCGCCTTTATTCTCGCAGGTGTATGGGATGAGTTTTGTAGTTACGAAGCGTCCGCGTCATTCTTCGCGTCGGTCCGATACTCAACACGCGTGCATTCCGGTGAACTTGTTTTCGTAAGTCCATTTCGGTCGTTACAGTTGAACGTTCGTTTTTTTTTTCCTGCAAAAGCAGTTTTTACTTTTCCATTGATGTTGGACTGAACATTTTTCTTACGTGTAAGGTTCTCCTTTCCGATTGCATTCCTGGTAAGATTAAAATAACTTTCTTGATTGTTTGTTGGTTTCTTTCTTCAGCTACAAGAAAAAAAAGTTGTCTCCTGTGTACTGTCCACCGCCCCCCCCCCCTCCCATTTTTTGCTTTCGCTGAATACTTGATTGTATGAGTCCGTAAAGCAAGTAAAGTAAAAAAAAATATCAGGAATGAAGAGAGACTTGAAAGCGTTTGACACTTGAAAACAAAAAGGAGTGCCGTGGTGGTTTCTGGGTAGTTTGTGTGCATCTACCGCGGCAATTGCATTTCCGTCTGTACTTTTTGCTCCAGATCGTGGCAGGCTAAATTTTTCATAGCTATAAATACGACATGGGCGAAGGCCCGTTGCATTTGCAACTTGTATTAAAGGCTCTCCTTGCAAGCAATTTGGGGGTCCGGAGTGTTTATTTTTTGCAACACAAATCTATGAAACACGCGAGAAATGAATGGGAACTGGCGACGGAAAAAAAGCGGATCATCCGCAACACGGAGGGATATAAATCACGCCGTCTCTTTGGGAAGCCTTGACCGCCTTTGTGAAACTGACCGCGCCATTTTTCACACTTGCCAGTTCACTTTTTCTCTGCTTCATCCTTGCACGAAACAACTGCAATTTTTTTGTGTTTGCTGGTTACTCGCAGTTTAAACAGACAATGGCTCATGATAACGTTCCTTGAGACGACGAAAGGAAAACATTGCAGCTTTATTTTGCTTGTTGTCGAAAAGAAGAATAACATTTCGCCACACTATTGCGGTGTTTTTTTTTGTATTTTTGAGGCTGATGTCTGAACCTTGATTTCTCCAGCGTACTGCTTGTAAAAGCATTTTTCAGGCATCTCGCCTTTGTGCGATTTTGATTAATATGTTCAAACCGAAAGCAAACTCCCCTATCTTTCGTCGAGTACTTTTTTTGCCCGAGACGAGAAAATATAATTTCTTCTAGAATAAATTAAATGATATTTGCAACCGAGCCATTACCGCTACTGCGCCACCTATGCACACTGCTAGAGGGGAAACGAGTGCGTAGCCTGGTGCGCAGCCTGGTGCGTGACTGGGGACGTGACAAAACGTGAGTAAAAAAGGTGCATGGCAGGCAAAAAGATCTATGATTTAGGCAAAAATGTCGCGTTGGTCACGAACTCTGGTAACTTGGTTTGTCGAAGGTTGGTCACGAAGGCTGCTCTCGAAGGTTCCTCTCGAAGTTTGGTCACGAACTCTGGTTAGTTGTTCCTGCTGCGCATGCGCGGCCCGTCGCAAGGATGCGCGCTATGCACTGAAAGCCACGCGCTCCGTTCTTCGTATGCCAATGTATCACGATGGTACACGCTTGTGTCCAGGTTTCATTTATTCGTATTCGTCACAAAATACCTTGATTCTATTTAAACAATCTCGCGCAGCGATAATAACTCGATAATTTTGATGTCTCCCAAGCAAGTTTCCGTTCTTCAGCTATTTCGAGCATTTTCGCCCTCATTGCTGTCATTTCGATAACAAGTACTCTTGAAGCTGTTTTGTTTCCAAGGTCCACATTCACAAACGGGACGAAGTATATTTTCTCATGCAAGTGTGTTATCGTAGGCCTTCTCAAAGTCCACCACCGCATGTACTTTTATATATTGTCACGAAGACAAGGACGATGCAGTTGTGTTGAATGAGAAACACGTTTATTGGAGCGAACTTGTGCTCCCCTAACAACTCAAAAGAATACAGAGGCGGCGAAGCAGCGGTCAACAAAGTGACTTGCACAGGCGAGTGTCGTCGAATCGAATGCCCCGGCGTCCGCACTGCAGGCTTTTTATCTTTTAGCGCGCGTGGTTCTCGAAACGTCGATTCGCATCGAGAACATAGTAGATCCAAGAAGATTATTCTGGGCTGTTCACGTTAGATCGGAATGCTCTCCCTATCACAACAGATAACACATGCGGCACAGAAAGAAAGAATGGAGCACGCGCTTCCCTTGGCGCACAGACCGGCGCAGCCGGGCGGTAAAAGGAAAACACAAATAAACAAACCCAAAGTATGGTTCGCGGCATTACCCCCCCCCCCTCTAAGAGTGCATCGACCCGATGCTAACATAAGCGACAGTCCGAACAAATGAAAATAAAAGTTCGTCATCGTCCGTAGAAAGGTTTTAAGCGAACCACATGGACGACTTCAGGCCGCGTGCGTCGTCGTGATGTGCCGGAGTCACCATCGGTGATCACTTCGTAGGTAAGTTGGCCAACACGTCGTAGAATCTGGTAGGGTCCGAAATAGCGTCGCAGGAGCTTCTCACTGAGTCCGCGTCGTCGGATGGGAGTCCAAACCCACACACGATCCCCTGGTTGGTACTCGGCGTCTCGGCGTCGGAGGTTGTAGCGGCCCGCATCCACCAGCTGCTGGTCCGTTATACGAACTCGAGCGAGCTGGCGGGCCTCCTCCGCACGTTGAAGATATCCGTGGACGTCAGCGTTGAGGTCGTCGTCTTCTACGTGCGGAAGCATGGCGTCGAGCATCGTAGTCGGCCTTCTACCGTAGACAAGCTCGAACGGCGTCAGCTGCGTCGTCTCCTGGATAGCCGTGTTGTACGCAAACGTGACATACGGGAGCACTTCGTCCCAAGTCTTATGTTCAACGTCAACGTACATTGACAGCATATCTGCGATTGTCTTGTTCAGACGTTCTGTTAGTCCGTTCGTTTGGGGGTGGTACGCCGTCGTTCTTCGGTGATCCGTGTTGCTGTAGCGTAATACTCCTTGCATCAGCTCCGCAGTAAATGCCGTTCCGCGGTCTGTGATTAGGACTTCCGGGGCTCCATGTCGCAGCACAACTTGGCTTATAAAGAACTTTGACACTTCTTGTGCAGTCCCCCTCGGAAGAGCGGCGGTCTCTGCGTAGCGCGTCATGTAGTCTGTCGCTACGACAATCCACTTGTTCTGTGATCGTGACGTAGGGAACGGGCCTAAAAGGTCCATTCCAATCTGTTGAAATGGTCTCGATGGGACGGCGATCGGTTGTAGAAGTCCGGCGGGTCTTGTCGGCGGCGTTTTTCGTCGCTGGCAGTCACGGCAGCTCCGGACGTAGTGGGTGACGTCAGAGGTAAGGCCGGGCCAGTAGTACCTCGCCTTGATTTTTCCAATAGTGCGGGCTGTGCCGAGATGTCCGGAAGACGGGTCGTCGTGGGACGCTTCCAAAATTTCGTCACGAAGGTCCGCGGGGATGACGAGAAGGTAAGTCGCTCTTGTTCCGGGGCTGAAATTCTTCTTCACGAGGACGGAGTTTCTCAGGCTGAATGCTGGTAAGCTGCGTTTGAAGGTCCTAGGAACGGCAACGTTGCATCCCTCGAGGTACTCGATTATGACGCGTAAGTCGGGGTCGGCACGCTGCTGGGCGGCTAGGTCGCTCTCCGTCACGATCCCGAAGAACACGCTGTCTTCATCAGAGTCTTGTGGTGGTGGGTCGACGGGGGCGCGGGACAGGCAGTCGGCGTCGGAGTGTTTCCTGCCTGATTTATAAACGACTGTAACGTCGAACTCCTGCAGGCGCAAGCTCCACCGCCCAAGACGGCCAGAGGGGTCCTTCAAATTGGCGAGCCAACACAGCGCATGGTGGTCTGTTACAACCTTGAATGGCCTTCCATACACGTATGGGCGAAATTTTGAAATCGCCCATATAATAGCCAGGCACTCTTTCTCAGAGGCAGAATAGTTTTTCTCCTCCTTCGACAGACCACGGCTGGCATAAGCAATTACCCTTTCGCAGCCGCTTTGCTTTTGGACAAGGACGGCACCCAAGCCTATATCACTGGCGTCCGTGTGCATTTCCGTTTCGGCATTTTCGTCGAAATGAGCGAGCACGGGCGGGCTTTGCAGGCGTTTTTGCAGCTCGCAGAATGCTTTTTCTTGGTCGTTTTCCCAGCTGAAAGGGGTGCTGTCTTTCGTCAAGCGCGTGAGTGGCTCTGCAATGCGTGCGAAGTTTGCGACGAAGCGCCGGTAGTATGCGCACAGCCCGAGAAATCTTCGCACGCTCTTCTTGTCTTTCGGCCTAGGGAAGTTCGCGATAGCTGAAGTTTTTGCCGGGTCAGGTAGGACTCCCGCGGCGTTGACGACGTGGCCCAAGAACTTGAGTTCCCCGTATGCGAAACGGCACTTTTCAGGCTTCAGCGTCAACCCCGACGTACGAATGGCCTCGAGTACAGACTCCAACCTTGCAAGGTGTTCGTCGAAAGTCCGGGCGAATACCACTACGTCGTCGAGGTATACGAGGCAGGTGTGCCACTTAAGGCCAGCTAGCACAGTGTCCATGACTCTTTGAAACGTCGCTGGTGCTGTGCACAGCCCAAACGGCATCACCTTGAACTCGTATACCTCGACGACGTAGTGGTATTCGCCCGGAGTGTCGTCGAATCGAATGCCCCGGCGTCCGCACTGCAGGCTTTTTATCTTTTAGCGCGCGTGGTTCTCGAAACGTCGATTCGCATCGAGAACATAGTAGATCCAAGAAGATTATTCTGGGCTGTTCACGTTAGATCGGAATGCTCTCCCTATCACAACAGATAACACATGCGGCACAGAAAGAAAGAATGGAACACGCGCTTCCCTTGGCGCACAGACCGGCGCAGCCGGGCGGTAAAAGGAAAACACAAATAAACAAACCCAATGTATGGTTCGCGGCAATATTCTCAGCGCGTAGACCCGACGTTCTTGCTCTTTCGCTGTTTGTAACGCCTCCCCGCATCGTTTTGCTTCGCCGCCTCAATAATGTCTTCTTTTATGTGCGTCCTAACTTCAATTAGCGTCATAAGGTTTCTAATGTCCTGTAGTCAACCGATATTCTCTGCACGTATCGCTGCTATGAAAGGTCCCACGCCTGTCCCCCTCTCATGTTTTCTGGCTTTATTACTCGTCCAATTTCCTGCGGTGAATACGGCTCCCTATTCCCGCACGTACCTGCAAATGTCTTGCTTCTCAACTGAATTTTCTTGTTTTTCTTTCTGTTACGAATCGTAACACCTTTCTAGCGAGCTCGGGTTTGTCCTTCGCCCCAGACTCGGAACGTAAATGTGACCGACCTCGACTTCCGTCATTTCATTTCTTTACCTCTCATTTCATTTCCTTCTTCGTCTCCCATACGAGCTAGGGCTGCCAAGAAAGTTAACACACGACACCACACTTTGCAGAATCCGTCCTCCAATTTCAGTATCCTGCTGACGTTTCTTCCAAACATTCTTAAAAGAGCTTCCATGGAACCTTGTCGCCTTGTCTTCGTTGACTTCTGCAGAGTTTTTTTATCTCCTCACTCTTCATCACGACAGCGTGTTTAGTGTGCTGCCCTTGTCCTCACTTTTCACAGAATACATTTTCGCCTAGTCCAAAAACACGCCTCGAGGCAGTGTTTTAACGACTTCTGAAAGGCATCGGTGCCAAAGCGATTGGACGCTAGATGTCTGCACGCCGCTAGCCGTTTTGTATCGTTGGGATAGGACTATGAAGTGACGCTTGAAGTGCCACAAAGACTACGAATATCTTTTAAGGTATTTCAAACACCTAGCTTTTGCTAACTCGCTCAATTTAATTGCAGCGCAGCCCCAGAGGGCGTCGCTGTGAAATAAAGAAAAGAAAGATCACAAGTGTTTCCAAAGTTTCGAATTTCCCGTTGCGCAATGTCAGCGGCGACATCGTTGGTGATACAGCAACAAACAATAATTACTCTGTTCGCGTCAGGCTGACATTGCTGCGGTGAGACAAAAAAGCAAGAACGCCCGTGTGTACGAGATTTCGGCGCACGTTAAAGATAACCGGGCGGTCAAAATGACTCCGGAGCCCTCCACTCCGTCGTGCCTCATCGCCTGCGTTGCGTCGGCGCGTTAAACCCTACAATCAATCAATCAATCAATCAATCAATCAATCAATCAATCAATCAATCAATGCGGTGACGCAAAAGAGAACTACAGAGGACCAATACAATCTCGTAATCCTTATTTCTGTCGGTAGCTTTTGTCGGCATCAGCCAAATCACACAACTAGCCCCTGTGCCAACATAATTCCAGTGTGAGAAAAATGCTGGCTAGTGGTCACTCTTTCATCTATTTCCCTCTTTGTCGAGCTTGAGGAAGTGTTTAAAGTTGGTTATGAAATTGCCATAATTCTGACATTTTAACCTTTCGAATGTAAAAAACTTTTTCTCGCCTTCAAGGTATTGTTAAAACGAGGAGGCGCCAATATTTGTCTACAGCGTGTAAAGTGAGGTTCAACTAGGACTGGTTCATGTATACGATACAGTCACACGTAACTACGCAATAACCACATTCTCAACCCCAACTAAAGAGCAGACACAAAAAGTAAAAATATCCTGCTCGCACGCTTAAGCACACTCACTTCATTTTGTTTCGAAAGGAGAGCCAGTATCCTCAGCCACAGCAATAGTGGTATTTCCGCTGCTACTGCAAGTCCGACAGCCAACTCAAAACTTCCAAAAGCCTGCAAGCTGCATTCAACGTGACTCACTAACGTTTACAAAAACCACCGCAAAACTTAGTTCTCCAACGCAGAGAACCTACCTTACTTCGCTTCCGGTCTTCCATGGAAGCACATCAGTGACAAAGCCCTCACTTCGTCCTTCTATTTATTTTCACATGGCTCTAGACACGCGTGGGTGGCTTGGAGCCAACAATAGATTGGTGCACGGCGGTGCAGCGTGACACTAGTTAAAAAAAAAAGGTCAGTAACGACGGCGAATGGCTGGGCGTCTGAATAAGTGCTTTCTACTCCAGCTCTATCCATCAGTCTAAATCCCTTCCAACATTGCCTGCTCTTTTGTTCAGTAGAAGCACTTTGCTTTCACGATGCAACAGGCCTTTTATTTTGCGAAGAGCGAGGGGCGAGAAATGGAGCACAAGAAACAAGATAAAGGTCCAGTGCTCCCTCTACGCTTCTTTTCTTTACCCGGCAAACATTCGGGGAAACCAATTCTGCAAAGGCAGTACATCCGTCCGGCGCGATTCGAAGTTTCTTCCTCTTCCCTTGGTAGAGAATGGGAGACGAAGAAAAGGAGTGTTGACGTGTCCCGCATGGGCTTTGCCTATTTTAAGTCTCACGTGCAATATACGCCAAGTCCTGGAGACAAACCTCTCATTAACGTCTTCGCGAAGTTCTTAGGACTACGCCAATTCTAAACCTTGGCCCGTAAGTGCATTATTTTTTATTTTACGGGCAGCCTTTGCTCGGAGGTGGCGGCGTCGGTCTAGGCCTGTTGCCTAGACCTACAGCTTCGAACACGTCACAATGACAACCCCTCCTGCGACCTTGAAGAAACCCTCAAGCTTCGCGCAAGAGCAACGAAGTGACGAAGAAGCAATGGAAGACAACCACGAACAAGAAGATACCACCGCGACGAACAGTAAGGAAGAATGGATTGAAATATTCAGCCGAGCCGAGTGACGCAAACAAAAGGCAAGCAGCGCTACGTTAAGAGTAACCCCTAATCATTCATCTACCGTACCTAGCTCAACGACCTCTAAGGCTAAGCCACCCCCTTTCCGAAAGACGACTACAAGCTCGTGATTAGACCAAAAGAAGGTTTCATCATCATCATCATCATCATCACCAGCCTGTCTACGCCCACTGCAGGGCAAAGGCCTCTCCCATTATTCTCCAATTACCTCGGTCCTGTGCCAATTGTGACCAATTTATCCCCGCAAACTTCTTGGAGGTTTATCTCTAACCAAATTGAACCCGGCCAAACTCGCTGGAGCTATTTTACATGAATCAAGACTTACCTGGCGAGAGGCAGACATTCGTATTAGAGTGGAAGAGACTCAAAGCATCATCACCGTGAGTACACCTCACCAGAAGGCAGCGAGGGCCCTCAATCAAATCCGGGAGATAACAATTGACGGGAAAACACATCCGGTCAACATCTATGGACTGGCCCCCGCCGACTCGGTCAAGGGAGTGATTCACGACGTACCACTTCACTACAACATGCAGCAAGTCCTCGATGACCTCTACTCCCCGGGGCATGAGCTTCTGACGTGCCGCCGCCTCGGCAATACCGGGACTGTGGTGATCACCTTCCAAGGACACAAGGTACCTTTTTATGTGTACTACATGAGAGTTGAAGTTAAATGCTACTTACACAGGAAGACGGTGCCAGTGTGTAGTGTGTGCCACGTGTTGGGACATCGTGCCGATGTGCGCCCAAACCCCACCGTTCGGTCTTGTGACTTCTGTGGGGCACGGGATACGACACCAGAGCACGTCTTCAAGCCGCAGTGTGCCCTATGCAACGGAGACCACCTGACTGCGTCCAAAGGGTGCCCCAAGAGGTTTTGCGAGCCTTTCGTCTTGCGCCAGAAGGCACTGGCGAGGGATCGTGAAACCCGGCGCGTGTCCGCGCTATTCAGGCCCTCACGGAGCAGGTCTCACGGACGCAGCTCATCCCGTCACGCATCCCGTGGACCATCCCGCTCCAGATCCAGATCGAAGAAGCGGAGCACATCCCACGCAGGACAGGTGAGCTGGGCAAGCATTGCTTCTCCCGCTGCTCATACCCCCGCACTTACCCAACACCAGTGTGTCGAGTGCACAAAGGTCATGCAGAGAATGAAAGACGAGAGGCCGAATGCGCGACAGTTCAGGCAGAGCTAAGGAGACTTAGGGAAGAGTTCGCTGCCCTCAAGGAAGCAATAACTACGCAGACCAACGAGAAACGCAGAAAGATGGTGGTAAAGAAAGATCTCCCAGTTGAGCCGGGACAGCCTAGAGTTGAGCCACGAGAAGAAAACACACACATATTTGAAATAATCACCGAGGCAATCGAGGCGCTACTGAAACAGTCTACAGCGAGTATCACAGAGCAGCTTGTTACACTAACACCACGGGTAGATCAATGTACAAGGAATCAGGTGCCTTGCACAAAAGAATCGAGGTGCTTGAAAAGTCTCCGAGCAGGCGTCGAGACAAGCCTTACGACAGACCAAACACGCAAGATCCCCAGCAAGGCTTCTCAGGTAGTAGCAATGGCCCGTAACCACAAGTCGAAGCAAAGCAACAATATGGCAGTGGAACTGCAGGAGTGTTAAACCTAAAGTCGGATCCCTGCAGCAGTATATAGGAACCGTCAGTATTCTACCAGACGTAATTGCGCTCCAAGAAACCAATGCATCGGTCAAACTATCGGGCTATATGACTCACGGAGATTCCCATCAATAATTCAGCTACACTCATCAAAAAGGAAATCACAGCCATACAGCATTCGCTAACCCAGCATGAACAAATCGGAGTTCTGTCCGAACTTATCCCCAGAAAAACAGGAAGAGCCCAGAGCCTGTTTGTTCTCAACGTGTACTGTCGCCCCAAGAGGAAACAGGCGGAGATAAAGCAAATAATTCAACAGGCGGTGCGAGTAGCGGCTGATAACCCGCTCATCATTGTAGGCGACTTCAACGCCGCTCGCCCACTGTGGGGATACGGTTACACCAATAAAAGAGGCACAGAACTCAGCCTTGCCATGGAGGAAGACGACCTCACACTGGTCACTGACCACTTGGTCCCCACACGAATGGGTAATAGCGTCACCAGGGATACTTGCCCTGACCTCACGTTAGTCAAGAATATTAGTGAGGTCAGCTGGACCAACACAGGTGAAAACCTAGGCTCTGACCATGATATCATATCCACAGTCATCCTAGGTCCCGAGTACCGAGCCCACCTAGGTGAGGCCAAAATCACTGATTGGCACAAATTTCGTGAACGCCGGGAAGCCCAAGAATTATCGATCGAGATTACAAGCATACAGGAATGGGCCAGAGGAGTACGGGAGGGTATGAGATCCACGACCCAGAAAGTAATGGCCACCACGCAAGTGCGTAGCGTCGATCCCAAGCTGCTTCACTTATGGGAGGCAAGAAGAGGACTGATCCGCAGGTGGAAAAGACAACGCCACAACAGAAAGTTGAAAAAGCGCATAGCCGGACTCACCGCGGAAGCGACGAAATACGCAGCACAGCTGAGTCGAGAGAATTGGCTCTCCCTTTGCGATGGTCTAAATGGGACTCTCAGTAGCTCAAAGACGTTGAGGCTGCTCAGATATTTGATAGACCCGACCAACAGCAAAGGCCAATCTCGCCGCACAGTGACGACGGTTCTGCACTCATTTCCCGGGATGCAGTCAGAGCTACTAAAGAAATTGCAGGACAAATACTTGCCACCATCCCCTGTTACGCCTATCTCAGACTACACGGGAAGGCCAAATCCTGATTTGGACAGGGACATACAGCTATGCGAAGTGGAAGCTGCAATGGCAAAGCTTAGACGCAACACCACTCCGGGACGAGATGAGATTACCAACAAAGCGCTAGCAAACCTGGAGCCTTCCACGGTGACTGCTCTCACCGCATACATGAACACCTGCTGGAAGAGCGGAACCCTCTCACCGGAATGGAACACCGCAGAAGTGCGATTCATTCCCAAACCAGGGCATCCCGGACTAGGGACGCCCCCCACCGGGCGGGTGCCCTAACAGCAGCACCAGCGCTCGTGGAATAAACATTTATTCCTCCTCCTTCCCAAACCTGGCAAGGAACCACACATTGAAAACCTCCGTCCCATCTCTTTGACTTCTTGCGGGGGAAAGCTCATGGAACACATTGTCCTCACGAGGATGCAGAAATACATGGAAAGCACCGGAAAACTGCCATCAACCATATTTAGCTTTAGGCCGCATCTTTCAACTCATGATATCCTCTTACAACTGAAAGAAGATATCATGATGCAAGCCAATAGCCACACGCCAAAAGCCATACTGGCCCTCGACCTAAAGGGGGCATTTGATAATGTCACCCACCAGGCTATCTTAGTAAACCTCAATGGTCTAGACTGTGGGAACCGGACTTACAACAATGTCTGAGACTTTCTGTCAGGACGGAAAGCCGTTATCAAGATCAGAGACATTGCGTCGGACCCCAGCGACCTCGGTGGGAGGGGTACGCCACAAGGAGCGGTTCTGTCACCCCTACTGTTCGATATCGCCCTTATTGGCCTCCCCGCTAAACTAGGGGTCATACCAGATCTGCACCATGGCTTGTACGCCGACGATATAACGGTGTGGACTGGAAAGGGCTCGGTGGGGGAAATGCAGGACCGCTTGCAACTTGCCGCCGACGTGGTCAATGAATACGCCAAGAGCTGTGGCCTCTCTTGCTCACCGCAAAAATCAGAGCTCCTCATGGTGCATAGGGGAAGGCGGCAAGCCCCAAGCATCGAGATCATCTTAGATGGCCATACCATCAGGCCTTGCCGTCAGATCAAGATCTTGCGAATGTTCTTCCAGGCGGACAGCAGGAACACAGTTCTTATCAGCCTGCTCAAGCGCACAACCGAACAAGTCTTACATATGCTCCGAAGAATAACGACAAAATCTACGGGCATGAAGGAGGCGGACACACTTCGGCTCGTTGAGGCCTTTGTGATGTCCAGACTGGCTTACACCCTTCCATATCCCATACTCAATAAGGCTGAAACAGCTAAATTAGACGCATTAATCATAAAGGCATATAAGCAGGCTCTGGGCCTCCCAATAAGCACCTCGAATGAAAAACTTTTAAAACTGGGTATTCACAACACAGTGGCTGAGATTATCGAGGCTCATCTATCAAACCAGCGACAAAGATTGGGGTCAAGTATTACTGGGAGAAGCCTCCTAGGCCGACTAGGAATGACGTCCCCTGAAGAGGTGCAGTATTGGGATATGCCAATCGAACTGCGAGAAAAGATTGCAGTAGCGCCAATACCGCGCAACATGCATCCAGTACATCATGCAGGCAGAGGAGAGGCAAGAGCTCGTGCAATCGGAAGGGTCAATGACAACACGGCCAGCACGGTCTATACTGATGTGGCTGACTACGCTAGAAGGAGATCGATGACGGCTGTTGTGACAACCGCAACGTCGCATATTAGCAGCATTACCCTACCCTGCACGACCACTGACCAAGCAGAAGAGGCTGTCATTGCCCCGGCCATCTCTCAGACCACCGCAGATACAGTTGTCACAGATTCCAACAGGCATGCTGAAATTACCTGCATGGAGGAATATCCAAATGTGGCTTAAATATTCTTCTTCAACGTCCGCTTCACCGACGAGTCAAAATACTCTGGACTCCAGCCCATTCGATCCTCCAGGGAAACAACACCTCCCATAATACTGCCCGAGAGCTATCCCGTCGGGCACCACGAGGGATAGAGGCTGCGAGCCCATTTCTCACCTACCATGAGATCAGTCAGCATTACAGGCTCGAGCGCAGAATTTACCCCCCGGCCCCCGAATCCTGAACGAAAGCGCAGGAAAGAATACTTAGGCTGCTTCAAACGAATACGTTTCCCCACTTGACGAAATTGCGCCTAATGTACCCGACTCAGTACTCCGCTCTGTGTCAGTTTTGTGGCGAACCTGGCACGCTCTACCATATAGTGGGGGGGTTGTCGGAAAAACCCCAAGTTGGACAGAATTCCTCGTCCGTCTTATGAGCAGTGGGAGAGCGTGTTGTCCAGTTCCAGTCCAGAAGACCCGCTTCGGTTGGTTGAAAGGGCTGTCGCAGCTGGCACCACGAATGCGGTCCTGAAATGAGGACACCACTGCACATTTGTTTTTTGCTAAATAAAGAAGTTTATTCTCTATCTCTCTTCCCTTGGAAATCATTCGAGAAGGGCAAGATCTGATAGCTTAGATGGAGAGAAGTCTAACAACAAAAATATATAGGTGTATTTGTTCCCTCGCCAGAAGAGCTTCAAGAGGCTGACGGGCGCTACCATTACGCACAAATGTTTTGTGATAACGCATTGCTGGCAAAGACTGGCTATGTTTTGCTTGTTTATTTTGAAAGTGAGAAGAAGAAAGGCGAAAGGGATCCTGACTCCTGTATTGATTATTGACGAAGAAGGATGAATACTAAGGGGAAAAGACTGGTTTATAGTCATAGTTTTGCATTGAAGCAATCTGGAGCCCTCTCAAGGAGACGGCAGCAAACACTCATCATCATCATCATCATCAGCCCCGCATTGCAACTGACGTGAATGCTTGGGTATGCAATATGGGGTCCACCGTGCTGTGTTATATTCATTCATTCATTCATTCATTCATTCATTCATTCATTCATTCATTCATTTGTTCATCTATCCCTAAAGACTCAAGGTCGTGAGCATCACTATCGCGATTTAGGGGTCGCGATCAAGGTGCGGTTCGTGCATAAGCTTCATTAAAAAAAACTGAAACAGGAATAACAATATACAAGGAAAACTTCAATAAAACAATGAGTTCTACATACAAATACTTGGTTGCCCAGGCTGCAGCGGACACTTCCTTTGCGTCTAGTTACGTTACTTTTGACTTGTTTATATTTACCTTTTATCCTGCGACTAAGTTTTCCAAGTACATCCTTCAGCCATCCTTTGCTGGTCTTCAGTAGTATCACAGAGCAAGACCACAATATTTACAAAGGCCAATTGGTTTAAATATTCAGCGTTGTTTACATGGTCTATGCGGGATGAAATATAAGTAGGCGGAAGCGTCAGCTGTTCTTTGAGGTGTATGATGTGGAAAAATATTTTTGGAAAACGCAACGACGATGATATTTGCGACGTGCCGACAAGTCAGGCAGGCCAAGAACAGATTTCATTGAGGTGACACTGGCATTAGGACTATAGTTCGATAAAATGAAACCACACGCACGATTCTGGATGGCTTAAATAAATTGAGCGAGCTTGATTTTCTCGGGGTTCAGGAGAACGCAGGCGTACTTTAATTTAGGACGAATGAGTGACTTATAAAGTGCTAATTTAACATCTGACGGCACGAAGTAGAAGTTACAGCGCAAATATCCAAGCATGTGGTTGGCATTGGTACTTATGTATTGTACATGCATATTCTAAGTCAGGTGTTTTGTGATGTGAAGCCCAGACATCCGTAAGAGTCAGCGGAAGAGAGGGGTAAATTATTCAAATGATACGCATGTGGGTTGTTTTTCAGCCGAGATATTCGCATGCTTGTGCATTTAGTGATATTTTATTTCATAGGCCATTTTTTGCATCAGTTAGAAACGCTGTTGAGATCATCCTGGATGTAAGGTCCACTTATGAGGTCAGTGGGCAGGCGCGCAGGCTGCGCGTGAGAACCCGCCACTCTGTCTGGTGGGTCAACACTGTGGACTCTACGCGACAGCCGTCGCCAATTCGTCACGACACGCATGGGCGCCGGATAGACCGGCCAACGGAATTCCGCAGGGATGATCCCCCATTCAGGGCGCAGCCGGTGTCGAAGGAGTTGTAAGACCCACTGATGAGGTGAGTGGCCAAGCGCCCGGCCGGCGTGTGAGAACTCGCCACTCCGTATGGCGATGTAGCACTGCCAACACTGCAGAGCAGTCGACGTCAATTTGTCACGGCACGCACGGGAGACTTATTGTCTGGCCGAAGGAATACCGCGGGGATAATCCCCCATTGTAGACGCAGACGGTGCCGCAGGGTTCCGAGAATATCGGCGTGGCGCGCGGGGGAGGTGTGATTACCGACGTCGAAACGTGCGCCGCGCTGGCCTCCATTGTTAACGCCCTCCGGTCAGCACGACGCACAGTCGCGCCTTTCGCCATCACCCTTCGGGGTCGTACGCGATTGCTGGCCCGCGAGCGGGCCGCTGACCCAAAGATGGCGGCGACTCATTGAATATTCCACAGCACGCTGAGTGACAGCTGTCTACGCGAATTCGGGCACTCCCTTACGCGTGTACGAACGCTACAGGGGCGTTCCCGAGAGAGCGTGAGCTCGAGGTGTCATAAGGCCGAACTTTGCCGTTAGAAATCGTTCTTGTCTGAGCGCTGAGCTGGGCAGTTCGCGGCGGGACAAGGAGTCTCGACCGTTGAAGCTAGGTTTGGATTTGTGAGCCCCCTAGGCTAGAGGTTAGGATAGCGTCGGAAGTTAAGGGTACAGCGCCGTACCGGGCAACTAGACGGATCCTGCGGCGAGACAGGGTCTCGGCCGTCACTTCTCGAGTGGTTTGTGTACGCTCCGAGAATAGGAGAGTTAAACAAAGTTGAGGAGCTCGAGTGATTTGTGCGCACTCGGAGCTAGCGTCTAGCTCAAGTTTGAAGTTTTTGTTTTTACTACTCATGTACCACTTATCCTACTCGAGTTACCCACTTAACAACGCCTCGAGTTCGTCAATTCGACCGCTATCTCCACGAATTTCAACATCATCGCCCTGCCAGCCTTCTGCCAAGTCAACCGGAGCCCGGGCGATTGTGTTCCTGATCGACACCGGATTTCGGGGAAACGAACCACAACCATCTTTACTCTTGAGTTCATGCAAATCATTGGGGCAGTTAAGGCTGTGGAATAAGGCATAATAATGTGCAAAAGTTTAATGGATGAGTGAGTGACGCTGCTGGGAAGGTCTTTATCATAAACGAGAAATAGAAGAGTCCCCAAGACTGACGTATGCGGCACTCCGGAAGAGACAGGAGATGATTCGGATGAAAAACCATTAGCAATGGTGTATTGCGTGTGGTTAGAAAGGAAACTCTTGATCCAAAAAAGTACATTGCCATATATGTTTACCTTGCTCTGTTTAACAATAAGTAATTCATCCGAGACAGAATCAAACGCCTTGGCGAAATTGAGGAAAACACAGTCAGTATCACAACCCTTGGCAGCATTATTAAACATATCGTTAGTGAAAGAAAGCAACTCCGTTTCACACGATATATATTTTCTGAAGCCATGTTATCAATAACTGAAGAAGGAATTCAGCTCTATGTACCTAATAGGATGGGAACATAAAATATGCTCAAAAATTTGACATGGAATACTCGTTGAAGATATAGGATGGCAGTTGCCAGGAAATTTTGAATCACCAGACTTGTGAACCGGAACCACCTTCCCTTTTATCCAATCAGCAGAAAGGGCACTTGGCTGTAAATATTGCGCGAAAATTTTATACAGAATGATGGCCGAGCCCAGTTCTGTACATTTGAGCATTTTTGAATTAATCGAGTCAGGGCCAGAAGAAGAAATTTTTAGATCCGTAATAAGTCTGCGAACACCAGGCCAGTCGATAGTTATTGAATCCATACGCTCAAATGTTTCGCTGCGTTCAACCGGAAGACAAGCGGGAGCATCAGCATTGAAAGCTACAAATAACGCGTTATTAAGGACAGTGCAGCATTCGTCAACTGGAACCGCGATATCAAAATTGGAAGTGGGCTGGATCAAACTGGTTTTTGTACCACCTACTATGTTGCAAAATTTTCGTAGGTTAGTTTGTAAAAGCATAGGTAGTGTGCTGTTAAAGAAATTTTGCTTTGCATTGCGCACTGCTTTGATGTATTCTGCGTTAGTTTGGTGGTAGTTCAACCAACGGGCTGCATTATTCGCCACTTCTGGTTTACGAAATAAACGCTTCTTTTGGTTGCGTAAACAGCCTAAATGGTTGGGAAACCATGGAGAACGTGGGTTTGACCCATTTTTTCCTTAGGTACGTGTTTATCGATCAATGATAATACTTTATTTCTGTAAAGTGACCAATTCTTATTGAACGAGCGTTCTTCAAAGTTTTCCAAATATCTCTTCTCGTCTTCTTCCACGAAAAGAAGAAGAAGACGATAGACAAGCATGAAAAGACACAGCTACATAACTCAACGAGGAGGGATGCTCAAGAATTTGCACAGTGCAATAGGGAGCATACCTAAGAGAGCGCAGCCTTTTTAAGGGCAACTTCAAGCTTTTGTTTGTGCTTATTCGTATTGGGGCGATTTTCATGTAACCTTTGTGTACATCAACGGCGTCACTGCTACTATTTTTCGAATACATACGCCGAATAAAAAAAGGTATACGAAAAACAAAAACGAGAACGTAGGAAGAATGGAAAGGTCAGAGAAGAAACACACACGACAAAAAAGAAGAAATTCTGGAGTTTGTTCTCTCCATTCTTGAAAAACATCCGCAGGCCGTATGAAGCAAATGCAGACAGCAGAAAGGGAGGAGAGACAGGGAGATGAATGGTTCCCTGAAAGCGATGAAAGAAGGAATGGAGATGGAAAGAAAAACACCTGAAGCAGTGAAACTACAGTATAGAGTACCTTCCGTGCTACCACGTGTGTGATAAAAGGAAGGCAGGAAGGGCGAAGGGTGCGAACAAACGAGCGTATCGCGCCTTCCCTCTTGTTCCTAAGGGAAAGCTACGAAATAGGGAGAAACCGACCTGCTAGTCGCAAGAAAGATAGGGACAGGGATGTTTCCGGGGGCCGCTGGCCCGACGCGACAGTATTCCCATGGGTGCAGCCTCGTCGCACATGTGGGCTGTTTGCCTCTACTCGGATCTGTAGCGGAGGCCTTTTCGCGTGAGTACTTTCTAAGCTGAGGAAAACGGGGGAGGATGGAAGAAGAATTGTTAGACGCAAGACATCTCATGCTCGCCCCTCTGTCCTTCCTGCGTCTGTCCGGCGTTGTCCGCACAGCTGCGCCTCTCTCGTCTCCTCTCTCCGATAGCGAACACTCTCTCCCAAACAGCTGCGGGTTGGCCCAGCGCGCTCTCACTCCGTTGCTAGGCGCCGGTGGGCGGCGCTGTGCTCGGCGCTGCGCATGTGCAGTACTCTCTCTCTCTCCACGCTCTGCTCCCCTTCGGGTGCTGTGAATATAAAGCGGCATGTCGCGCTCCGACGGTCTCAGTCGACGGTCGTCCGCGTTACGCTTGTACTCTCTCGTAGTACTCAATCGTCGAGCCCTTAACTGTGCACTTTACGGACCACAAGGCACTCATTCTCATCTGCAATAAAGACCGTACCTGAGCATACGTGTACTGCATGTGCATTGCATGGTGAAAATAGAAAATTACGCCCACCTCCCCTTCGCGTGAGAATCCCTGCTATAGGCGTAATCAATACGATGGAAAACGCCAATGGAACCCCCCATGAGATGCGTTGCATCACACCAGGGTTCCCGCGAGGGGAAGTGGGCGTAATTTTTTGGACTCTTTGTTCTTACAACCAGCGTTAAGGAGACGTGCTATCTTTTCCAAAGTTTTGGAGGGCATGGCAACAGTTTCTTGGTCTGAAGGAGCTCAAAGCCAAAGTTTAACCTTCAAGTGTAAGCGAAGTATTTTAATAGTAGAAAAGACAGTTATTTGCAATGTCCTTCTTGTATTAAAATATTTCTTTTCACCCACGTCACTGCATGGTAATCATCCCGATCTGGCGTAGCAACCACTACCGCTGGCAGAGCTGACCCCTCCAGCCCACTTTAAGAGTTCTCTCTCTCTCCAACAGCGTAGCTTCCATCTTGAATTTTTCGGCCTATAAGTTATCCTTTTGACATTCCCTTATCTTTCGACAACGCCTGCACATGGCTGGCACGAAAAGGCTGTCGGTGCGGGTTCCGGCGACGGGTAGAGCACAGCAGCGAACGTTGTTTGAACGTTTAAATCTGAGTAGCATCATTCTAGTTCATTGGACGCAGCAGGCTTCTCGCGTTGTAGAAGCTCCGAGGAGTAACGGGGCTCAGCCGATGGGGAGGCAAATATTATTAAGTCATGCCAAATGCTCCCCAGAAGCAACGTTACGTCCACCATGGCTGTGGAAGGCACCATGTGCGTTCGTGTGCTTGGTAGCTCCGGGCTACCGGCAAAATAGGTACAAGCGACTCCCCGGCCTGGCACTAGGCCCTTGTGTGGGACTACAACGCTTGGGAAGTTCACCCGGCTTGCACGGGAAATCGCCCCTATGGAAAGGGGCGGCTGCAAAAACGCAGGAGCGTTGGCGGGCGCAACTATGACCCTTTTATTTCCAGCGCGGAAGCATGGATAACGAGAATCGCCCAATGGCTGGGAGCAGTAACGCGCTGCTGTAATCCTGCGTTGGAGTAGGCCGGGGTGTCAACGTTGCCTATAACTACGTCGCTCAACGTTATAGATGTGGTGCCTCCTCGGGTTATTAAATGTGATGGAGACGCGGGCCGGAGGCAATTGCACACCTCTGTAACCCATGCGGTGTCCTAGAGAGTGTTGTTCCCTTTCGCTGGGGGTGCTGGCATAACCCTGTAACCTTGCTTCTGGGGAGCGCGACTGTCGAGTTATGGAGGGTGATAGAACTGGCCCTCCGCGGTGGCCCCAACCTCCACGAGGTTCCCGCTGGGAAAGGCGAAGCTTCCGAGAGGAGGTGCAGCTATGCTAATAGGGGTCACCCATTAGTTGAGCGGCATTGTACGGTAGTCGCAGGGGTGGAAATCTGAGTGCCGTCACTTGAGGAGACCGGGCAATTCCCGCGGATCTCCACACCCCCCTGCCGCTAAAGGCGGGCGGTTATTGCTTTCCGTCTTTCCGTCACGCCTTGAGAAAAACCTCCCACCTCCCCTCGCGGGAACCCCTGTGTAGATGCGACGCATAGGTGAGCTGCAGCTGGCGGGGGTGAGCTGCAGCTGGCGCGGCGAGGAGAATGGGGGAGGGGCGGACAACGCCGACGACGACGACGACGACGCCGGAGGGACAAGGCGAGTGAATGAGATGCTCTTCATCTAAAAGATCGGTTGGAACCTCTGCCAGTAGGTTGGAGGGTTTGCCATCGACGCCCTCGCTGTGCACACCAGGGCGTGATAGTCCTGCCCCCTTTACGATCCACGGGCGAACATTGCAAGTCGGTTTGTGGTTCCCGCGGATCTATCCCCCGTGGGAACCCCGCATCTCATTGGAACCAGTGCGACTGATGTGTTAGCAGAGGATAACCTGCAGGTGTGGACTTTGGGATGCCCGGGGTGTTACCGGAGACCCGCTGGGCGGTCCAGGGCCCTGTGTCTCCCCCTTCGAGGAATTCTTTCTTGGTTACCCGCTGCAGGCCGGAGGACGATGTATAGGCCGCCTGTTCTCAATGACGAAATGTGCCCTGGACCGATGACACGGATGGATCACGCTCTTGGTATGTAGGGCGCGGAGAACCTCTGACTATAAGCAAAGGGCCCACCCAGACTATACTTCTCCGGTCTATTCATTATGGCTCTTCCTGGTTCCGTCGTCGTGAGGCACACTTGTTGCGAGATTCTCGTTACATCAGCGAGCTATCTCGTGGTATTGTGAACTCCTAGAGTCATGAGGCGCTCGTTGCAAGTAGACAATCGTAGGCCCGTACGATGGAGGATATTTGCTTAAGTCAATTCCATTTTCGCACGTTCCACTGCTCGTGCGCCATCTGTTGGAACGTTTCTTTACTGTAGAACTTGAAACGCCGTCACGAGGTCCAAAATCGCTGCATGCTCTCTCTGCGTTTCTGTGTCAAAATATTGCTTTAATAGCATATTTTCTCTCCTATGGGAAAAGCGAAGAAGCCATGTATTTTTAATTAAAAGAACATTGCAAATGCATCTTATCTATTGATGTTTTGCCTCAAATATGCATAATGTTTTCTTTTTTTGCTGAACAATGTTGACAAGTAGGAATGGTGTCTCAGAATTTGGTGTTTTAAAATTTTGTTCTTATAAACTGCTCATTTTAACTTTTGGCGGGGACGTTGAATATCCATTTTTAACAAAAAGCGAACATATATCTCCTTGCATGCGCGTGTTGGTGTACCTTAAAGGGCGAGGCTAAGGAGCGCCAGACGGCCCACTTTAGTACTGGTTGCCGTGTTCTAGCGAACCGAGTCACAATACGTCACCGTGTATGAGGCGTTAGGAGTATATACCATCAGAACTAGAGCCGGAACAAGCATAACTCGCACACGCGTAAGGCAGCCGAGCGGCTGGTGCAATACAAGCCTATGCGAACCTATGCAACTTACATGTACTTACATATACAAAGCTTCTATATGCATGGTAACCAACAGCGGGTAACGTTAATCTCTAAAACAAAATATGCATCATCATCATGATCATCTGCGTGCAAATGGCCATCCGAGACTTCCAACCTACATAGTCCGACTTCGTTCTGGCCCCAGAATTCTCTCACGTGATCACTACACCAATTCGCGGAGAATATCTTCTGCCCCTATGGCAGAATGCTGGGGTTACTTTGTACTCGTCGATCTTTTAGGCCAGTTTCCACCGACAAGGACCAAGCGGAACCAAATGCACTTGTTCCACAACAGAGCGTATGAGTACTATGCATATATAGAAAAAAGTTTCCCTGTCTACTAGTACCGGTGGAATGGGTAATAACGGTGAAAATTGTTTGGTTCAAGGAAGACCTTGCGCTTACTTAAAGCGAATTACCAGTCTCTCACTGGGATCAGCAGTGTTTTTAAACATGTGATATATAACAATTTAATTTTTCCGAAATCGAATTACAATTATCTTATCTAGATTACTGAAACATGTCCAAATTGGGTGACATTAAACAATAAATGACCTTAATTCTTTTTGTGAACCTTGTCGGGCAAACGAGGCAAACAAATCGAGCAAACGAGTCCACGAAACTAAGCACTGTACCTCACAATTTTCGATTTACCCTCGGCTATAAATACTGTAAATAAAGGCTAGTAGCAAGAGTAACACCAGTAACGCACTAGCCCGTATTCCTTAATTATTTAAATTGTTACATATCGCAGTTTCCTTTGCCTCACTGAATGCGACCGTCCGCACTAAAACGCAGTGCACGGAAACCAGCTTGCTGCGACGATGATGGTCATTGTGGACGAAGTGAAAGGTGGTTGAAACGTGAAGCTTTCTTTGATAAAACGCCGCAGACTTCAAAATCATGACGCCCGAATGCACTGCAGGAAAGCCAACTTGCACAACATATTTCCACACGGGCACATCAAGCGCCTCGGGAAATGGCAAACAAAAATGCCGGGCCTTCACCACTAACGTGAAATCTGAGGAAAGGCGAAGCATGCAGTGTAGAAGTGTATTCTTGGCGTGTTGGCGTTTTTGCCGAAGGAGATGAAACCGTTTAGGGGTATAGGTATACGGCTTTGCTGTAAAAGTCTGGCGTCTTTGAAGCACGAAGCTGTATAGCGCGAGGCGTGAACGAGTGTCCCGGTGTTTTAGTACCGTGACTAAATGAGACGACGATTACGACGACGACGACGACAGGAGAAAACGCTTCCCGTAGTGGGAATCGAACGTGGGTCTCTCGCCTTATGAAGCCGACTTCTACCCAACTGCGCCATTCCGACAGTGTCGAAGCAGCTTCGCGTTTTAACCATCTTTACCTTAAAGGGAAGATGAAGAGGTTTTAGAATTAAAAGGAAAGTTGACTAGCAGCAGGTACACATTGAATAGTTTCCGTGCACGAAATATTTTCCCAATACATGCAATAGAAGCTTCGCAATGCGCAAACAAAAGTGGCCCGATGCCCCGCCCCCACTTCGGCGCGCGATGCCGGAAGACCGAAGAGCGCAGGCGAAAACCGGCCGGGAAACGTCATACCTGGACTTCCGGCCGGATCGGCCGCCTCTGCCATGCTCTGTTCGCCGTGTTTCCTGTAGAGGCTCGCCACAGGAAGAATGATTCTTGTTATTGCTGCTGATAACACTTATTTGTACAATTTTCGTGTTCAAAAAGTATGCACGAAAGCCAAACGAGGCATGCGTTACCATGCCGTGTTCCTAAGCAGGTTGATACCACACCGGGGTGTTTTATAACATACGGAAGCGACAACCCAGGTGGCTGTGCTTGATGGCAGAGAATATACCACACTACGTTAGATACTTTGTAAAGCGCTCCAATGCGTTTTTCCTTTTTTTAGATGCGAAGCGTCTTATGGTCGAGCCTTGTCCCGCGTTGTTGCGCCGGCGTCCACACCTCCACTGCGCATGCGCGTCTCTCCTCCATTCTCAAGGGCGCACAGAGGAGGGCACGAGGCGCTGCCGCGTAACGGCAGCGGCGAGCGGCGCATCCCGAACTCCGTGCACCTGAAGCGGAACGTAAACGTCAGCGCAGAGAAGCGGTGTTGCGCCGGCGTCCACACCTCCACTGCGCATGCGCGTCTCTCCTCCATTCTCCTCCTCACAGTCGCATAAGCCAGGTGTGCACACTACCACCCTACCCACACGTACTCTAACACCATCCATCAACTCTACTTACGCACAACCCACCCCATTGCTGCTTCGCATCCTACTCACGGTTCCCCCTCGGGAGCATGGCGTAATTTTTGTCTTTCTTTTTTTTATTTTTTTTTTGCTTTTTTGAGACGACAGACATGAATATTTACATCAGATGCTAGATTTAGGAAGGATGGTGAATACTGCTGTACTTTGGCCGGGGATGTTTTGTTCCGTTGCAGAAACAAAGTCAGATTTGTTGAGCAAATACCTGTTCCATTAAATGCGTCTGTTTTCTTTTCCTATCGGCTTAGAACAGTGTTGAAATACCCAGTTTTCGGCGAAACTAAACCAAGGGGCCAATCCTGATAGATCTCTCCCGGCTAATAGGAAAACAGTATTCCTACAAAGTAAAAGAACTAAGAATACCACATTACTTATTTTGCGAGTATACCACCCACGATAAGGTAATATTTGTCTGGAATGAAAAAACACCGCTCCGAACCACCACCGTACCATTATTTGTGTTGACGGCGCGGGCCTAATTCTTTGCCGAAGATTCCCTGTGCCTGCATATTATAACCTGGCAAGCACTTGTTGCCGCTGAACCTCAACTGTGCTCCAGCGATAGTCGTTGATATATATAACGATGATTTAAAAAAAAAAAGTAGGAGCGAAGAGTATATATACGGCCTTTGTCCGACCAGCGCGGTAAATGCTTAAATCTAGAATTGCAGAAACAAGCCGACTATTCATTATCACAAGCGTTTGGATATTGTTACCTAAGGTAACGTAATACAACGTAACTGCCTTGTCCGACTGGTCTGTTAATTATAACGAGGTGGCCGCATTATTGTAGCAGAATGCGGTGCGCACACGCGAAAAATCAAGCCCTACAGAGCCGATAATGCTGCGGAGGAACCAGTATGCTAGTGTTTTCAGAATAAATGCAAGTCAAGCAGTAAGACGTCACTCATCGAAGTGCAGCTAGCGATCGCGGAGGCGCCTTAGCGCCGCTGCCCAAACTGCGCTCGTGCCCGCGCGCCTGGGGGTGTGTGTATGGGGATGAGTAAGGGAGGTGGGGTGGGCGACAACGAACAAAGGAAATTCGGAAGCAGAGTCCGCTTGTTGGTTTTTGCGTGTACCGGCAATATATGTCTCGCATATACGCTTACAGCGCTTCAACGCTATTTTTTCGCGCAGTGCACGTACGTGTTTTTCTCTGGTAGTTTGTTCATAAAACACCGCTTAATCTGGGGCATAAATTGTTTCGTATACAGTAACAAACAGTTCAGGCAGTACCTAATATAAACATACGGAATAGAAACCCCTGTGCTGGTTGCCTAATTCGGAAATATTTTGACGGAACCCTCTAACCGACGCCACAGTCACTGCTTTGGCGTTCTCGGTCGTGTAAAGCAAATTTAAGCTCCAAGATACTTGAACCAACAGCCCGGGAAGTTGGAAAATAAACTTCAGACTTGTGCGAACATTAAACTGGAAGCTAAATTGCCGAAAAGGCAAGCGCCGCTGCCGTGCTATCGTTCCCAATGCTTCCGACAACCCGTGCCGCCGAAGGGTGTCCTCCATTGACGTCATGACCGGAGCAACCAATCAGAGGCGTCAAAGATGAAGAGCGCGCGTCTTTCAAACGGGACCGTGCGTTTTGCAAAATAAATGCCGGTAGCACTTAAGTACAGTAAAATTCAATGTGATATTCGGAGTCAGCGCGCAAGAAACTCTATAAACGTGCCTATAACTTATCTTTTTTTTAAAAGCGCTCAGCTTCCCTTTAAAAAAGGGGCTTCAATATTTTCTTCAATACTTGGATCTCGGTTAAGCAGCCCAGCGCCCAATTAAACAACCCACCGCCCCTCGCCGGCAAAATGGCGCGCTGACACTACAGGCTTCAAGAACAATGTTGATCCGCATGCCGTTTGGGGCAATTACCCACCCAGCCCTAATTCCAATGCTGGCCGTGGCGCTGGGATTTAAGCATGCTTGCCGGGGCAGCCATCCATAAAGTGTTGCGCGTGTTGCTTCCTCGGAGCGTCCAGTTCACGTATGGGTGGCCTATAATAGGATCAAAACCTCGTGGAATATTTTGGCATCCTCAGGGCTGGCGTGTCTACGCTGTAGGCGGGGCATTTCGGCCTGCTAAATGGTCCAGTATAAGAGCGGTGAATACGTGCCACCCACGTGGAAAGCAATGATCATTTCAGTCTTTCGCAGCCCGATCACCTATTAACATTTATATTTTCTTTCCCGATGTTTCAAGTAGCAGAGCACATTTCAGTAGCAGAGCACATTTTTGTACGAGTTGACGAAGGATTAATTCATTTTTATCGTGTTTGATTCCACGAAATGCTCTTTTGAAGCAGTATTTCATACTTTTTATGTTTATTCTTTAACTACGACGTTTTGTTTCAAGTGCTCTGACAACTGCTTTTTATGTTTTCTCTCCGCAGTGCCGTTTCATAACGGCCATGCATCGCCAAAAACATTTTGACACGGAACTTCGGTGACCGGTATTCGCGCATAAATTCTAAAAAGCGAGGAGACGTACAGGCTGTCCCGTACGCTGAAGGTTGTGGCCCCCACGCAGATCTCCTTTTTAGTTTTGCTGCGTGGGGTTTCCGTGCGTGTGAGGACTCCCGAACATGCATTCCCGTTCAATCGTGAGGGAATGTTTTTGACACGCATATGCTGCGTTGCATATCACCGCGTTGTCTTGTTGTATCCCTAAATGTTATAGTTTATTTGTTTAGGACTGTTGCAGCTGCTTTCAAAAGTGCAAGCAGCGAAGATGCCGACGAAACGACAGAGTTTTCAGTGTGCCACAAACTGTTATAACGCAGCCGATTCCAGAAATGTCGTATGTCGTTGTTACCTAGTGACATGAAGCAGAACGATCGACTTCGATTTAGGTGCCAGGAGTGAGCGTTCAAAAGAGTCTTCCATTCATGCTGTCGCTGGAAATGAAAATGTTGATTCTAAAATATAGTTTCACGTGTCTGAAGAGGGCGCTGTTGTACTATCCGTAGAAGAAGCTCTTACGCCGGAGAAAGCGTCGATTCTAAAGGTCCAGCTGATTTAGAAACAGGTGCAATCATGCGACCGGCACTAATAGTAGTATCCGACAGAACATTCGCAAGGGGTGCCTGACATTTAGGTTTCGAATCCAAATACATATGGGACAAGAAAAGAGCGGAGTGAACAAACGCGTGTTAAGGATATATTAGTAGAAAGTAGGACGATAAAATGGCGGGGTTAGGGCATGCAATGCGAAGGCAAGATAACCGTTGGTCATTAAGGGTAACAGATTGGATTTCTAGACAAGGCAAGCGTGGCAGAAAGTTAGCTGGGCAGATGAGATCAAAAAGTTTGCGAGGAGAAATTGATCGCAGTTAGCACAGGACCGGGACAATTGGAGATTCGTGTGAGAGGCCTTTGCCCTGCAGTGGGCGTAGATAGGCGGATGATGATATCCTCCTTCCTTTCCGGTGGATGTAAAAAGTGAAAACACTCGTGTGTTTGAGATTTTGGCGCACTTAAAGATCCCCAAGTGGTCAAAATTAATGCGGAGCCCTCCACTACGGTGCGGTTCATCATCTGTCAAACGTCTGCGCGTTAAACCTCATAAAAATCAATCAAATCAACCAAATTTATGCTACATATAAAAAGTATTGGCGAGTGATCAACGGAGTCATTGGTAGACGCGATGCTGACAAAAACCTCCAAGGTAAGAAGAAAACCAGGTTTCAGAGTCCTCCCTCGGTAGCCACACTGACCATGCGGGTTCGACTCTGCTTAAAAAAGCGCGCCAAAAATATCCCCACATGGACGAGTAATCGCGGCTTGTCTAGCCATCCCATAGCTTGGGTAAACTGCGGTTGGCGGTAGCTGCCAGGCTCTTTTCTTAAGAGCCCCCTGCAACATGGTCGCTTAGTATGAGGATGAGTGTTAACTTGATGCACAGTAACCGTTTACGGAGATGATTATTCCAGGTGTAAACTGCGGGTGCAAGCGGTGGGTGTGAACTGGGGGTGTAAAGTGTCACATTTTGTTTTTATCGGGCGAAAGGTGTGTTGACAAAAAGAGCAATGGTTTTCCTAGGTTTTTGCACAAATCAAGCTTGAAGCATAAAACCTGAAGAACTCTTCGCGACTACCAATGATCCGCGAAGAATGGTGACTTCCGGAGCTGTCGGATTCTCTACGTGTATCGAGGGAGCCCCACCTCTTTAGATAGCTCCGTCCACAGTCCACTCGCGGATAGAGGTGGTAGTATAGGTAACGGTCTAAAAGATGTTACATCATGGTGGCCATGGGAGCTGTCATAGTTGATTTTACCCAACCGGCCTCGGCGCTTCCGCTCACTCACGAGCCAGGGTCACTATTAATTCTTGATAGTGACTCTGGCTAATCAATGAACGGCAGCGGGAGAGAAAAATCACGAGAGGCTGATCACTTCCAGGTGCGGAACGACACCAGCGAGGATTTCCCTACTGGATGGGAAGAGAGTGTCTTGCCTTTTACCCAATCGGCCAAACCGCTTCCGCTAACTGAGTAACCAGTGTCGCTATCAGTAATTAACGGTATCTCTGGCTAATCAATGAGCAGCAGCGGTTGTTCCGGTTGGGTAAAATCAAATATGACTGCTCCCAAGGCCCCATGATGCAACACTATTTAGACCGTTGCCGCAATAGAAACGTCTATGGAGGCGGCTGCACGTCTTGACATAGCTCTGTCTACAGTCCACTCGCGAATGGAGGTGGTAGTATAAACGTTTATGAACCCCATAGTACTCTAAACCCCTGTAAACCCATACCCACCCTAGGTGGGTAATAGAGCGGATGATCTGCGTAGATCTTGAAGTGATCACACGGGGTGGTTGGCGTTTCTAACCCAGGATTTCATGGCCTGTCGCAGCACCAACGGCCCGTGTTACCAGTACACTCTGGTTCTCCAGGTTCACGCCGGTCAGCACGGCCCCCCATTGCTACTGTGACAGTATTAGGGTCTCGGATAGTTTCTGTACGCTCTTGCTCTCCCACACCTTGTTATCGAATGGAAGATAAAAAATTGAAATAAAAACAAGATTTTTTCAGTAATCAAACCACTGGAAAAACGCTTCGCAGATAGGGCAAACCAAAAACATAACCAAAGTCACTCGGTCTTATGTGGCTGTCCACGAATTTTCTTTTTGTTCTCTGGGTAAAGATTTCGTTCGCTGGTTTGTTTTTTATTGAAGTAGTCATGAACCAGCAACCCTACCCTTCCATTCTAATTCTTCAGATTCTCACTACACTATCAAGAACCACAATGCTCAGACTTCCCGCTAACGTTCCTATCGTACTTTGTGAAGATAAGCTTTCTATTCCTTACTAATGCCAAAAGTTCACACTAACTCGCACTGCAGGAAAGCGAACTTTTTGTTGCCGTGATCATGATCATGGAAGAAGTGAAAGGTGGTTGAAACTCGAAGCTTTTACTGGCCGAAAGCCAGTATCCTCAAATTAGAAATTCGAAATAAAAAATCTAGAGCGTTGTACCCAACATGAAGTTAAGGAAAGCCAACTAACACAATGAGTTTCCGCACCGGTGATCAAAGGCCTCTAGAAAAAAACTTTTACCGTGGTGGTAATCAAACGGAGATTTCTCGCGTTATGAACAGCGTTATCAATTCCATTGCGCCTTCCCAACACCGTTGAATCAGTCTATGTTTTGGACTTCGACTTTGACTCACGTTTCTAGGAAAAAAGGTTTGCGTTTTAACCATCCCTCTCTTAAAGGAGCCATGAAGAGAAAATACAACTTCATGTAATTTGAAAGAACTAGGATTCAGTATCTCACTCAGCTCCATTACAGTCCCAAAAGATGCTTTTTAACGAAAAAAATCAAGAAGTATTTAAAAACTTTCAAATTTTGCGCCACAGTGACGTGTTATGAGCACGAATGACGTCATACGGACCAACAATAAAACATAATTTTCAGTGCGTTAACTGCACGTTAGCATTCAAATGATGCGATCAAATGGAACTAGAGGCCCCATTACGGACGTCCAATCATGTGTCGTCACGACAGGTCAGTTAGGCGGCCGCCAATTGCGCAAACAAGGTTCCGTGACGTCATAGAAAAGTTGCGGGAAATTGGCTAGGGGGTCACGACTGCTTCACACGTTTTCTTTAGTATCTCCGTTATTTTTTCGAAGATTGCGATGATATTGGTACCATTGTTATCGGGACTAAGCAGTCTTTCTAATAAACCTAACTTGTGTTTTGTCTCCATGGCTCCTTTAAAGAAAAGGGCCATGAGTGTTTTGTTCTTTTTCTCTTTGCCATCTTCAAGAAAGCCGGTAATAGGAAAAATCTTCACCTCCCCAGACGTTGAATGCTCTTCCGCCTTATTGTTGTCGTTCTTTATCGCCCCCATTTCTATTTTAACAAAAAGTGTCTCCAAACACCAAAATGAAAGTGGGAACCAGAACAAGGGGCTCACTGCAGTGCTATTCCAACGTGACCTCTGCTGTTTCAGAAAGCCC
The DNA here is from genome assembly GCF_048455015.1 of Haemaphysalis longicornis. Classification (NCBI taxonomy): domain Eukaryota; kingdom Metazoa; phylum Arthropoda; class Arachnida; order Ixodida; family Ixodidae; genus Haemaphysalis; species Haemaphysalis longicornis. Next base: position 53,932,923 of record NW_027526385.1, on the reverse strand, counting down.
ATCGGGCATTCAGTTTGGAATTCACGAGCACTCAGAAATATTTTCCTCAAATTTTATTTAAATTTCTCCATCGTACATTGTTAGGCACCTTCCGGCAAGCATTCCATGATTCGCTTCAGGGTGCCTCTTTTTACTCTCCTAAGCTACCTTTGAGGTTACAAATCCTGCTGCTCAATCGACGCTCAACTACCCCGATTAATCTAGGATTCATTTCTGACGTTGTATGAACCTTCTCTTTACTGGGCATATGGCGGCTGTAAATTCACTGCTATCATCCATCCTGTCGCTTTAATTTCGAATGTCATGTACCACCTCTATTTGCTTTCCGCGATTCTTTTCTCCGCCAGAAAATCTCGCTGGAAACACAACCCGGCGAGCTCTGCAGCTCGAATAAATCTCCCGCCTGCCAACCTAATCAGTACCTCTGCGGATGGCCATACAGAGTTATTTTTCACCACACATCATATTTGTGGGCATGAAGAACGCCATGGTATCTTGGCAGCCTTTATGTATGCTTAACGCACTGTGTAGCCAAAATCAGTCTACCATATACAAAGTGTAGAAAAGCATGGTATACAGTGTAATAAGAAAATCGCGTTTGATAAGCAAAGACTCAAGGCTTCTTGCGACGGGCCCATGCTAAGTGGTCGCTTTGTGGCGCCCATCGCTTTGGCATTTCCGCGGTCTGAGTCGCCCTCGCGCATTCCAAGAAAAAAGGCGGTGGGTCACCGTTGTTGGAATATGTTAGCCCACGCAAGCTTGCATGTGTCATAGTGGTCGCTTGTGCATATTTCAAGGCCTATGTCTTTGTTCTCTATTTATGTCAACGCTGGAAAAAAATAACAACAGAAGCCACAAACCAGACCTGACAACTCGGGAGGACAGCCCGCTAAAGAGTGGCCCATTTTTTCTTCACAAAGAAACGTGTACATTTTTTAACTCTAGCATTTTCTCCTTGATCTCTTCTTAGCAGCCCTTCCCAAATCACTGCAGTTTTAACACGAAAGTGTTTTATTGCGGGATACACGAATATTTCACTGATGTCATATCCGTCACGGAAATGACGCCAGTACAACGAAGCAAGTAGCCTGTAAAGGGTGCTCCCCTGCACACAGGGTCTTCTTGCGGGATAGCAACCTGTAGCACTAAACAGCACGTTAGGGTTGTTCGTTTTCGCATTTTTTTATTTTAGCACGAAAGTTTTACGCTGGGATACACCAAGATTTCACTGATGTCATATCCGTGACGAAATTGACGCCAGTAGATCTTTGGCGAAGCGACCCACCAGCAGGACGTTGCGCGGCAAGCACACCCACAAGACAGCCGCCTACACATAGATCATTCTCAGCTGCAGATTTCGCTGCATATTTCACTTTCATGTGTTACCGATTCCTATGACAGAGGACTCACCCACAGTTTTTTTACATAGGCCAGTTCGGTAGCACAAACATTCCGACGATTGCCGGAACTGGCGCCTAATTGATATTTTTACACCGAATTCCGGATTTTACTGCCGATGTCACCTTGTCGATGGTATCGTAGTTACTGAAAACGCGCGTATTAATCCTCTTGACTGGAGGTGCACAGATACTATATTTATTTATTTCCGAGTAAGTTTTTTTTTCTCGAGCTGACTCCCACGACTACTTCATGCTTGCGATCGGGTTACTGAATGGAAAAACCATACGCTCAATTTATAAATATGCAGGATTCTGAACCGGGAAAACTGAGGTCTGAAACGAATACGTTTTTAAGAGCACTACGATATATTTCCTATCCAAGTAACTTCCGGCGCTTTGAGAGTTTGTGAAAAAAATTGATCAATGACATTATCTGACCCAAGAGCACAACATCAAAACAACGCTTTCTGCCAAATCCAAGTGCTCTGCCCGCGACGGCATCTACGTATCCTCTAACAAAATGAGCAGCAGTTTCTTGGCAAAGCACTTTATCACAACATTTAACTCAAAAAATGAATCAACGTTTACGTTTTCTACGCTTTAACCCAATCTCAGATAAAACAGGAAAGGAGTGCGAACCAACGTGCTTAAATTTTATTAGAGGTCGCATCGGCGCTAAATGCACTGTCTCAGCTTTACACATGCCGGGGTCCGCATCCAAATTATTCTGACACTCGCTGCCCATAAATATGTACTCATCTTGAGTGTTAAAATGCAAAATGGTTTTTATCTAGCCCCTCCGCAATTTTTGTGGGGTAGTGTTTGACGTGGCAGGGGTCCACTTAATAAGGACCATATGGACGAGTTTGTACACTGAAATCTTCTACTTAATTGGGTTTAAATAGTTTCTTTAGAATATGCAACTACATAACGACGTTCATCACGTTGCTTTCTTTTATAAAGTGCCTGCTCACGGCGAAGTACCCTTTACATGCTTCGTTGATTCCAGGTTTGCTGCAGGCTAGCAACTGGCTAAGCGAAACTTCTAGATGATTTTTGTAACAATGCCACTGGCAACTTCTACAAATGCCATATGCGGTTGAAATTGTTCGCTCACAAACTGCAAGAAAGACGAGTATCACGTTCAAAATCTCGTGCTCTATATGATTTTCACAATAAGCACAATGATCATGTTCATAACGTGGCTTTTCCTCAAGAAGACGCTATTTACTGTGAAGTACCCTTTACAGGCGTTTGTGTTTTCAGGTTGACGCGCATCAGCGAACGCCTGCGGGAAACCCTATCTTCCATCATAACGACCTTATAATTATTCGCCAAGCACATTCGGGCATACGAACAATTCTGTGATGTCAAATAAAATTGTCGGGTACTATGTTTTTCTTTAGTTGTGCGCGATACAGCCGTCCTCTTATTGGGGTATTTCCTGAGAAATCTCGCTAGAACTGCCAGCGTGCGGGACTGAATCTGTAAGCATTCCATCGCTTCTCCATCGTTACCGAAGAGCAAACGTGTGTCATAGTAGCACTCCGTTTACTTTAACTGAGCATATGCAAGTACTATATGCTTTACAAAACTTCCATTAGGCTCTATCTTTCTTCCATCATTTCGTCTAGGTCTAATTTAAATTGAATATGTTTGCCAGCAAATGCGTTTGTCCGCCACTAACACCGCACATTCCAGTGGTGGGCCTTCACTAGTGCTGACCAATTACATTGCTCAAGTGAACCGAGAAAGGGCTGAAGATTTTTTTACTTTACTTCTCCCTGAAACTTGTCTGTGGTGCGCTCAGATCAGGAACTAACAGCACTCAGATATACCATTCTCAAAAGCAATAGAACATGGGAATAAGTAGGTGCTAGCACTGCATTTGCGACCATACCTCCGCCGAATCAATTCATAGCTAAATAGTGCGATGTCAACCTGTCTCTGATACAGCAAACCTTGCCACCCTTGGTTATACACGTATAATTAGCGCACTGTTGTACCGGCATCATATCATAGTCGCAATCACTGCTCCAATATCGTAAGATTGTCGCAAAGGCGCGGTATCGCAATGTTGTCCCCGCATAATCCAAAACGACGCCGTACTTTGCATTATCGTTCGTATATTTGATTATGAGGGTATGTGTGTGTGCATGCGTGTGTCTGAGTTTCTCTCTTCCTCGTCCTCTTCTTTCTCTGTGGCTGCGTACGTGCATGTGTGCAAGGAATGATTTAGGCAAAGGCACAAAAGGCGATAGATAGAAATAGAGTCCAAGAAAGGGGAAGAAGGAGAGAACGGCTAACCGATAGAAAAGGTTGTTCACAGGGCGTAGGGTCCAGTTTTGCTGCCGGAAGAGTGGGGTTAGGGATCAAAGAGATGCCACGCGAAAATGGCGAACTAAGGGTATATATGCGGGCGCCCTCATAGTAATTCAGTAAGGCACTATAGATGTTCATGAAAATTTGTGTCGCTGAAAAAACGGGGGATAAAGTTGGACATCTTCTCTGAAAAACATTTTATAAAATCATGCACCCCTCCGTCTAGCTACGACGATGGCGGAACGCGAAACTTTCTCCTGATGAATTATTTGGTATGGCAATCGCACATTGCGAATTATGTGCTACTCTGGAGGTACGCACCGTTTATATGGAATACCCACAGCAACTCCCGCGTGTGCACTCCGTAGGCCTAACGCTTGGGTTTGGAGTGTACAATGCGAATTGGTACCTGGTGCTTAGAGTTCAGTGAGCAATTTTTTTTTGTGGGTGCCGATTTGCGGGGTTAAGCCCCAAGATGCGACGTTGGGCCTAACGTCCTCAGCCTCAAATAGGGAACTTAGGCCTAACGTCTTGTAGCTAACAGGCTTACGGCACGCAGAGCAACGCCAGTATTCTCGGGATGGGTTCTTTGCTTGTCGTCTGAGTTTTCCAAACGGCTTCGACCACGTCGACATGCAGCAATCGGATAGACGCCGGCTTCATAACGCTAGAGACCCGGTCTCGATTGGGGCCATGGAAAGCGTCTTTTTTTTTTCTTTCGCTTCCCCCACGATCATTCACCATCATCGTCAGTGAAAGTTGCCTTTCATGCAGGGCGTATTGGCGTACTACGGAATCAGTGAGGACACAAAAGCTTTGCTTTAAAGCTATTGTTATAATCTTTTCTCTGGCATGTACGGCAGCTGCAGACGCCTGTGCAATGACCCCTTACACCGCTATTCTGTCTCCAGCACCACAAGCGTCACAGCAGGGACACCGAAATAAAAAAAAAACGTATGATATGAGACGCTCCTTCGCACTGCGTTCTTCTTCTTCTTTTAAAGGAGGATTTAGGCGGAGAGCACGAATAGTGTGACTATAACTACGCGGGGACGGCGTACGGCTGTCGATCTGTTAGCTGTCTTGACCCGCTTCCTCTTTTTGGGGCACTATTTCAATATGTCGCCTTTCGAACCAACATAATTACATCAGTGCTACCGGCGTTTCTTTTCGCAAATTGTAGAAACTTTTCATAGAAGTACAAAGACCACCTTTGCCCTTGTACCCAGAAAAAAACTGAAGGTTGGCCTTGTTCACAATTCTATTTGTAATGTATAGGTTATAAACCCATCCCAGAAATCCTATTCCGGCATCGTTGTGAAAATACCCTCTCTGTTTGTAACTGAACATGCCTCGGTCAGAGCCGCTCACATGACGGAGTTGTGACCGCGCGCAGCTTAAAAGGGGACGTTATCAGGGTGTAGGGTATACTAACGCCAGGGTGCGAGTGTAGGGAATACTAACACTACACTAGTCACAGAATTGGCTCTTCGTGCACTTGGAGTAATGCGGTGCAAAATGCATGTGTTTGGGTTGGGACAAGAAGAAATTTACACTAAAGCGATATGTCGAGTAAAGCGATTTCGTAATAACGCATGATTACTGTACTTCAAAACTCTTCCCGCGGCGAAGCAGGATGTTGTTTCCTGCTTTCCAACCTTCTATTTTGTTCTCCGCTCGTTTACCACTTTTTGTTAATTGATGATTTCGACTCCAGTTTTCATGTGCGTCCTTCTTTGAAACAGTTTTCTGTATTCTCACCCCGGTTGTATCATCCCTTTCTCCACCCGAGAAAATAAGATAACACTTGTTCTTAGCTTTATTACGTAGGGGAAAGCCTTCGTTCTTATTCCTTCCTCTTTCTTGTTCTTTTATCGGCATGTATCGTTGCGATTCTTTCTCGTTTATTTTTTGCGAGCTTTTTCTGTCGCTTTCCGGCTCTCTCTCCAGCCGTCTTGATTCGCTCGGTTTCTCGTTCCGGCACCTGTGGACGTGTCGAGGGTTTAGCGAGGCCCACTTGGCAGGTGTAGGCTTATTCACCTTGACTGTGCAGCCCTACTGAGGACTCCGCAAACAAGGCTTCACCGCCTACTTTTTTTTTATGTCCTTCTACCCAATCGTCTTCTCCGTGAGTGGTCCGGAGAGCGAAACGTGATCGCTAGGGGCCGCTTTTTGGGTTTGTGTGCGCGGAACAATTGTTCTTTGGTGCAACGGTTACACACTCATTGGAAGCGTTTACTTTGCGAGACTAGTTTTTTGTTGTTGTTGGGCTTACACTCGGAAATTTACGGTTGCTATATCGCTGAGAATATTTTTAGTTGGCTAATCGAGACCAGCCTTTTCGTTTGAAGGAGTAGCTAGATATGCTGACATTCTCCAAAAAAAAGTACCCTGAAATTGGTTGATACGAAAAAATGCGCTGCAATCCAACCTGTGAAGGTAGCTGGAAAGCGAAGCTACGGCACCCACAAAGATTACCCATGCGACGTCACTTGAATTCACACACGTGGCTCTACAAAGAGTACTGCGAGAGGTCGCGTGACGCAATTATGTGTACTTCAGCGAGAACGCAGGCGGAACCCCGCAGCTTCGATTTGTGAGCCTACGGTCTGACTTCCCCGTCTCCACGGCGCTCGTAGCTCAATTGGTAAAACAACGGGCTCTCGCTCCGTTTCGGTATTCGTTCAAGGCCCGATCCCTGAAGGGGCCAGAAGTTTCTTTTATTTGTTCGCGGGGGTTTTCTGTGGACGTCAACGGCCGCGACAGAACTCTTGGCTGACGGAGGTGGAAAGCTGCGCTTTAAAAGTCTATGTTACTCTGCTATAAACCACCTAAACCTTCAGTGGCGTCACTGTTCAATATGTTAAAGAAAAGGTATTGACAAATACCACCTACCTACCAACTTTATTACCGTTATTGCCGCGTCTCTAGGAGGAGGGAATTAAATCAGCGCAGTTCGCTGAATGGATCTGTGTGATTAGAGGCTGAAGCGCTATAATTGAAAAGGGGAAATGCTACGATAAATTCATTGTTTCTTACGGTAATTTTACATGAAGATGCGAGGGTGCATCCTATTTAAGGTGTAAAGAGGTTGTCTTTCCAGGTGATTTTATTTTTAAAACATTGTTCTTCACGTGGCTCTCGGCTTACGCTGTGCGGTAGATTGCGTTTGAGGAGGGAAATGTCAGAGGGCAGTGTGAAGGAGGGCTGGAACTCAGATAGGATGCGGTTCGGTACAGCGAACCTCGCGATAGAGAACAAAGACGACGAATGTGCACAGAGTCTCCTCCTTATCGGGACACGTGCGACTAGTGGGGTCAAACAACTCGTGGTACTGTTGAGGCCTTAGTTTCCCCAGACAAAGCAGACTTTTGCCGCTGATGTTTCGGTGAATGGGGCGTGCAGATGATGTGTTCTGGGCTTTTTTATTGTTCACGTGGTTTTGTATCGTTTTAGTGTGACACAACACACGGCCTTCGACCAGCAGTAGAACAGGGGTTGTGTCACTTTATCACTTATTATTTTGTTTTGACAGGGCTCTTAGAATGCACTTTTTAAGTAATTTAAATGATCATTAACAGTCTAAATCTGTGAGGTATGTTGGCCATTCAACGCTATGAGGTGAGAAAGCTCACAACCCGTAACAAAGCTAAATTTCTTCCCTATGGCATATACCAGAGTATTCTTGGTCCAACCTCGTTACAGTCAGCGGTGAACAAAAAAAAACACTAAAACATTTGCCTTAAAGAACTTTGGCGATTCTACACTGTGCGCCATTTTAGCGAACCTAATTATGATCGCTCGCTTACAACATATTCGGAGTGGCAGATGTTCATTTTTGCCATAAGCGGGAAGCCTACAATTCGGCTTTTTATGAAAATGGCACATCAATTGACGGTTCAATCATTTCTTCCACAGATATTCCATCAGTACAAGGTTAATAACCTTTTAGTGTATTGATAATGAGTACTTTTGCCTCATTTAAATATACTAGGATGAATAGAGTGGTGGCCCAAAATTTCTTGCATAATCGAAGCTAAGTAGACTCAGTGGATTCATAGAAACTGAAAGGCTCAGTTCGCAATTAGGTCTGCGCGGTGAGAACCTAAACTGACGTGCACCCTTTCCATTCCTTTTAACCCCCCCCCCTATCCCTTTATCTTCGGCGTCTAATGTTTATTTTGAGATGCCTGAGGGTGTTTCTGAACGGTCAACTGCACTGGCTTCCATAATACATCGCGCGAAGTATTTCCTGCAGTCGCAATGACCAGAAGTGCGACCAAATGACGATAAAGATGTAGGTCACTTCATTACCATCAAAAACTACAAGTTCCACTTACCCTGAAAAACCTAGAAATACACCCAGTAAGCAAGCATGGTGTGCTGGTATCTTACAAACACTAGAGGACAGGATCCACCCCTCCAGTGAGATTGTAGCTACCTGGGAATTTATCGTAGCCGTAAAGGTTACCGTGATCGTTTGCTGACCGCGACAACACTATTATACCGCCCAAAGCCAGCCGTTTTACCTGACATTTGGGTAACGAGTCTCCAGCAGCCAAGTTAATGCGTTGAATAATACCACAATTGGTGACAATTTGGCGCAAAAAGTTTATGCGTACTGCACTGCGCACGATTTAGGCATGGAACTTGCCGATAAAAAAGTGGGGTTTAAGCCAGAAGATGCTGTTAAAAGGTCTTATTCTACAAGGCACAGTTTAAAAAGTGGTTAAAAAAATCAATTTTATGAAGCGATACTTATCGATGGGAAGCAATAATTGTCCTGATATGTCTACGGGTTCACTTGTCAGGAGTAAGAAAGTACTAGGCTGAGTTTTTATATATTGTGGTGTTTGGTGCCCTTAAGCGTTAGGATGTGTTCTACTTAATTATAACTCTCGTTTCCTCAGGAAGAGGTTCCGAAAGCTACCAAACTACTTTGTAGAGATCGCATCCAAATCTAGGACTTCAAGTTTTAGTTCTTGCTTTGCTTTCTGGAAAGGGGGAATCACACAGCCCACAACTTGTGTCCCGGTGAGCCTGCAACCATACATGGTGTCTCCCTTCTCTCAAGCGCGTGTGGTCACCTAGCTGATGAGTACTCACTCCCGCTGAGTCACACTTTAATTCACCAGCAAATGAACCAGCAGGGGAAGTCGACTCTGAAGAGACGCATACAACAGACAGGTGAAACGACCTGGCAGCTTTAATCTGCCATCATTTTTTTGGGTGAATGACCTAGCTGTTGCGGCATTCACAGTTCATTTCCTTTTTGGCCACCGCTAATCAATAGCACAAGGTGCAGGTTTCTGCCTCTGACGTAAGTGACGGGTCTTCTTCGCACAGGGGTGTCTCTCGGGCGCATAGTGGCATCCTTGAAAAGACATACCTGAGGGAGGGAACGAGAGCATTTTTCTAATCAACTGTGCCTAGGGGCGAGAAAGCAGCACACTTAGTGACTCGCTCACGCTTTACCGAAAGTGGGTCGTGTAATGTTGATGGCAACGCCTCTGGAGTCAACCGAAAGGGGGCGCAGCTTCCTTTTTTCGTTTTTTTTTCTTCTCGCTTTTCGGTGAGCCCATCAGCGGCCACCCGCTCCGGTGAGAGAATGGGGTGCCATATGCAAGTGGCATGTGCCCGAAAGACCCGCATGGTGTCATTCGTGAACGAGAAACCCTAAGCGCGTGAAACTGGCGTCAAAGCAACGGTTTCGTTCTATGTAGTGTATCAGCAGGGGCGAAACATGTTTTGACAAGGTTGTTACAAAATTATCTACCGATATCGAAATTTTTCTTTATACGGCTTTTGCGCACATTTATAACAAACGAGGCGGGGAGGGGGTGTCACTCAGTAATTAAGCTTACAGCACTACAGTAAATATGTAACCCTGGCCGCTATTTGGAAGATGTGTTGCTTGGAGTCCCGGTGGAGTGCACCCGCTTTGAAGGGAATATACATTGCGCCCACGTTACAGTGCACCTTGATCAGGTTAGGAAGGCTAAGGTTTTACAGATTAGGTCTCTCAAAGCAAATTTCAAAAAAAGTACCTTTGCTGTTCTAATGCCCTTTAGCATAATAGATTCTAATTTACCACTTTATAACTGGTCTTCGATAGTTGTGAATATATTCTACATACTAATTCTACAAAGCGCTTTTGATCAAGTCGAGCACGCCGCAATCCTCAGGCAAGTGTCCGGGCTCAACCTAGGCGAACGGAGCTACAACTACATCAGGGACTTCCTGACAGACAGAAGAGCCGAGTTGGTGGCGGGGGACTTCAAGGTCGCAGAAAGGAGCATGGGGCCCAGGGGCACCCCACAGGGGTCAGTCATCTCCCCAATGCTCTTCAACTTAGTCATGATTGCCGTGGCCAAAAAACTCGAGAAACTTAAAGACGTCGGGCACACGATCTATGCCGACGACATCACCCTTGGGTGTGTCGCGGCAGCGACGGACACATCGAGGCGACGCTCCAGAACGCAGTCGAGGAAATCGAGGACTACCTCAAGGACACAGGCCTGAGATGCTCGCCGAAAAAGTCAGAGCTACTAGTGTACCATCCGGTGAGAACACGCAAGAGCAAGTCGAGCAGAGAGTGCGACAAGATCACGATCTGGACCAAGGACGGCACCATCATACCCACGGTGCCCAAGATGAGGATACTCGGTATGGTCATAGAAGCGAACGGAAGAAACGGAGATACGGTGAACCGACTCGTGAACAAGGCAGCCAACGCCACCAGGCTGCTCAAGCGCGTGACCTCGAGACACGGCGGCATGAGGCAAGACAACCTCATCCGACTAATATAAGCTTTCGTGGTGTGCCACGTAGCGTACGTGGCAGCTTTTCATCACTGGCACGCGTACGAGAAGAAAAAGATTGACATCCTGATACGCAGGGCTCACAAGATCGCGCTCGGGCTGCGGGAAACGGCGAGCACCGACAGACTGTTGCAGTTGGGCGTACACAACACGCTCGAGGAAATCATCGAGGCGCAGAGAGTGTCTCAGCTGGAGAGACTGTCGAAGACCAAGGCCGGACGCACCATCCTCGAGAAGCTGAGCATTGGGTACCACCAACAACAAGGACGCAAGGCCTCGCTTAAGGAAGAGATTCGCCGCGACCTGCGAGTGGATCCAATACCCAGAAACGTACATCCAGATCACAACAAGGGCCGACGTCAAGCAAGAGCCAAGGCCCTCGTAGACAAGTACGGCGAGGACCCAAAAGCCCGCTTCGTCGACGCCGCGGAATTCGCGGGCGGACGCCGTTACGTGGCGGTCGCGGTCGACGGCACGGGCAACACGAGATCGGCGGCGAGCGTAAAATGCGACCAGACTGAAGAAGCCGAGGAGGTGGCCATTGCCTTGGCGATAATCGACTAGGGATGCACCGCGGTCCTCAGCGACTCGCGTCAAGCAGTGCGAAATTTCGCCAAGGGCGAAGTTTCACCGACGGCTGCTCGCATCCTGGAGCGAGCCCATACTCGATCCAAAAAGCGCATCATCTGGTTCCCGGCGCACGAGGGCAGTGTCGGAGAGCAAGCTCACGAAGGCGTACCGCCTGGCTCGAAGGAATCTCCCTCCACCCAGCGAAAAGCTGGACAGAGCCCAGGTGGTTACATTCCGACAACTGCAAACGAGGACCGTTCCGACGCTGCAAATGATGTACAGGATGTATCCCGATGCCTACCCAGACAGCAAGTGCAAGGTCTGCCGAAGGGAGACGGCCACGCTAACGCACATGCTGTGGGTCTGCAAGACACACCCGGACGAAGCTAACTCAGGACTCCTACCGCAGCGGCTAGAAGCGGCGCTGGCATCATACAACCAAGAAGACAAACTCTCGGCCATCCAGCAGGTCCGAGAGGCAATGGCTAGGCAGGCCCCGGAGGACCCCGTTGGGGGACCGTAAAGGGACGGCCCAGCCGTCCCCTCGAGGATGATCTAGGCCAGATCGACGAGTGCTAGCGTCTCGACGTCAGCGTTAGTTTTGCAGGCTTAATGAAAGTTTATTCAATCAATCAATCAATCTCTAAGCCGCTCTAAGGCCTTCGCAGGGTGTTAACATATTCTTTTTTTTGCGATCGTAAATTCATTTCCGACCATCGTATCAGTAAGAAACACACGCTCCTATTTCGGATCGCTTACCTTTACTCACTCGACGGAAATGCCCTTGGTTCGCCCTTTCAAGGCAAGCCTTAAAACAGCCATCCACCAGGGTTTTCTCCTTTACATTTATTTTAGATAAGAGTAAGATACTAAGTAGTCGCATGGATTGGTTCAGCTTTGTTGGACATTTGCGGGTGCCCGAGATGCATTTTGCTGCCTCATATGCGGCAGAAGCTGTTCCTCCTCCACTATAACTAGAATGTGGACGTGCTGGCGCTAGTGGCCGTGATTTTCAATTCCAAAAGCCTCCAGAATTTCCGGGGCCCCCTGAATCCCAATTGGTTTTACGAATAGCGTCGTCAGACAGCCACCCGTTACACTGGCATTTCTATCGATACACTGCCATTTGCCTGGGTCTTACCCAGTCTGTTTTACATCTGTGTATAATCCATGAATTCGTGTAGCGCAAAAAATAGGACGAAGGACACAGGGAGGCGACGGGCACAAGCGCTAACTTCGCTAAGCGTGAGCATGACTACAATGTTCACAAGGTTGTCAAGGGCCACTCGGGCATTCATTGCCGCGTTTACGGTTGTACGCCCCTCTTTGACAGCTGTGCCGTAATCGCTCGTCACTCCAACCAGAAGACAAGGGAAATAATCCAGTCGGCCGAAATAGCACGCCGGGGGGATCGTTGCGTGTCCACACCGTCCTTTGCCTTGTTCGATAAGGATATTGGCTATCTGAGGGGGGGCGAAAGGGGAAGGGGTGCCACCTTAGTCAATGCCTCGTGCTGTCTTTTGATGAGAGACCAAGAAAACTTCGCTTTAAAAATTTGTCGTGTATCGCTTCAGTCCGCTGCAAATGTCATCGAAAGCCAATAGTCTTCTGCCGTCTCTTCCACGTAAATAGGGAGTTTTAGCTGACCGTTTTACACGCTCCGCTCCGCTCCGATAGCAAGCGGGAGCGCTACTGCGCATGCGTGGCGCGCTTGGCCGCGAACGGCATTGGCTCCGGTTGGGCCGAGCGGGCCGCCGATATCGGAGCGGACCGTCGAAAACGGTCAGCTAAAACTCTCTAATGCCTCGCTTTTCTTTCTAGCCCAACTCTCGCGCTGTTCTCCTCCCTTTTCCCTCCTCCCAGGATAAACACGGCTAGTTTTTGCTCAAGTTAATTCATTTTTCCGGCGTTCCACTGCTCGCGCCATCTAATGGAACCTTCTGCTGCGGCTGAATTAGCAATACTGCCACCATGTCCAAGCTCGCGCGATCTTTTTTTGTATTTTTGGGTGAAAATATTGTTTTAAATGCGGATTGTTTATTTGCTGTAGCAAACATTAAACATTTTAAGCTCAATTGAAATACCACTGCGAATATTATTTGTGCATTTATGTTTTACCTCAAATAGTTCTTATGTTTTCTATTTGCTCAGTAACGCGGACAAGTATCAAGCACCTTTTTATATTCAGTCGCTGGGAAAATGTTTCCTTTTTTAAACTTCTTAAAGAATTCTAATTACTTGTGGACGCATGGCTGAACAGAGGGACACGGACAGACAAACACACAGACAGACCAGAATTTTCCGGTTTACGTAATCCAAGAAAAACGCCTCGTTAATAAAACGCGCGTACCGAACTATATCCTAGGAATTTGAGCGGAGGGAGGGAGGACGGCGGGAGGGAGGGCGGAAGTGACGCTGCGGCTACAGTTGAATGTCTGGAATATGTAACGTTCGCTTCAGAATTACCCACATCGTTGTGAACACAATATTTGTGTATGTGTCTGCGCCTTTCAGACTTTTTTCTTTTATTCGGGTCGTAGTCAGCACGAATGCGCGAGCCTTAATTCATATCGATTATCTAATGAATGGAAGGTGTTGTATCGAATCTACTGTATCAACTTTAAAGAATGTTAACTCCCATGTGAACACCATTTGTGAAACATTAGTTAAAGAAATGCTGCTTTTTTGGGGGAAAAAAGCGAAGTAATTCAACTAAACATGGCGAGGGGGCAACCATCTGTGCCGCTTGGGCTCCCTTCGCGAAATAAACAATCCCATCGCAACAAACGCGCACTTTCTGTCTTCCTAATTCGCTTAACGTAACTGAATTATTATATTTTAAGATTACTCCATTCGTTTTTCGTTTTATAGACACTGGTCATACAGTAGGGTAAAGCGAGAGGCAATGATCGAGCACAGGTGGAGAACGAAACTGGAAAAGTGAAACCCAATGTCACCCAGCGTGGAATCTTCTGAAAGAGCGGAATCCTGGAACTCTTGTGTCGTGCTGACGTCAACGGGTGAGTACCCAAGAAAGGCACCGCCGTCGCATCCCAACTTCTACGGTTCGAGCAAGTAAATCGGCATCTAAACGTCAGCAGTAGGAGGTTCCCTACCCTGTCCCTCTCGTAGCGGGAGTGAGACCAACCCGCTTCTACGAGACCACTGCGCCCTGTATCGGTGGGTTTGAGAACCGGTTACTGCGGGTCGCCGGCACATCTGGAAACTGGTCCCTACACCTGCGTGACGTACTTCCTTCAGGAGACGGACGAAAAGGCTCCAACTACAACAGCTCCGCCGTTAAATTACGTAACGTCGTGCCCTCCACTCACAAAACAAGCACATCCTTCTCAGTGACACTATCGGGTCAAAGTTCTGGTGTGAATCCCTATCCAGCAAAAAGTATGTTTCTTGCAAAAAGTGAGCCAATAGAAGGTAAGGTTGCGGCAATCGACACTGTGCAGTGACGGGGTTATTTCAATGTGGCCGTCATTGGTACTCAATGCTATGATGTTTCATTGATGGCCTACTGCAACAGAGAAGTGGCACAACTACTCAAATGTCTCTGATTGAAAAAGCACGCAAACGGACCAAACGCATCTCAGAATTGTTTGTTTGACATTTGAATGGTCAGCCAAATAGCGCGACACCTTCGCTGCCGTTTTTTTTTTTTTTTAATGCCGCATGAAACGAATAAAGGTGTTTTCGCGCCGCAGATATACACCTGGGCTATGAGACGTGCCGTAGTGGAGGCTTACTGAGGAGGAGGACGAGGATAAACATCTTTATTGTTGGATAAATTTGCATGCAATCTGGAGGAGGTGAAGTCATCAGTCGAGGAACCCGTTGCCTTCGCAGTCACTACATCCCGCTCCGCCAACCGAAGCTGGTCGTACCGGCATGAGTAGGACAGGTTGCGCCAGCAGGGCTTGGGAAAGTCGAAAGTATTCGGTTTGGGGAAACATGGTGGGTCATCCACCAACAATGCGGAATATGGGGCTGTCCGCTCCAAAGAAAGGGCAGCTAGGGGCCGTAATTTGGGCGTAGGGGAAGTAATTTGGGCGGGCACTTTCTGGGCTGAGAAAGGTGTTTAACCTGGTGACTAATTTTGTCTCTCAGAGGGTCTTTACGTCCCGCGAAATCTGGGCACATGAGCATTTTCGATTTTCACCTGCATCAAAAAAGCAGACACGCAACCAGAATTGAACCCGCGTCCTTGGGGTAAGCAGCACAACGGCATAGGTACTGAGCCACAGCGGCGGGTCAATTGATGTTAAGCAGACAAACCACTGATTTGTTTTCATGAACTGGTAGCGTAGTCCCAATGGAGAACAAAATATTTTCTGCATATTATGTCGCCCTTTCGTTTGGCATGAACCCCACAACTCTTTCATTAAATATCCACAAATGCATTCAAGAAATCGCGTTTGAAAAGTACAAGGCAGCTGATTTTCTCGCGCTAAGTTTTCGTTCTCCGTTAGTCCTCTCTTAATCTTGACGTTGCTTGAGCGGGCCTATCTAGAAACCGCGGGGGAGGACATTTTACAATTCCTACAGACAAAAAAAAAAGTTTTTTTATTAGTGGTACCGAGAAAAAGGACTTTTTTTCACGTAATACACGGTGCAAAAACAACTCACCATTGGCCTAGCCACTTAGTATTTCGTTCGCAGACTGCTCTTCAGAACGTTTCTACACAAACTATTCAGCGCAAACTTTGGCAGCAAGGAAGGAAAATTAGGGAAGCGGTTTAACCATAGTTTCCACTTTGGCGCACACATGCGAAGGAAGAGGTTTGGGGGTTAGGAATGGTAGCTGGAGCCATAAAAATGAGACGACACTTACTTTTCGCCTTCAAGAATGGAACGTGAGCGACAAGCAAGCGCAGACGTAAATATTCCATTCACACCGTAGAACACGGCTACCCTGAAGAGTTTTACGCCTTGGTCGACGGCAGCGTTTTCATCACCCATGTCCTTATCCAGCGGTGGGGATGGGGTAATCGTAAAATACTTTCCCGGCTCTCTGATGCGGCTCTATGTACCATCCGCACACAGCAGTCAGTTCAGCGTGTTCGTGCCCACGCTCCACGGAACATATTAAGGCATCCATCGTTCGTAACCCGTTACAACATCATCGACATACTACGGCCTTGATAGGATCTACGCAGCGGTGGCAGTGAGACGGATCCCGCGCAGCATCTAAACCCGTACTACAATCTACTTGTTTAGTCTTGGCCCTAGGTAGGCAGGATAGCTGCTGTTCAGCGGTGAAGCGATTGAAGTGAAGGCAGACATATAAACAACGTGCAACAGGCAGACTCCATCAGAGAGCGTGCACCACTGTCACCGCAGACGTTCACCACCATTTATTAACACCCCATTTCAAACGCCTGTCGCGGGGGCTGATCCTGTTGGCTGGGACTCGGGCGGCATGGTGCCATTCTCTTTCCTCACACTAAACACCCTTGCAATTCTTCTAATAATACATCGATATCTTCGCGTATACGCCAATTCGTCCTGAAGTAATCTTTTCAAATGAGGACCTTCGGTATTGTGCCCGACGTTAAAGACAGCTAATAAATTTGCACGACTCAACCCGAAATGAAAAGCGCAAAAACAGGTACTTGTTCCTCGGCTCCAAACAATTTATTCTGGCGTTGCCGATGACAAAACCGCACAGGCTGGCGGGATAAGTCGCTTTTCGTTGCAAGTTTTCTGCGCCACCGCCTACCTATATGCACAATCCTCGGGGGTGCGTGAACGGTGGATCGTGCAAAAAAAGCTTGTTTTATACTGAGCCGGAACATAAAAGAGATTTCCAAAATCAGCCAAGAAAAACAGTGAAAGTACGTTGTTTTTCTGTTTTTACTGCTGTGCTTATACTCTAAGCGTGCTTTTTTTTGTGTCAGGCCTGACTCTCACACAGCGCCCTATTTTAATCGTGGAGCGTGAATTGAATATGTTTTGGAACGTTTCGATTCGGGCCATTCAGATACCGAGCTTGAAAATTCCCTTGGTGCGTCGTGTTATCAAACGGAAAGAGAGGTAGCTGTTTGCTAGCTTACAATGAAAGCTAAATGTGTCCTCCAATTTGGCTATTTTTTTCTTCGTGTTCCTTTTGTTTCAGGTCATCCACTGTAATAAAGAAAACTGAAACTTTCTTTTCTGAACTTTTGCACAGGCTTCAAAAACTTTACTAAAGCAAGCAATACTACCACAACGTTCTGACCTCCCTTTCATACTTCATTGTGGTTTCTTCTGAGCCATTAAAAGCAAACACTACTTATCTTTTTCATCACGCGGCATTCTCTTCCCCAACGGTACAGGCATAACATTTACAGTCAACCCGGAACCCCATGAAGTGGGTGCTTTAATAATTATATTCTCTGCAGCAACTGCCAAAGCCGGCAGCAAGGACGACATCTTACGTGAGCTCTATCAATTCATTGATGCTGGCTTTGTGTACGACGGTAATGGTTTCTGTGTTTTTTTTTGCGTCTACGGTTCGATAAATTTCACAATTCCACAACTTCCCCGAGGGTGTAACAACGGATTGAGACTGGGATGTCCCGTACACTTAATGGGTGACTTCACCGACGCATGTTTTCCAAAGATAGCAAAAATAAAAATGCGTTGCGAAAAAGACGAAATGTGTGCTTTATAACAGCGGAGCTGTTATAGGTCGAGCTTTTTCGTTCGTTTGCTTAAGAGCGTGCGTCATGCAGGGTGTAGGAACCGGTTCCTAGACCCGCCGACGGCCTCTATCGATAGGTCTTGGAACCAACTCGCCAGCGGTTCCCGCCCATCAATAGAGTGCGCACTGCTCTGGCAGGGGGGAGAAGGCTAGAGCAAGTTGCTTGAGAAGTAAGAGCTTTGTGGGGAAGTGGGCACAAAATGATGGGGTATGCATGGTCTGCGGAAAAGAAACAGATAGTATTCGGCACATAGTTTTGTAGTTTTTTTGTAGCCCTGCGAGTTAAGGTCAGCACAGAGGGAGTTAGCTTCAAGGCTGTTGAGGTGATGAAAACAAGATCGCAATGCTGGAGGATGGAAAGCATAGAGAGAAATATTGCCTAGGACAGCTATTACCTGCAACATAAAAAAAGTACTTTGTGCCTGTCCTAAGAGCAGCGCTAGTATAACCAAAGAGTATAAAACATGGATATACTAGTTTCTTGGTAAGATGACACGTCGTTACCACGTTACGATGGGGATACTAGCAGCAATCACTCAATCAAGTGGGTTACTCTCACTCCCGCTAAAAGAAGGAGAGGGAAGTACCCTTCCACCGCTGATGTTTAGTTGCCTTTGCGTGAACCGTAGATTACGCAGGGCAGCGACGGTGCCGTTCTCGTGCGGGCGGCCGTTGAACGTCAAGCCGGTGCAACAGAACCACAGCTTTACTGTTTCAGGAGATTTCGCATTGGGTAGAAATGCTTTTAATTTTTACAATTTCTAATGACATCAAATTCAAAGGTACCATGCTTTTTAGTGGAAGTGGTTAACCGTACATTCCACTTTTTATCAGGAATCCTCCCATTGGTCTTTTACACCACAGTTACGCATATGGTGAATGGTCACGACTATTTTATGGCAATTCGATAAACCAAGTCAGTTTTGGGTGACTCTTTACTACTCTTGCGACCTTCGGTTAAAATATGGAAAGGAGAATTTCAATCGCCAACTTAAAAAACCAAGCGTAAATTTCCACGACCATGACATGTGCGGACGTGCAATCAGCAGCATATTTTTGTTATTACACCTTCGAGTGTATTAGTAAATATGAGGCAGAAAGTACTTCAAGGAAATAAGTAATAAAGAATATTACTGAGCAGTTTAGCCTGCATGATTAGGAGGAAAGAAGACGAGAAAAAGGTTTGCGGAAAGACCAAAATGGTGGGCTTACACATAGAAGACAAAAGACGCATAAACTGTAAAGTAGAGCCGAGCGGGATAGTAAGCTAGGAAGGCGTAACAGTAAGTGCTATTGACCTGGGAGTTTTCGAGGAAGTAGGAAGAAATACGTGAATGCGTGCGTATGGAATACGCATGCATGCGCGATTTGTAATAACGGTTTAAAAAGCAGCAGAAGACAATGTATGCGCCTGTGTTTTTTCTCAGCACTATGCGAAGTGTTCTCTTAGTGATTACAGAAATATGAGAGCGTGTATGAGGTAAGATTTTTAGAAATGCCGCAAACGGGTGGTGAAACATGCAAATAATTGGGATCGGAAATCAATGTCGCTAAAAGGGAAAACGCTGTCGATGAGTCAAACGCCGCATAAAAAGGCGGAGCCCGATAAGACCAGCATGCACTAAATAAAATGGTTAGGTCGTGATTCCGTTTACTACATGGTCTGTAATAGAGTCTCACAAATTGTTACGGAGTCGTCCTTTGTGAAGGCGCAGGTCGCAGCATTTTGAAGCGCCGTATTAACGTTCCCTACTGTGTAAAGCGAAATGCGCTTGTTTCGTCAAAATTCAAACACGCTCGCACGCCATCGTTTCCCTTCCAAAACTTGCAAGTCGGTTGTGTCCATCTACAAGGTAAAATGCACCTCTCACATCGACTCCAAACCCGTAGACGCTGAAAATGTGTCCACAATGGGTGCAGAAACGTGCCACGTCTTCCAAAGGGAAAGACTCCACTTTTTCCCAGAAGTCCGTGCTTTCTCTTAGGCTTACCGGCACCAACGCGTCTCCGTAATTTGATCAGCTCGTTATCGGACGTGGTGCCTCGGGGAAGCAAAAACAAGTGTTCCTGCCAGCGACATTTGTTGTGTTCCCACACTGTCCACTCTAGATTGCCTCGCTAGAGGTTCCCCAGCAAACTTGTAAGTAGGTTGCAGTTGCCAACAAGGAAGGACAAAATGGCAGCTGTTATTCTTGACCAGACTCTCCCGTAACCTATTTCCGTACCACAGCTGCTTTTGTGACTGTTTCCCTTTTGTAGTGTTATGGTAAGAACAGTCACTCACACTTGAATTTCTTGTTTTCGAGTAAAGAGGTAATACAATTTTTTTTTTCTGATATTGTCATCTGCCCCAAAGTAGGTAATGTTCTGTCTGGGAGATTCCGGTTGATTTGCTTCATTTCACAGTCTTTTTTTATTTGGCGTGTTTATTTGGTATGGCCACAGGTTCTTCTTCGCTGCCTTTCTTTAAACCTTTGGGAATGTCTATGGTGAAATCTCCTTCGGTGATTATACCGGAGACGAATGAGAGAGAAACTTTAATAAGAAGAAATGTGAAGATATAGTGAAGTTACAGTTAGAAAAAGTACCAGCGGGAGAGAAAAGAATGAACAATTATGTAAGGAGGTGTCGCCTGCGGTAAAAGAAAATAAAATTGTTCGGAAAAGAGGAAACTGTCATGGTTATCTGGACCTTCTTACCGCCGTAGCTTCGCTTAAGGGTCGACTCCCTAGATTCTGCAGCCTGAATACTCGGTCCCATTTCGATAGGCTCATTTTTTTTTGTACAAACTCACAAGACCGTGTTTCCAGAAGAAGACCCGTCGCAGGGAGCAAAATTGTCCCAGCAACTCCTGCCTTTCAGCGAGCTCAAAGAAATATAAAAATGACCACGTGGATAAAAGGTAGGCAAAACAATAAGAGACGTTAGGCTTAGCGGCTTTCATCGCCTGTTACTCTTCCGCCACTGTCAACTCAAAGGCGATCGAGGGCAGGGAGGGCGAAGAAGTCGCTCGATGACATATTGCCCCACAAGCTATAATATGTAAGAGTGTCTTTTTCTTATCCTGGGCATCCAATATCGTCCACTGGACAGGATACGCCGCTACGAACAGAAGCAGTCCACTCGAAGCGGAGCACCTATGTTCTTTCCAACTTTTATTCTTGGTGTAGAATTCTTTGTTCATTTTGCTTCACTTTGTGTAAGTAATGACTCCCGGAAATCCGGAAAGGGGATTCATTCACATTGTTGCACGTTGAAAAGTAGCAGTGGATAGGCACTCTCGACGATGACAGCCTGTTCTTAGTGGACACTAATATGAGTAGGTATTTGTATGCGTTAGTGTCGTTTGATCTTCTCATAGCTGCAACCTAGGAATAATGCGGCACTTTAAACTTTTTCTGCTACAACCTACCGAACCTCTTGAGTTTGCTTTTGTTACAGTGACTTATTCAATCCACGGTTGAAATGCACCAATAAATTTTTCTCCGCTGTCGACTGTATAGACAAAAAAAAACGAAAGACACCCGCAGTATGCTAACAAGAATTCCGGATTTTTATGGTCGTACACTGACTGGCATATTTTAGTGTGCCTCAGTTGTGCGACAAATGATTTCGATATATGCATTGTTATCTTATAGTCTTCATGCTTAACTTGCGCTTGCGTACATCATCATAACCCACAGAAAAGTAGAATGAATGGTTATGGTCATTCTTCCGTAGCTGGCCATCCTCGATCTTGTCATTGGGGCCAGCACTGAGAAACCAACTGGTAGTTTGGGAAGGCTTATTATTCATGAGTGGCTTACCAGCTGTTTTCCTTGAAAGGTTATTCGCAGATCTTTAACTTGTTTTTATATTGTAAAACTTGTTTTCTTTGGTATGTTTGAACTTTTGATATTGTAGTCTACTTTCAGTACAATAACACTGGCTCAAAATTGCATATTGATGTTATCTTATATTAATACATTTTATGCCATTTCACATTCCTTCTGTTTTACAAATCTGCCCCATCTGATACCATAATGTTATAATACCCTGCATTACAAAATTTATGATTCTTTGTTGTTTTTTATTGCTTGCTTCAATGAAATT
Source organism: Haemaphysalis longicornis (assembly GCF_048455015.1). NCBI lineage: Eukaryota > Metazoa > Arthropoda > Arachnida > Ixodida > Ixodidae > Haemaphysalis > Haemaphysalis longicornis. The sequence continues at coordinate 53,911,024 of NW_027526385.1, read as the reverse complement.
GAAATGCACTACGGTGTGTATTTTTCTTTTATTTTGTTTCGACCCTCACGCAATGCTCTTCGGAGTCTGTGAGGTACTGTGATATAAATCAAAATAAATATGTATGCGCATTCGCGGATCCGCATACTGACCAAAGCATGCACCAGTCTCAAGTCCCAAACAAGCCGCCAGCATCCTGTATAAAAACTAACTCTTCGGACCTCGACATTTCCTGGCTCGCTTTGCATATCTAACAGCCATAACAACGTTCTCTGACAGATCACCGCAGCAGCTGCAGCGCCTACATGTGCGCCCAGCGATTCGCAGCGTTCGGTACTCTGAACGAATGTTAAACACATACATAGTCAATACGTTTTGGTCCAATGTACTCTCTGAAGGTGGAATGCTGCCGTAGCTGTCTTTGACTTACAACGCTGCTTTGTCCCGAGTGCATGATTGGCGGCCGGTTGTGTCCGGGGCTGTGTGATGGCCTCGAAGCTTCTCCAAGTTCTGCTGCTCCAGAACCACGCTCTTCTCACCTTTCACAGGCCCAGTCTTTGTTTCAACGTCGCCGCCATTCTCTTCATTGCCCAGTCTTTGCTGCAGCGCTGCCGCCCCCTTCATTCATTCATACATCTGAAGCCGCCATTCTTGTCAACTATTTGGAGAGAGCCCGCCCAGGTTAACCCACCTGGACACGTAACCGATTGGATGCTCGCAAGAGTTACCGGCAAACAGCTGCGATTTACTATACAACCTTGACCATTCGATAGTTCGCAGTGTGAGAATAACCATCATAGCAATTTTATAGCACACTTAAAATATTGTCAATAATATTGAAAACGGATGGAAATATAGCGAGACACCAACCTTTTTCCTCGCACTGCCTCTGTGACATTACAGAGACAAAAAAGTGCTGTCCGCAGTAAGTATAATTGTATGATTGTTGTTGTGCAGGTACGAACATTCCATCGCACCGCTTGAAACCAAGCATTGAGTGTGCACGGCGGTTAAGTTATCTTTGATGTGTCAAAGATGGCGCCAGGGCTTACCTTGTGTGGTCGGAAATTGGTGTGTTTTTAGAACCTTTGTCCTCTTTTGTGGTAAAAACAACATACCTTTGCACCTAAAAAGAGTGAAGGAAGCTACCACGGGTCACTTCTTTCAAATAAAGCAGGTGTCATTGTAAAAACAGCGCCGAAGACAGGAGAGCGGGACGAAAAATTTGCATAATTGACGGTATCAGGAATAGAAGCGCAACAACTCCCGCGACTGACTACACTTCCCAGAGAAAAACTGACTTTAGGTCGCCTTCGTGGTTACTTTATAACTAATACCTAATAGGGCTATCGGCACAACTTCCTTTCTGCCGGCAGTTCTCTTTTTTAAAAATTATGCGGTGCTAAATAGTGGACGGCAGAGAACGCACGAAACGACATATAAAGCTGCCAACTTCGAACTATGTATTTATTTAAAAAAAACACGCTTTTTTGCTTCACAATTTTGTTAATAGGAAAATAAAACCAAAGCACAGGAGCAACAGGTGCAAAGGGTGGTAATAATCCCTTATGCGGATCAGCAGAACAGTGCCAATAACCTAGCAAGAAAACTTTGGAGACCTGCCATCTGTACAAGCGCACGCATTATACGTAATACAGTCACAGACCGAACTGCAAAAACCGCGGTTTAACTCAACATTTCAAACTAAGCGACTACACGCTGTTTCTGGTTTTACAGATGCAGGATGTTTCCAGAGAAACTTGTTTTCTGTGTTTGTGTGGTGCTTATTTCCCTTGTGATCCCCTTCAGGTCCTTTGGCTTCTTTGTACGTCTAGTGTCCCTGTTTGCCAAGTGGCGGCCATTGGATCGTGAATCTCCACCCAATCTCCCATACACGCCGATCATGACCTGGTGAGTTCCACCTGGCTACGTTTTGTTCAGATATCGGACAGTGTTCTCTTCTTCTCGTTTCAAGGGGAACCACTTCAATGCTTTTACGCGGGTTGACGTTAACGAATGCGCATACTATAAATCCAGCGACCGAAGGCAAATCTTGTTCCATAAGTTTAAATGTTCTCGAGAGCATCTTCTCAGGCGTTATGCATTGCATCTGAATATAAATGATTTCTACAGCACAACGGCTTCTGTCTGGAATTGCAAACATTCTCAGATGCAATATGCTTCTGTTGACTCCTTAGTCTACTTTTCTGTTGTCATAAAAAACGCACAGAAAAATAACCCTACTGTTTTGATGCAGATGTTTATGAGCCGTGGTACGATCTGCCTGTTCCTGATCATTCTCTGTTGATGTATACTTTACTCGCTGCCTCTTCTAACGCTGTCCTTTTACGCGCCCTCTCACAGGCGGTCCCCCGACAGATTTATTTCACTACGGGACCTCCTTTTGTATTATTTGTACACACTTTTAAAACATGAGAAATAAACTTACACTTTAACTTCGACTTCACTTCATCTTGCTCCCACTGTTGTCATAAATACACGTAGCAAAATGATCAGATATGTTTCACTCGTGAAAAAAGTAAGGAACCACATTCATTATAAATCGCATTGCAAAAGCGGACAAAATATCACCTAGAATAAATAGAAAAGACATGTGTGCAACACCATTGTGTTATATCAAAGCCTCCTGTATACTTTTCTTCTTCCGATTTTGTTATTTTTTACTGAGCTGAGGCCCCATATATATATATATATATATATATATATATATTTACTGTGGCAGTGTTGTCACTGTCGAGAGAAGGTAAAAATAATGGCGACATTGACAGTAACAAAAACGAGTAGGCGGCTAAAATGTTTACGCATGCACGACACGATACAGGGTTTTTGTTCATTCTTGAAAACTTTGAAGAAAATTTAAAGACAAGTGTTTTATTTGTCTCGAATACCACCAACTAAAAACCTTTTTCTGTGTACTTGTTTGGATCAAGAATTGTGGCACTAATAACGAGCACACAGACGTACGGAATTGCAATAACGGCATGATATGTTTACACGACAACTACGAGCAGTGAAATCGTACGCGCAGATTTCGTCAGATAAGCTGCTCTTTGTGGTTGTCGTCTGTTCGAGCACCAGAGTCTCCTTTCTCGATGAAAAAGAGGTTGCCACAACACCCTACGCGTCTAAAAAGGGTTCATCTGTACTAGGTCCAAATCTGGCGGCCCTTTCCGTTCTCTTTCAAGAAAGCTGAATGGGAAAAGCAAAGCAGTCACAAAAAGAAAGAACAAATCGCAACCGCCAGCCACCGCAAGACAGATGATGCCAGCGCCGCACTGAGATTTTGCAGCATTCATCTGAGTGAAAGAGCCACGCTCTTTTTAAGCCTTCGGGTACTTTTCCATCATTCGAAGATAAGAGCATTTTTATCCTAGGTTTCACAGAAAACGCTGGGAGCGATTCGCATCATGGCGCAAATAAACAAGAACGTACAACTTGAAACCTTTCTTTGCGGAAAAATTATTACGGTTGCTTTAAACCTCTAGACTTATTTTGTGTTGTTATCGAAAGCTTGCGGCATATCGTTTGCCCCTTTCGACAGGGGGGTGGACCAGCGTTCTCATGTTTGTCTGTGTAGGCATTTTAAACAGCCTAGAAATTTTTCGTAAGGCGAGTTTTTCTTGAACACAAAAAATGCAAGGAAGCAACACGCGAGACATGCTCACGGCGGAGAAAACTACTTTACCCGTGTGGAGGTGTTATCGCTTTCCAAGATGAGTGAGAGAGGAAGCCTGCAGAAATTCTTCGAAATAAGTCTGAAACTGTTATTTTTCTTTCTTTTTATGGTCATGGAGGATACACCGTGCTCAAGTTTGTATTCCTTGATATTATAGTTTTCTTCATTTAATACAGGTATAAAAAGGCATCTAGGTTATATCTACAATATTCGCATAATGTTGAAATGCTTCCGGTTTCTGAACCAACATTTCGGTGTCGAAAGTGATGCCTGGAGGCATTCTTTCAGAATGAACTTTAGATATTTCTGAAATGTGAGTGCTTAGGAACAATGCACGTGTACGGGACGTCCGGCTGATATGAAGTTTATCCCCTTGATATTTGGTGTCGCCACCAACATTTCAACCCCCTAATTTTTTCTAAGCAGTGAAACTTGTAACACGAACGTGCTCATGAAATTTGAAGTTTTGCGCCGTAGTGAGAGTGCCCGATTTAATTTGTTGTAATGGTTTCGGATAGGGTAAACATGTTTTTTGGAGGCAATAGTATGTGGAGAGTGCAAAAAATTGCCCCACGGTGCTGGTTCTTTGCGGAAAGCTTTATACAGCAGACCGTTTTCATACCCTCCGAAAGGGGCACCTTTTTATTCAAGGTTATGGTATTGGCAGCACCGCGGACACCGAGGCATCATACGCATACTGTAACCAACCATGGCAATTAGTTTTCCGGTGATGGGTACAAGGCTCGAACTTAGGCAGTCGCCGCCCTCGTCAAGCTTCGGCCAATATGTTCCCTCTGTGTCTAAGGAGGAAGTTACCTCCGGGACCTCATTGGACATCAGTGTAAAGTCAATGAAGAAAGTACTCCGGTTTCCTGCTTTTTTCTCTGCAATATGAAAAATAGCAAACAATCTTCCAAGCATGATCAGCCCCTATAAAGGGGCCCCACCAAAGTACCACATCCACCTCTTCCAGCCCTCAGTTTTCTAAATCCTTATGACTACCCTCGGTTCTTGATAATTGGATCCATTAAAAATCACAATAGTCTTGCCTCAAACTCTGTGCCTCTCATCTCAAAGTTCCTGGAGGGCATTATAAAATATTCATATAAGGCCAGAAACGAAGAACCTGTGATATCCTTGTTTAAGAGCATAACCAACAGCAAGCCACGAAGCTTCTTGCTCAAAGCCGCGTGGCCAATCTTGAGACCAAGGTCACACCCCACCGGAGCCTCGAGCGCTCGCGGGATGTGATCTTTCAGATCCGGCAAACGAGACAGAGGCTGTTATTCTTGAAGAGCTGAGACATCAGGGTGAGAAGGCAGTCGGGCACATTACCATGCGAAGAGAGAATAAGCAAATACCTACTAAACATATCATCCTCACCTTTTACAGCTCCAATCGTCGTACCACGTCAACGCAGGCTTCATCCTGTGTTCCGTCCGACTGGACATTTCCAACTCGCGAATTTTTCCCAAGTGCCATATGCTCGGGCACAGTACCAGCTCATGTCGGAGCCACCTAACCTGCTCCAAATGCGCCCAACACAACCTCCCCACAATTGTAATACCCCACCCCTCCTCAGCATAAACAGTCAAGGGCGTCATCGCGCATATTCACGAACCTGCGAGAAGCTGTAATCGAGAGAAAATATTTACAAACATCAAGGTCACCGAAAACATACCCTTCAAACTGGTACGAAAGAGGTTTGCCTCTTTCACCGTGGGGAGGTACGCTGACGCCACTCATTGGGAGCTGGAGCGGCGACTCGTTTCAGCGGCGACTCAGTTCAGTCAGGCTGATCTGGCCCCGCATCCGCTCCCCACTGGGTTGCCTCTGAAAGCTGAAGCCGTCGGCGCACCGCTTGGCGGACCGGCAGCGGTTGAGGGGCAACGTATACGAATGGGAGTGGAGTCGCTCCTTCTGTTTCCGTCTCACAGGCCCAGAGATCACATCATGGTTTGGAGGAAATGGATACGGAGTGTTCCGTGACGGTACCCATCTTCACCCCATCACCTGTCCTGCCTGTGGCGCCCTAACCCTCCCGGCGGTGGTGGCTGTGAGGAAGAGCCCCCGAAAAGTTGCTACGTTGAATGTCCACGGGGCCCGGTTCTTCAGGCGTCCCCGGGACATCGAACGATAAAATGGACGTAGCACCGCACCTTACTGCTTTGCAGCGCAAGCAATAGATACAGCGTAGGTAGAGAGGAGGAGAACGAGGAAACGTATTTCTTAAAATGAAAGTGTTTTTTTCCCGGTTATACAAAGATTTCGCGGACGTCATATTCGTCACGGAAGGGACGTCTGTACCATGAAGCAAGAGGGCTGTATAGGGTGCACCCCCACACACAGGGTCTTTTTGAGGGGAAGCCACCTTTAGTACCAAAGAGTACGTTATGTTTAGGGTTGTTCGTTTTGGGGTTTTACACTTTAACACGAAAGTGTTTTATGCCGCGATACCCCAACATTTCGCTGAAGTCATATCTGTCACGAAAATCACGCCAGTACACCTTTGCCGAAGCGACCCGCCAGCAGGACGTCGCTCGCCACACCGGCCGCGTTCTCGATGTACGCTTGAGGGAGCATCATTCCTCCTTGAAAGGAAGGCCCTACACACACCTGGCGCTGCACTGTTCAGACTGCGGTTGTAAGCCATGCTTCACAGACACGCAAGGGGTTTTTAAGCACAGAGACCATGCTACCAGGGAAATGGTTCTGATTGTATAAGTTACCCGTCGCTGAGTGTTCTAGATAAAAAAGTGCAACTTCTTAAGGAGAGGGGGTAGAAGATGAGGGAAAGAAAAAGAGGAGAAGGAAAAGGGGCGGTTGTCGTCATGTACCACCGTACACATGTGCGACGGTCACACATGCTTGATTGGTAGGTCTTGGTGTGGTATAAATGTGGTTTGGATTTTAATAAATCTTTCAGGTGACAGAACGCGCTGGTGTAGTTTCCCTTTCTCGTCCCTGTGTCTGTTTCCGCCTAAGTTTCACTCATAGATGTTCACCAAATAGCTCGTCTCTCCATTTTGCTTCAGCAAGCGCACCCCGACGAGCGCACTTTCTTCTTCCCACTAATTGTGTGCAGCATGGCCAAAGTCACAGACACATAGGCAGCGATAGAGAAGAGGTAAAACGCTTTGGGAAGCAGATCAAGCAGCATAATTGCCAATGGTAAAATTTCAAGAAAAACCACCTGTGCTTGTTGATACCACGGCTTGCATGTTTGAATTTAAATAAGGACATATACTAGCGAATGATTTGTGACACATTTTTTGGACCACTACAGGCGAGCTCCCCACGTACGTCTGCCTAAATATTGGCTTTAGTATGTCTTTAGCATGTCCTTTAGTATTGGCAGTGCAGCACGTAAATTGTGAGAGATCGAACACGTTCGTGCGCTGAAGTAGGATAGTTTATATGTGGAATTTGATGGCTGCCAGCTACGTCAATCGTGATTTCCGTAATCTTTGGAAGCCAGTGGTTGCAGCACTCACGTACGTCTGCTTACCGTGCATTAACTTTACCACTGATAGAAAAAGACGCTCTTTGGCCTCGACATCTACACGGGATGTACTGGTGCCATCTTGATGACTTTTGTGGACTAAATCGCATCCAAAGAGAATAAAAAGTGCTACGTCCGTACTAAGGTAGTAAGTTTTCGAACAAAGTTTTATTCTATTACGGAAAGACACAGGACAAGTAAAGGTTGTTCTGTAACGACTCAGGCCAACTAAATTCTCTCTTCTTCTTCGTCTTGTTCTGTTTACCTATGTTGTGATAGAAATGTTTATTCCTCCTCCAGATACAAAAACGACAAATGGTGGAAAAGATCGGCGGATGATGAAATTGACTTTTCTTTTTCAAGTTTTCTTCCTTATTTTCACACATTTTTCATTCACAAACCAGATTTTACAAGAAAACTATGGATAGATAATAAACCAAATCGGTTTTCATTCATTAGTCATCTTTGCTGTTGCCTTGCCTTTGTTTATTGAATAAGTTATTCTCTTACACAGTTATATAGATAACGTAACGCATATCGGCTTCACCAATCTCCGAAGGGGTGTACTTCACTCAGCGCTTTTAGCAGTAAAGCCAGTATCTTGCAGCGCCGCTCCTCAAGCAATGAGTTTGTTATTGCTCGTTTCGATTAGCATGCCAACATTTATTGCAGCATCTAGGCAAAACAACTTAAGAAAGACAAAGACAGACAAAAAACACGGCAAAGACTGCGCTAAACTATCAACTGGTTTTATTTCGCAATACATAGAGCCGTCCAAGCTAACATTTATCTGCTCATGCGTAGAAAATTTAGTTCTTTCTCAGGCAAGGTGATAGAGGCTATGCTGATGCATGCCTCGCCAAGTGTTCAAATTCGTTCCGATTCTACAAATTCACGTAAGAGCCGGAATTCGCACTTTTTAATGATGGAAGTGTATTGTAATTCTGGCGAACAGTCCTTGCAATTGTCTTGCAATTCTCTTTGTCTTTGAAATTCTCTGTCCCTACTATTTTCTGTCTGTGTTTTTTTTTTTGCTGGTTTGCCTAGGTTATGTACCAACACGCCCAGTTTTCCACGTAAATTTATTTTATCAGCTCATCATATCAGCCGAGCTGTGTACTGATAAGCGACCCTCTGTTGGGTGACCTGGAGGTTGCATTATGCGTCAGCTTATTGCGAAGCGCCGTTACGTTAGGTACACAGTAAAATGATATGATCATTCTTCATGTGTGCATTTCAGCCTCTATTATGTCTCTGCTGCGACACTGCTATTAAACCACAAAATGGCTTGCCAACAGCTCTCCTTGAACAGGGGGTTGGTGGTGGCGTCGGGTTGTGCCATGCCATTGCCGTTACGGTGTTTACCAGAACGGTAAGTTGTACGCGTGCAGAAAGCAACCACTAGCTTTCCCCAGTTTAGGTCGTGGTTGTGAAACAAAAGTAGTGGACTTTATAGACTGTGTTTGTAAAGAATAACTCTCCTGGCCTTTTGTCTTTATCGGTTTGCCGAGCTGAAATCAATGGATGGGAATGGCGTTGGGACACTCTCCGAGAGCGGAGTCGTTCCGGAGAAACACCATTGCGGATAAGCACACTATGATTATAATGCCGTGCCGCCGGGCTGTGTGGTACAACGTACACTTCAATGTTTGTTTATTGCTATAGGCACTGTAGTTCAGTTACTGAACACGCGTGTATGTTCTCATGAATGTAATGCGCACTGTCGGCAATACTCGTGTCGCTTCATTAACTGCAATAGCTTGTAAAGCCACTATGTCAATCATGCCCGCAGAAACGACGGCTCGTTTCTGTTTCATGTGCCCGTGCGGCGGACGAATATTTGAGTGTCTAAGCCGACAAAGTGCACCTTCGCTAAGTGATGGGTTAGAACGGTCTTCTTGGTGGGGCGTAAAACCCCAAATCTGTGAATCAATCAATAGCAAACTACACCAGCCACTGTCTGGAGTGAAACACCTCCCGCCTAGACGATTGTGATGGACTGCTGGAGCTATAAGAGAAAAAAAGGTGGAAGATACAAAGGTGTTTTAAGGATGACAGTATTTCTAACGTTCCTAAATGCTAATTTCTGGCTCGTTTGACTGCCACTCTGTCTTTGTATCCTTCGATTGAATCTCCCAGCCATTAAAGAACAGGAGAACGAATTTTCCAATATTGAGTACTTCCGGGCAAAACCATTCCAAACTATTCAAGCTTATTACATGGGTCATGCATGTCCCCATTATTTGGCGCACAGAAAACCCCAGGCATATTTAAGTGGTACCGTTAGTACATAAGTGAAAATATTAGCCTACTTTTAATAAGTCCAAAACTTAGGATTGGCTTCAACTATAGCGCAGCAGTGCAAACGCTGGAGGTTTGGAATGATCAGACTTCCATTGCATTCATTATGGGAGGAGAAAAAGGTGAGGGTAAGAGTGGGAGGGGACCGAGGGGAAGAGCGAAGAACGAGTTACGTGCCAGGGGCGACAGAAGACTATCGTCCTTCGTCGACATCTGCAGCTAACGAAGCAGATACAAGGCAATTTTTTCCCCTTCAAAGTTGTTTCTGTTCTGGCCGGTGCACTTCAGCGCGTGATGGGACTTGTCTCCCCTGCGTGTCGCCAGAACTCCTGAAAATGGTCCGAATCCGAAACGTTATCGGAGAAGTCTTCGCAATTTCCACCAACAAGCGGAGTCGTCGTCTCCTGTGTCCTCGTTAGAAGACACGACGCCCGCAGCGTGACGGGCTCAGCAGATATTTGTAATCGGAGCGCGCGCAAACAGGATTGACGCTGACTTTGGAGTAAGCCGTACGAAAGTGCGTTTACCGCTTCGTCTTACGCTTCCCCGCAAAAGCGCTCTTAATGAACGTGTGCAGCCTTCAACATCTCCAGATTGCATCACCGTATTGGAAGCTCTGCGTCCTGTCATGTCTTCCTTTCTTGGAGGGAGTTAGTGAGACGACCAGTGTGCCGCATCGATGTGTGGATGAAGAAACTGGAAGGCAGCATACATGAAATGGTCGCTCGGCCAACCTTTTTACGCAATTTTAATTAGGCCAGAGATGACGCTGCGTTTTCAAGGCTCGTAACAATAGAGTAGGCATGTTTTTGAGTGAAGAGTTAGTGAAACATTTTAATTACGACATGGCCCCTGGGGGAAAGAAAAGAAAGGAAAAAGGAGATGGTCTCAGGTTACACAAGCAGCACTGTTCCAGTCTCAGGGTCCTATCAGGGGTGAAACCCCTTGGGGGCTTCGGCTGTCGGTGTCTCCTGTCGTCGTCATCGTTTCATGTGGTCACGTACTAAAGACAGGGACACTCGTTTTCAAACGACCCACACTGGAACGTTTCATCTCCGTAGCCAAAAACGCGTACTAAAAAAACACACCGGGAAACTCGTTTTCCAGCGCCTCGTGCAAGAACGCTTTGTGCGTCAAAGATACGAGAGTTTTACAGCAAACGGTTTCATCTCCGTGGGCAAAAACACCAAGGCGCGAATACATTTGTTCACTGCATGCTTCATCCCTCCCCAGGTTGCACGTTAGTGGAGATGTCTCCATTTTTCACCAAATGTTTTCAACCAGTTCCCCTAAATATGCAAAGTTCACATTAAAAACATTGAGGCTCAATAGACTATGAACAGTCGCGAAAAGTCGGTCTGCCTGTTGCATTGATTCGTACAGACGGTTTTCAAGGGAATACCCGCTGTGCTACAGCAGAGTGAGTGCATGCATTGTTTCAACCTTTGTTACAGTTTGTTAGTTGTGTTTTTTTTTCGAATTTACAAATCCCTCTTACATTGCGTTGCGAGATAAAAATGGGGTACTAACTTTCAAGCATTAATATTCAAGTATGGTTAAAACGGCTTGCGCGCTGAAAGCTACTTTCACAGTTCTTGGTATCTGCTTTTTAAGGATTCGAAACCAGCATCCGATATCAGAGAAAAAAACGCGAGTAAAATGTAGCATAGCTGAAATTAAAAGAAAGAGGGACACTTGAACAGCGAGTGTGATGAAAAGAACCGATCACCGGGGGAACATCAGGATCACGGAGTGGCAGCCACGCTGCAAAACCAGGAGCGTAATACAATTCTTCTATGGAGGGATGAAATCAAGCGACCGCGGCCAGTATTTTATTGCACATTTACACCTCCATTGTAAACTAATCGTTCATAAGGTGTAGGCGGAAACTGTTTGAACTCACCTGCTTACTTCATAAGTGTTGCTTTCAGGAATACTACATTAATTCGGAAACCTGAAATAATTGGGCGCGTGCCTGCTCACTTCGCTGCAAATGTCGTCCAAGAACGGTAAGAGTCTATTGCCGCCCCAGCCACGTAAATGTCTCTCGTCTCTTAACCCCCGCCTATCATGCATTCCCCTTCCCTTACTCCTCCCGAGATATACAGGGTAGACGTTTGCACAAGCCTATTCGGTAACCCCGCAATCCACTTCTACGCGCCATCTACTGCAACCTTTCGTTTCTGTTGGGCTTGAAATGCCGCCAGGAGGCTCGGAGGCTAGGCTCGGACGCTAGCTCTTTTTGTATTCCAGGGTAACAATATTCTTTTGAATGCGTATTTTTTCTTTGCTAGCTCGGATATAATTCGCACATCTACTTTCACTGAAAAGGAGACTTCGAAGTTTCAGTTGTGCCTTGATATTGTGCCTTAAATTCGCCTAGTGTTTTCGTTTTGCTCAGCAATGTTGACAAGTACTAAGTATGACACCAGATGTAGTGACTTCGGAAATCTACCCGCCGCGGTGGCTCAGTGGCTAAGGCGTCGTGCTGCTGAGCATGACATCGCGGGGTAGATTCCCGGCTCCGGCGGGCGCTTTTCGCGTGGAGGCGAAAAGCAAAAACGGCCGTGTGTACGATATTTAGGTGCATGTTGAAGATCCCCTGGTGGTCAAAATTTATCCGGAGCCCTCCACTACGGCGCGCCTCAACGCCTACGTTGCGTCGGCGCGTTAACCCCTACAATCAATCGACTTCGGAAATCTTTTTGCTTTTGGCCGGGCGGCTGAATATACATACGGACGGACGGACGGATGGACGGACGGGCGGGCGGACGGACGGCGGGACCGACAGACAGACAGACAGACAGACAGACAAACAGACAGACAGACAGACAGGCAGACACACAGACAGACAGACAGACAGACGGATGGACGGACGGACGGACGGACGGACGGACCGACGGACCACGATTTCCGGGTGGGTTTAATTAGCCCTAAAAAGCTATCGTCTGTAAAACTGGCTGTGCACGCCCGATCTCAAACCCATACGGTAAGGAGCATTTGCAATGGGACCCGTTGGAACCCCGTCGCAACAAGGCGTACGATGATGTATCACATTTGGGAAAAGCAGATGCAATACCTTCTGCTATTAGAAATAGCCTCGCGGCATGATCAACGGAGACGTTGGTGCAACACATAAAAATGACGCCTGCAGCCGGAGCATAATAACTCTGAATCGAAAGGGGGACTTCGCATTACGTATACGCGTGCCGCCTTGCATCGGAAGCTTTCGTTGAAAGCCGCATCGTATCGACATTCACGGAGAGTCAGCGGTGTTTCTAGGTCAGTGATTTCAACTTGTATGTCTGGTCAGGATATTTATAAAAAGGGCGCTCGAGTTAAACTGTAATGCGGAACAAGAGCCAGGGATAATTTTAGCTTGACTATCTATGAAGCATTTTCTTTTGGCTTCAAGCGCTTTACCTTGCGGAAGATGGCTGTGTCCGAAGTTTGCATAAGTTACCCGCATTTAAAAACCTTTCGAAGCATGTTAGATTATACAAGATATTTATTTTTGTTTGCAAGAAGCTATTTAATGATTCCTGTGAGCACTGAGTCTGATATATTGCCAACAGTTGGAGAAGAAAAGGTCATGCACCCCTACGACTACGGACGACACGATTGCTGAGCGCGAAGCTTTGTCATGATGGATTTCTTGAGTTCGCACTTCGAGTCAAGTCACAAACGCTTCGGACTTCGAGTCGTTGAGCTTTTACTTTGACTCGCGCGCAGTTTTTACTTTCAATCGCGCCGACTTTGACGTTGACGCTTCGCCACTTGATTTCGCACGAAGAAAGCTTCGCGTTCAAGTCTTGTCCTGTTTTAATGAAGGGGTGCATACTTTTTGCCTAATTTTGCCCTTCCATGCAGCCCTCTCCAAATATAAACTGCCTCAGTCATGTCAAAATGGCGCACGATAAAGAAAAAAAGTGTAGGGAAGGCGCAATTGGATAGACGTCGGCTTCATATCATGAAGAACCTGGGTTTGCTTCCGACCACAGGAAACGTCTTTCCCTTCCACTTCACCTAGGATGATCATCACCGCCAGAGAAAGCTGGCGTTCCTGCAGTGCGTTTGCGACGCGCAATCCGCCACTAGTCAGATAAAGAAAGCTTCACTTTATATCCACTGCAAGCTTCGTATGCCTTGAGGGTAAAATAAACAAGATTACTACAAGTCCGAAAATAGGAATGGAATTTCGAGGCCGTTGAAGTGCAGGCAAGAACCAGATTTTATTGGTCGCTTGAGACAGTGGCGGTCCCAAGGGGGGGGGCGAAGGGGGCGGTCGCCCCCCCCCCCAAAGAGGTCCTCAGTTTGTTATTTTTAGTTTTTTTAAGCATTCCACTTGCGCGAAGTTAAATCCCAGCGGGTTGCACCGCATACGCGCACACGCCTCCATGGTTATCACCACCTCCGCAGAATTGGCGCAAGTAGGGGAGCGATTCTTTATTCGCCTCTCCTCCCCCCCTCCCCCCCCAAAAAAAAATCGCCCCCCCCCCCCCCCCCCCCAAACCAATCTCTGGGACCGCTACTGGCTTGAGAAGCCATCTGGTCCAAACAGGCATAGCTCTGCGACACCCTATCTCATCCAAAGCCTCCCGCACAAGACTACGTTTAGCCTTGTGTCGCCCGTATGGCCGCAATATATCTCCTAAACGTCTGATCCGCCGTTCGCCACAACATCGCTTGCCTGCTCCATTTTCCGGTTCGGCGGATAGCGTCCCTTCTTCTACTACGTGTGGCTTTGTACCTTGTATTGCGCTGGAGTGCAGGGGAGGTAAAAAAATCTCTCAAGCTAAGACTGCTTTACTGGCCGAGGCCGCATTTTGCGCTGTCAAGCGCAGAGTTAATTCGCGATGCCTGATAACACGACATGCTGCAAAGCTCCACCGAGAAGGGGAGTGGCTGTTTATCGTCGCGTCATTGTTGTTTGTGTTTCTTTTCTCACGCCAGTGTGCCCGTAATTCACCACGAGAGTGATATTATACAGCTTTGTTTTCTTTGAGTAGGGCCCATGTGATATGATGGAATGCACGCAGTGGGAAGAATTTCCGTTCGAAAGACATTCTTTTTGTTCTCGAAACCGTTCCTAACATGCAGGATTCCTATTACTGATTCATTAAAAAAACGCAGTTTAGCATTCTTTATTACGAAGTCGCTGAGGCATAAAATGGATTTCATTTTAGCGAAATGCAGAGAAGCAGAAATACAAGAAATTTTGTATAAAGCCGCTATTTCAATACCGTGGTTTAGGTTCTTTAATTAAGGTTTCCTCCAGTATTTGTGTGAGCAATGCCACTCGGAAGCAAAATCGAGGGGGGGGCGGGGCACAAAAATAACGCTGGTGTCTTTATTAGTATTGAATAAGAGATATGGCAGCTTGGAACGCTTGAAAAAGTATTATAATTTGAGCAAAATGTGGGACGACGTTAGACGGGATGGTGACAGAGTTTTTGCGAAACAGGTGAAAAATTATGATTTATTTAAAACAACATTTTCAGCACATTCCAGAGACAGACTACTTGTCGTGCCGACTTGATACCAAAGAGTGCCGGTTAAATTTATTCTTCACCACACTCGTCACTCACCGCGGCTAGGGGATGATAATATGGGACATAGGCGGGCAATGCCCTATGGTGGCACGGCCCACCGTCGACGACTGGTGTGTAGCCTGCACGGGCTCTGTCGCGTGCGACATGTACAAGGCATCCATTGTTAGCGGTAACATGGAGCGCATGGCCCACTCCGCGGTAGCGCCACGACAAACCATGCGGGAATGCTGCGGCGCATGCGCAATCGGTGCCAAAAGCGAATCTGTCACCATTAGGTGGAGACGCCTAATGGTGACCGAATTGCTCTGTTTTGTGTAATCATGCAATGGACGGGTGGCTCCAGCGAGAACTTTCCGTCACATACGTTCACAGTAAGCTAGTCTGTACGGTGACATGTACATTACAGTATCTCCATAATAGAGAAAGTTATAGTTTAGGAGTAACTCTAAAACGCCAGTTTTTGGACGGTGATATGGTAACCACTACACCTGAGTAAAGCTGTAGACTGGGCTAGTTGGTAAATCATAGTAAACAAATGTACCGCAGCAAAAACACAAAGGACGGCAAGAATACACACGTCCGTGTGTATTCTTGCCGTCCCTAGTGATTCTGCTGCGGTACATTTGTTCACTACACCTGAATCCCGCTTTCTACTTGGAAGTTCAAAAGCTCTGGTAAGAAATAAGGTTCTACACGCACATTCTTTCGGTTAGCCTCCTCTAACACGCACAAACGCGTAATAACCTGTACTATGGTTGGTAGGAAGGAGCCATGGCCTCGGTTATGCTGTGGGCTCCTACATTTACTGAGGGTACGTAAGGCCCGGCCGGAACTGGGTTAACGCATCTCATCGCCGCCGCACGGCCTCAAGCAGTGCCATGCCAAATATGAAACACGACCGCACGCCTGGGCGGTCGCGTGTCTTCGCTGCTCTCACGTGAGGCCCGGATTACGCACCGTTGATAAATGTAGCAGGCCATAGCTCACCGAGGCCACGGCTCCTTCCTGCAGTTCATTTAAAATACTCCATGCATCACTGTGGAAGACACACACCTGTCAGCTACTCCGCGTTTAACTCATCGTTCCTTTTAACGGAGGCCGGGATAGCGAGGGGATTTCACCTGCACAGAGAATCGCGGAAAGGACACTACCCGAAGCCCAGTGTCGCTTTCCATTGGATCGCCTAGTCTTAATGTCTCGGTGAGTTACACGCGGATTAGCTAAAGATGTGTAAAATTCACAGGGGTGCACACGTCTTGAAGAGTGAACTATAGAGAAACGTGCTTTGAACTGTAGCAATTATTTTAGAGGCAAATATACATTTTAAGCAGACGTCCAGCCATACAGGAATGGGTTTTGCAGGTGTTGGCCCGTTACTTACATCTTTGACACCCGAAGTGCCGTCCCCTACTCGGTGAATGTAGTTGGTGAAACCGAGGTCCGGGGCGAGAGAGAGAGAGAGACAGAGAGAAAATTCTTTGATGAGACCAAAGAGGTCAGTCCTGCGTAATGCTCAGCAGGTATATGCAAAATACTATGCAGCCCTTGCAGTACATGAAGTTCTTGCGTGCGGTTGTGTTGTTTATGCTGCACAAATCAAAACCCGCCATCAGTGTTACATATTCGTAAGGAACGGATATAACACGGGCACACAAACCCAAGTAAAGAGCATCCTATTGTCCGAGAACCCTCTTACGCTACTTGTTATGCAAAGACGGCAAGAACCGAGACCTTCTCGTGGTATGAAACTTAGTAGAATTAGTCATCTCTGCTGGGTTCGAGGTCACTCCGGTATCGCTGGCAACGAGCTCTGCTGCACTGAGAAGCACACTAGCCATAACAACACTACTCTGCACTGCCCTCAAGCCATTCATCAGACAACACCTGCGTCAAACATGGTAAACACACTGGAGTGAACAGACAGACAACAAACAACATGTAATAAAGCCACCCTTGGAATGATACGCAACTGACTCACACAACAGACACACCGAAGTTACTTTAGCAAGGTTACGGATAGGACAAACACATGCAACACACTCCCACCTCATCGTCAAGACCCATGTGCAGCGGGTGTGGAGAGGCCCTATCCGTAATCCACGGGCTTATCCAATGCAAGGCACTTGACACAGCCCGACGCAAACACTTATCACAATTATACAGACAACACATCCCATTATACCCATCATGCTTTTTGGAGACGAGTCCACGTTTTCAATCAAGCACGTCTTTGAGTTTCGCGCTGGTGTCAAATTTTTACGTGTCATTTGTTTTCATGCATCATGACCTGTCCTTTTTCACCAGCTATATGTTCACTGACTTTTGTGTGATTTTACATTTACTTTTACTGAACTGTTTTTAGTAGTCATATAACTCAAATGAACAACTATCATGTGGCGCTCTTTGCCCTCAGTCGGCCTTGCACCATAAAAAACGAATACATCATCGTCATCATCAGAATTAGTAATGTGGGGATCGTTGAAAGATTATAGAAAGGGTACCTAGCGAAATTCTTGCTCTCTAAGAAAAGCATATAGGGGAGTAGTGTAAATGTATGCGGGCAACAGGTAAACTATGTTGGCAAATTTTTACGCCGTCGATCCGAGGACAAAAAAAGCTGAGAGAACGGAGAGCAACCGAAAGCGCGTAGAGATGGAAACGTCAAGCTGAGAAGCAAGCCAGCGGTGTCATTGACTGCGTTAGCACTGCGTTGGCGCTACTGCTTCTAGCCGATCTCTGGGCGTGTCCTGTCACCACTTCTCAGCGTTAAAAATGGAGCGCGACGCCAGTGCAGGGCCGAGTAGGCGGAAAAACAGTAATGAATGGGAATAACGGCGACAACGAGGCGACACTGGTGGAGAACAAAAGGAGCAACAGGCAGTCAACGCCGCTACTAATGGAAGAAAACGTGGCCCTGGAGACGGTTAGAGCATGCAGTCAGAACTCAATCTAACGAAACCCGATCTTACGAATTTCTCAATTTCAAGAACAAATTCGAATTCCACGCAGGTGCCTATACGGATTACTGATTGTATGAACCCGAACTGACGAAATAAATTGAGCGCCATTCCCGATTTACTGAGGTATTTCGAGAAACAGCTACATTGTAAAAAGTAGTCATTCCCAATGTTTTTCGTCAGAACGCCACCAACAATATCGCGCCACGTCAGAAAAAAACAGACGCATCTAGCACAGTTTCTTGTGCACAAGAGGTGTCAGAGGATGCTTACGAGCCAAAATCTGCCGAAGCTCTTCAGCCCGCTCCAGGCCAGGTGATTGGCGTTATTGACTTGATCGGGCGCTTTTCTGGGGCTCACGAAAGAACCGGTGACGCGTTGAACGCGCTTGTGTGTACGAGAAGTCTTTATGCCCAATGCTAAGTGCACGCAGTCAAAAATCATAGGCAATTTTTTTGCAAAGATGTAAATGCGTTTCCCTTACTACCACTAGCGTATTATTGTTATTGTTTTCACCGCGTACTTTTAGCGGACTGCTAAATGACCGGCAGGCGAGCTGCGGAGCCGCCGCAGTTACGATGTCAAGGTAGCTGCCAGAATGCGCCCTCCTTTAGATATCCACTTTATGGAATGAACTCCTTGTGAATTGACAGTCCCGATTTTACAAAGTTCTCGATTTAACGAAAGAATTCGCGGTTCTCGGTGACTTCACTACATCGGGCTTTGACTGTAGTGTTGGCGGAGTGTGCGAAAGGCGTTCAAGAAGCGCCTTGTTGCGAGCTTCTAAATGCGGTGTAAGGATTGCGCATCGGGCCGAGACTCCTGTTCGCGAGGGAGAGGTGATGGGTGCCCATGTATTACTAAATATCGACCAATATGTTCCCAGATATTTTACGGATGGAGAAAAAAATTTTTTTTTTTAATAATGAAAGAAATTTGAAAAAAAGCATATGCTCCCAGGGTGGAGTCCGAAGAACAACCGGCGGATTTCTCGTCCGATGCTTTACCAAGGAGTTGCATGATCATTTTTGCGATTACGACCTTTTGAGTTGGTACATTAGATACGCCGAGATGCGTCTGCCAAGATGAGCAGCCCGAAATAGCGCTAACACAGTATGCGACTATCCTCACTCAGGAGTTTCTATTACCCTACCCGATGCGCTACCATTTCAAACTTCTAGGCAATCGAGCGGACAGTAGCAGCATTATGGCGTGGAAACAACTTTGCATACACACATACCACGTAGCGTTTCGTGAAGGAGTGAAAACCTTCGAACTCCCATCAGATAAAAAATGAAGGATTCTCACACTAACGCGTAAGACTTGAAGGTAGCGAAGCTGGCCCCAACAATAGCGTGTTTCCTCTTTTTCGCCTTACGGCGTTCTTTAAGCGTCGACGCTGTAAGAGCGACCACAGCTGAATGTTCTTCCTACACCATCGCACACGGCTCTGCGCGCACGTCGCCGTTCTTCGTCGCGCGCACTTATCGCTCCGGCTGTGGCGTCCTCGTCTTCTTCCTCCAGGTGGCAGCAAGGGTCCCGCACGCTTCTCCGTTCCCTCCTTGCCTGTCTCTCCCCGCCATCGAGCGCTGATCCCATCCGGGTGCTTTTGGAAGTGGGCGTGGTTTGACCTCTAGCTCTCAAGGTCAAAATTAGTCACCCCGCGAAGACTTCCCGAGGTAGCGTACTGTAGCTTTCGCTACAAAAAGCACTCTCTAAGTGAGACAACAACCGGGAACGTGACCGGTATTATAGTTGACGCAAGTAAAACTTGACACAAGGGCCTTGTGGTGGTGGCATCACTATCGGCATTTAGAGCAACTTTCATAATTATGAGTGCACGCCACCATCATCATCAGCGGTTTCTGGGAGGGAGAGGTAGCTATGCCACGCGACAGATCGAACACCACTATGAGCTTGTACGGACGCCTGTCTTCGCCGCTCCCAGTTCAGGTTTGGCTTACGCAGCCTCAATAAATGTAGGTGGCCGCTTCTAACCGATTCCACGGCTCCTTCGTACAGCTAAGAGAAGCAAACAATTATTCAAATACATTCGGTCAAAAGGAACATTGTGAAGGCACCGTGCTCTATTATTGGTCCCTTCGCCCTCACTTATCGCCTTATTATCTGCACGGAGCAATCAATCATCGTTACCCTTCAGCGGAGAGTAGTTTATCCAGTGACGTTCAGCCACCCGTCCCCGACAATTGGTGGTAGTTTAACGCCTCCGCTTGGCTTCTTTTCTGCGTTGCCCTTGTACTGTTATGAAGATGACCCTCTTGCATACATTTTTTGTGAATCATCCGGAAAAGGACAGATGGATGTGAAAGAGTCACTGATACCTTTTTTTTAATTTGTCAGTATTTCAGAGGCTAAACTAAAGAAAGGGCAGCTAGAGACCCCGAAGAGCTCAAATATTGTAAAAATTAATTGCTTTTGCCTCTTATGCCGTAATATTTAGTTTTTTTTTATTCTGTCATAACCAGGTTGCGGTATATGTTCTGATGTCATAAAGGTCAAAATATGTCGTTTTCGCTGCATTCAAATAAAGTTTGCACAGCGCATGTAAACAGGGCTTGGGAAAAACCAACAACATTGCTACAAAAAAGAATTATCGCGAAGTTTTTAGATTTATTGAAACATTTTTGAAATCACTCTTTTATGACTTATCTCGGCGGCCTCCAGCCGTTTCCAATGTTTATCGATTGATGTTCGAGCTGTACCCTCCGAGCTCGCTCAGTGTCTAAGACGTTGTGCTGTTAAGCTCAAGGACGTGGGTTTGATCCCTGACGCCGGGGCTGCTTTTCTGATGGAGGCGAACAGTGAAAACAAAGGAGTTTTAAGATTTCGGCACATGTTAAAGATTCCCAGGTGGTCAAAAGTATTCCGGAACCCCCCCTACAGCGCACCGCTCAACACAGGTGTTGATTAGAATTCAGAGCACAAACCCCACAATGACGGAAAAAATCATGAATCACCTACTTCCGTATTTTTGAAACATCCTTTAAGTTTCTGGTTCAAATCGAAACTTCATGTGGAGCTGCAGATGAGGTTTGTTTTAATATTTAAACACTGACAGCTAAGGCATCATAAAAAAGAGGGCTGAAATATGACAAACTACGATTAAAAATTACCCAAAACACTCAAATCTACTTACGTTATTTGAAGGCGGATGCCTAGCACCCTATTGTGAGGGGTAACTTTTACGTCCACCTCTACAATGCAGTCACGCTACTTTGCTACTCCTAATTTACATTAATTCATTTTAATCTAGCCTAATACATCCCTGTATATTCTGATTCACCGTATTCAATCTTAAATTTATTCACGTAAAGCAACCCATGTCCCATTTTTTCCGGCCAAAATCCGACCTTATTTTATATTAACCCACTTTCATTCACCCCATTCTCTCCTAATTTAACGTTCCTTACTATTAGTATCAACCAAAACAAATGATATATTTTTAACTCGCGTTATTTCATCTAAATTCGTCTACTGCATCTTAATTCATCCTTATCTAACACAATCTATCGTATCATCATATCTCTGTTAACATGACTAACCAACCGTAAAGTAGTTTGGCAATCACTTATGCTTTTTTGTACACGGCAGGCTCGTTTTGTTACCCTTCTATGCTTCCTTTTTTTTGCCCGTCATGTTGATACAGTGGTAACTCCAAGTCAACCTCCAATCCCGACATATATATGTATAAGGCTGCCACACAAAGTAAAGGTTTATCTAGGACACATTAAGCGATTCATAATGTATTGCCCCACACATCCTCTTTACATCAGGTGGTGGCGGTAAGGAGCATGTCCTGCGATATTCCACAGATTGACCGAACAGGACAGGATAGACTTGTGCACGCTGGGGTTCTTGTGGCGGCGGGACGCACCACCAGCTTCCTGTACCAGCACGGCTAAGCCAAGAACACACGCACGTAAAAAAGTGCCTTACAACTACCATTCATTCTCTAAACATTGCTTTAGAAACGAAGTTCAGTTAACAGCCCGAATCACAGAATTGGGTATCACACAGGAATTAAGGCTTTCTAACGCCGATTTAAGGACTTTCGTGTACCACACAGACAAAATCCACATTACTATATTTACATTTTGAACGAAACATCACTACAGGGTTAATTCCGTGAAACATGAACGTGCACGCGCCATCCCGTGCAAGCGAACGAGTACGCCGGGGCAATCAGGGTAAATGCGGGGACGTCGGTGTCTGGCTTGAGTCGTGGACATTTGATGAGCGCCAAGAGAGATTGCACTGAAGAAAGGGCGGAAGGAAAAGAGACGACGTCGGTATCGCGAATCGTAGAAGAGCCCCCAGGCCGCCTCTGTTGCTTCTATTGCAGGCGCTGTCGAAAATGTCTCTCCGGTCTCGAGAGAATCCCTTCAGAGTTGAAAGAGAGACGAGGATAGCGAGCTAGTTATTAGTTGATGTCGGCGGTGACGTTCCCGGCAATCGATTCCGCGTGCTCGAAAACCCCGAGTGTTGTACAGGGTCGGAGGGGGCTGAAGCTTCAGCGATGCGGGTTTAAAGGGGCTCGGCGTTCGCCCTCCACTTTCATTGTTGCCTATCCTGTACCACAGGAAGTCCATGGTGGATACATTGAAAGTGTACCCACGAGGACGTTCGTATCAAGTACCAGGGATTCAGTCAATAAATTCAGCGCAGTGCTGCATAAAATCTGAGAAACCGGGCGAGAGAAACGCAAAAGCCCCGCCTGTGTTACGCCTGCCTATATCGTCTGATAGTCCGGTTCCGCATACTCCAACATCTCGCTGTCGTGGTCGCGATCGCCACATGCTGCACTCGCGTCGACATTTGAACGGGTTAATGGCCTTTCTCTTTATGGTGTTTACTTTTCGTGCGGCTTTGTTCATAAAATGGGCGGGAAGTTTCTCCGGTGTACGCGTGGTTTAACCGTGAAGGCTTCACAGGTTTCTGGAACGATGGCTCGAGCAGTGCTGTGTTTTTACCTGTTCTTATCTACAATAATGTCGACATTCTAAGTACACAGGAGTGCTTTGTGACGGTGCAAAGAACGTGGCCACTAGACGCTGGTCCCCATGCAGGCCGTGTTCCTCGCATTTGCGAAATGCTGCTCTACTAACCCTCTCTTTCTGTTTTTCTTGGCTGACGCATTTTTTTTTCTTTCTTATACAGCGTCTGTGTCTACACGGGCGTTGCTGTAACCGGCTCGGCAAACTTGCCTCCTTGGGAAAAGAAAGGGCATACTGCCTCAAAACGGTCTCAGTGTCGACTAAGAATTCCGGTGGTGAATACAGAAAGTCCTTCGCATGGTGGCGAAAAGCCAAAGCGCCCGTGTGTTCTAGATTTCGGAGCACGTAAACAATCCCCATGTGGCCAAAATTATTCCCCAGCCCTCCTCTACCGCGCGCCTCATTGCCTGTGCAAAGTCATCGCCTTCAACTCCATACCGGACTACCGCGTATCAATATATATCAATCAGATCCTTCGCCAGGTGGATAAAGAAAGTCCTTCGCGCCAGGAGAGCTACAGCCGAGCGGCTGCTGCCGTCGTCCTCTCTACGCCTTTTACGTGCCTTTGGTTTATTAAGCAGCATGGTGTGATCAGTTGTGTTTTATTATGGATCACGCCCTAAGCAATGCGTCCAAGCCAATCGAAACTTATCGGCTTCGTTTCGAGGAGAGCGGCTACTTCGCTCAATGAGGCACCTAATACTTGGGCATTAAAAGACAAGAAATTACTGCGTCAAGGGCTACCAGGGAGACACGTTGCAAAGGGAGCTTGTAGCCTTACCAGAAGAAGAGCGCGCCGTCAAAACAGCACACGACGTAAGGGCACGTGACAGAAGAGCACCGACTAAACAGCATGGCGTCAAAAGGGCACGCGACAAAACAGCACGCGACAAAACAGCACGGCGTCAAAAGCGCACGCGACGGAATAGCACACGGACAAAACAGCACAGCGACAGAAGGGCACGAATTTTATGGAATGCCTAATTGGGCAATTGTTTAGATTTTAAAGCGTATACAAACATTATAGAGGGCGCAAGATGCTCTGTAGGAGTTTCTCTTCACGTTCCGCTGCTCTTTCTTGTATAGAACCAAAAAACTCAAGAAGAAAAGACGAAAGGTTGGGCTATATGAAACTCAAAATGGCTTTTGTTTCCTTTTCAACATCAAGGTTTATAGAAACGATCCCTTACACTAATCGGTTTGAAGTAGCCCTTCAAGATTTGGAGGTTAATATCAGAGTATATAATAATAAAAATAATAATAATAACAAGCTATTGCCTTGAGACCCCCTTACAAAAATTTTTGGAAGTCTCTGCGTATCACAGTTCTTCCGATTCTATTCAAATATTTTCCAGCCTTGCAGTTCCGATTGAATGTAGAGGTGCCACAATATGTGGAAGCTCTCTTCCACCTTATGCGACTCGGCGTTGCCTACACATTTTTTTGTTTAAAAAATGGCGCAGCGTGCACTGCAAGAAAAAAAGCAGAGATAGCGGCCCCCTCTCTTCGTCGGAGACCAGTCTGTTGCATCTCACATTTATTTCCGAACTTGCCGCTGAAACGTCTCCAAGACTGGCAGGCCCGGATCGTTTCGTCCGCAGGCTTCCACTGCTTTCCCAAAGTGGGCCGCCCGCGCTAGAACTGGCGGCCGAGTCTAAAGTCAACGCCCGCGCTACGAACCCAAAGGAAATGCGGTGCGCCCGGAATGCGATGCTCAGTCAGTAACCATAACGCGAGGATCACAGGTTCGATACCGACCGCGGGCAGGGGCCCCTTAGGAGCTGGGGATGTGGGCGTCTTCTGTCGTCGGAAGAAGGTGTCCCCCTGCTCCCAGTGGGCGTGTACTGACTCGTAGCAGGAACGCCGTGGTGCCAGAGTGACATTACCGTTGGCCAGCTCGCTGAAGCACAGTTCTAGGCAGCGGCAAAATACCAGCACGACGCGCTGGGTCTCGTCGTGCGCTTTCGACAGCGATGGGCTGTAGTGGATGCCGCCTGAACGTTGTTCAACAGGCAGAAACTTTACATTTTCCGACTTATTCCATTTTCTAACGATGGAATTATTGAATCGTACCCGGTGTACTTAACCACATTTTTAATTCAAGGTGAGAGCTTGATGTACGTCTACTATTACGTTTAGCAGCTGTCTACATGGTGCCTGGCACATTTAAGCCATCAGGTACAAGACCAGGAAAGCTGGGCCAAAATATTCCACAATTATAAAGCACTCAGCAGAGTTGTTGCGCTCCTATTGAGGCTGGAGCATGTGTGTATGCGTGCGTATGTGTGTGTGTGTGCGTGTGCGCGTGCGTGTCTGCGTGTGTGTGTGTACGTGGGCGTGCGTGTGCATGTGGGTGTGCGTATGTGTGTGCACGCGCGTGTGTGTGTGTGTACGTGGGCGTGAGTGTGCATGTGCGTGTGTGTACATGTGCGTGTATGCGTGCGTGCGTGCGTGCGTGTGCGCGTGTGCGCGCGTGTGTGCGCGGGTGTGCGCGTGTGCGTGAGTGAGTGAAATACTTTATTAAGGACGAGAGGCCATGAGGCCCTGTGGGGAAGTGAGGATGGCGGAGGGGGAGCAGAAAGGGAGAGGTCACAATTCATCACAGTTCACACAGTGTCACGGAGCAAGAATAAAATAGGAGGGGAAACTGAGCTTCCTGGGGCAGCCTGATAACGTCACAAGCACTTGGCGAACGTCAAGTTTCGGCCATCTGGCGGCCAGTGAAGGAAGTGCGCGGTCATCGCCACGGCCGGCGAGTGTTCTGTTCGCGCCCTCGCAGTCCAACCCGGCCACGGCATCGCGTCGGCATTTCGCCAGGCCGCCGAAACATTCAGTGGCCGAAGCGAGAGTGTGTGCGCTCTTCTGCACTTCCCTTGGCTAAAGAGCCCACCTTCGTGATTAATCTTCTGTCAAATTTAAATCGG